>NW_026974719.1:53673-422730 GCF_015220805.1 Pogoniulus pusillus | reverse complement strand
TCGTCGGGCTGCGGGCCGGCGGTGGGCGGCTCGGGGCAGCTGGAGGAGATCAACACCAAGGAGGTGGCGCAGCGCATCACGGCCGAGCTGAAGCGCTACAGCATCCCCCAGGCCATCTTCGCGCAGCGGGTGCTGTGCCGCTCCCAGGGCACCCTCTCGGACCTGCTGCGGAACCCAAGCCCTGGAGCAAGCTCAAGTCCGGCAGGGAGACCTTCCGCAGGATGTGGAAGTGGCTGCAGGAGCCTGAGTTCCAGAGGATGTCTGCACTACGCCTGGCAGGTAGGTGCGGGCAGGTGCCCGGCGGGCGGCGGGCAGGGGACCGACACGCTCGGCGGGGCTCCCACCCGCCGCTACCGGGCCCCGGCTCGGCCAGCCTCCCCTTTCCTCCGGGCACGGGGAGAAGAGGACCGGGCGCCGGCCTGTCCCCCTCCTCCCGCGGCTCCCGGGGCTCGGCGGGGCTGGAGGCTGGCCAGGGGGGCCGCTGCGAGGCCCGGATTGCGTGCCGCCGCTGGCTGAGCGGCGGGGGCCGGGGCCGCTCTCCGGTAGCGGGTGCTGAAGGGCCTCCGTGCGCTCACGGCGAGCATCCCTCACCAGGTCCCGGGCGCGCCGGGAGGGACCGAGGGCTGGCGGCGGAGGAGGCGGACCGCGGCCGCGGGGCAGGCGGGGGCCGAAGCAGGGGGAAAGCGGCACCACCGCAGGGCTCAGCGCAGCCCCGCACGGCTCCGCACGGCTCCCGCGCACCCCCCCGGGCCCGGCCCGCATTGTCCCGCGGAGCGTGCGCGGGCTCCCCCCTGGCGTCCGGCGGGGGGCCGTAGCAGCCCCCATTGTTCTGCGGGGGTCAGCGCGGGGCGGGCAGCGACCCCCGGGGCAGCGGCCCGCACCGAGCCTAGGGAGAGGGTGGGTGCGGGGAGAGGGGCAGCGACACCCCCGCCCCGGCAGCGTCCGCATCGCACCCGCATCGGAGGAGCACGGGGGGCAGCGCGGGGGGGGGCGGGGAAGGACCCGGCGAAATCCTTTCCCGGCCCCGCTCGGTCCTACGGTCGCGCAACCCCTGCGCGGCTGCGGGGATCCGGTGACCGGGGCGCGGCAGACACGAGTGGGCAGAGGAGTGACAGCGGCGTGCCCCCGAACGCGCTTTGGCACCCGGGGGGTGGCCTTATCGAGGCTGCTTCCGACCTTGCCGCGCTGCTGCTGAGCAGGGAGGGCACAAAAGGGCTGCCCCAGCCCCCGGATCCTGCCTGGGGTAGGGTGGATTGGGGGGGAGGGGGGTCCCGGTGGCTCCTCCCGGAGCCCCGCGGCCGTGCCGGTTGGTTTTGCCGCGCCGGGAGACCCTCACAGGAACGAGGCAGAGCTCTGCGGGGCTTTGCGGAGAGCTCCAGGGGGTTCTCGACCTTCCTTCGCCTGAGACTGGGGTACTGATGCGGTTTGGAGAGGAGGGGGCTGTCTGCAGCTCCCCCCGCCCCCAAACCACGCCGAGATCCCGCCCTGTCCTGCGGGATTCCCTCTGCCGGGGTGCGGGGGGCCGTGGCAGAGCCGTGAGTCGCTGTCGGGCAGCCTGGGGGCTCCTGGGGGGCTCCGCTCGCTTTTCTCGAGGCGAAGGAGGCTTCGTTAGGCAGTGGCACTGAGGGCTCCGCAGCCCCCTCCAGAGCCTGGCTTGGCCGGGATGGGAGGGTAAGGGCTGCTCCGAGGGCGACTCCGAACTCCTGCCGTGCTTCCCAACCCTCCCCGCACGTCCCCCGGTGCAAATGAGCGAGGGCTGGAGGAGGACCGCCGGAGGAGCAGAAGCTCGGCGTGGCGAGGGTCAGAAAGGACCTCTGGAGGTGGTCCCGCAGGCTGGGCTGGCGCAGTCTGGCCTGGGAGCCCTCCGGGGGCGGCAGGGCTCGGGTGGGTGGTTTCTGTGTGTGTAAATACAGGCGCTCTCGCACGTGGGGACGCCGCCTTCCCAGCCCGAAGGTGTATCTGGAGAGGGAAATCAATGCAGATGATGTTGAGAAGATTAAAAGAGCATTAATGCTGGCACCGGCAGCCCCGGGCGCCGGCACCCAGCTGCCATTGATCTGGAACCCGAGACGCCTCCGTTCCAGTAACGCGGGCGGGGGGCGGGGGGGGCTTTTCCTTCCCAGCACCAAGCGCTTGGGGGTTCCCCATGGAGACCTAGAGATGGGGCAGGGACTTGCGTGTGGCCTCTGCGCACTTCCCAAGTGGAGTTCCAGACCTCCGCTTCCCAGCTCCTCCCTGCGACGCTTCCCCGTCCAGGGCCAGCGCCGGGGGCGAGCTCGGTGGCCGAGCAGGCGTAGATTGGCCGTGGGGCGGGAAAGACCTTGGCAAGTGAACCATTCCCACCAGGAAGCGGATTCTTTGAGCCCTTCCAGGCCAGAGCAGCCTTTCGGGGCGGCCCTGCCCCTGTCTTGCTGATGGAGTAGTGGTGATTGTGCCTCTAGGGCACATGGAGCTGCCCCCACACTCCACCACCCCCGAGCTGGCAGGGGCAGGGCTGGGGCTCTTGGACAGGCACAAACCACAAGCCAGGTCCTGGATCTGCACCCCAAAACAAGCTGGTGAGAAGCTGGCAGGGGCAGGGCTGGGGCTCTTGGACAGGCACAAACCACAAGCCAGGTCCTGGATCTGCACCCCAAAACAAGCTGGTGAGAAGCTGGCAGGGGCAGGGCTGGGGCTCTTGGACAGGCACAAACCACAAGCCAGGTCCTGGATCTGTACCCCAAAACAGTGAGCCCCTTGGGGTGGCCCCGAAGCCAGGGGGGGGCTCTGAGCAGGACCTTCCCCAGTCCCCTCCCTACCCCTCGGTGAAGCTTTGGCGAATCTGAGTCCCCTAAATTTCTGCCGGGGTGAAAAGTCTTTAGGATCCACAGGAGCGGCAAGGGATTGATCCGGGCAAGGAGCTCAGGGGGTCCTGCCGCGCCGAGCCCCGGCAGAGCACCGAGCCCCAGGGGCCGTTTCCAGCCCGTCCCTGCCCGGTAAGCGCGGGAGGAAAGCGGCTCCGGTGGCTGCGGGCCGGGCTCGGGCTGGTCCTGAGCTGCCGGCTGAAGGGCCCCGGCAGCGGCAGGCAGAGTCCGGGCAGAGCCCCGGGAGCGGCGGCGGCGGCCCCGTCAGCACCAGGGACAGCGCCGCGGGGAGCCAGGGGAGGAGGCGCCGGAGGGAAGATGAGGGGGGCGAAGGCGAGCAGGGGAGGGAGGGCTCGGCAAAGGAGGGCAGAGGTGCGCAGCAGAGGGGTGAGAGGGTGATGCCGGCGGGGGCCAATGGACCCAGAGTGGGGCGAGGGGCAAAGGTTTGTGGTTCCACAGCCTACCAAGACGCAGCTCGATTCCACCTCAATCCTCAGCGAGGGCTTGCCTGTCTGTCTGTCTGTCTGTCCTCTGCCCCTGCCTGCGCCCTTCCTAACTGCTGCTTTTCGGTGCCTTTCGAGGCCGTTCGGTGGCGGCAGCTGCGGCTGCAAATGCAGGGCTAATAGCAGCGGTGCCCGGCGGGGTGTCTATATATAAACCCGCTCCTCAGCGCCAAACTAAATATACAGGCAGCGAGAGAGGTCCTCCGAGAGGTGCTCAGCGGCTTCAGATATTAGCGCTCCCCCCGGCTATAGATCCGCGGTTGGACACTCGCGGCACGCCGCGGGGCCGGGTGATGAATTCTCCTTCACCTGCAGCAGCCTTCTGAAAGGAGATCCTGCTCCTGCCTTCTGCGGCAGGGACTTCTGCCCTGTCCTCCCCTCCAGCAGAGATTTCTGCCCTGTCCTCCCCCCAGCAGAGATTTCTGCCCTGTCCTCCCCCCAGCAGAGATTTCTGCCCTGTCTTCTCCCCCAGCAGACTTCTGCCCTGTCTTCTCCCCCAGCAGAGATTTCTGCCCTGTCTTCTCCCCCAGCAGAGATTTCTGCCCTGTCTTCCCCTCCAGCAGAGATTTCTGCCCTGTCCTCCCCCCAGCAGAGATTTCTGCCCTGTCTTCTCCCCAGCAGAGATTTCTGCCCTGTCCTCCCCTCCAGCAGAGATTTCTGCCCTGTCTTCTCCCCCAGCAGAGATTTCTGCCCTGTCCTCCCCTCCAGCAGAGATTTCTGCCCTGTCCTCCCCTCCAGCAGAGATTTCTGCCCTGTCTTCTCCCCCAGCAGAGATTTCTGCCCTGTCCTCCCCTCCAGCAGAGATTTCTGCCCCTGTCCTCCCCCCAGCAGAGATTTCTGCCCTGTCTTCTCCCCAGCAGAGATTTCTGCCCTGTCCTCCCCTCCAGCAGAGATTTCTGCCCTGTCTTCTCCCCCAGCAGAGATTTCTGCCCTGTCCTCCCCTCCAGCAGAGATTTCTGCCCTGTCCTCCCCTCCAGCAGAGATTTCTGCCCTGTCTTCTCCCCCAGCAGAGATTTCTGCCCTGTCTTCCCCTCCAGCAGAGATTTCTGCCCTGTCCTCCCCTCCAGCAGAGATTTCTGCCCTGTCCTCCCCTCCAGCAGAGATTTCTGCCCTGTCCTCCCCTCCAGCAGAGATTTCTGCCCTGTCTTCTCCCCCAGCAGAGATTTCTGCCCTGTCTTCCCCTCCAGCAGAGATTTCTGCCCTGTCCTCCCCTCCAGCAGAGATTTCTGCCCTGCCTTCCCCTCCAGCAGAGATTTCTGCCCTGTCCTCCCCTCCAGCAGAGATTTCTGCCCTGTCTTCTCCCCAGCAGAGATTTCTGCCCTGTCTTCTCCCCCAGCAGACTTCTGCCCTGTCTTCCCCTCCAGCGGAGATTTCTGCCCTGTCTTCTCCCCCAGCAGAGATTTCTGCCCTGTCTTCCCCTCCAGCAGAGATTTCTGCCCTGTCTTCTCCCCCAGCAGAGATTTCTGCCCTGCCTTCCCCTCCAGCAGAGATTTCTGCCCTGTCTTCCCCTCCAGCAGAGATTTCTGCCCTCCCAGTCCCATTTTGAGGGAAGCAATCGCTGCCTCTCCGTCTCTTGAGGGGGCTGAGAAAGAGATCTGAGCGCTCCTGCCGCTTGGGAGCCTTTTTTCCCTCCCCTCTCCTTGCGTTAAGGAACAGTTCATCAATCAGCGCTCTCCTCACCCAGCCTCTTCTTTGCTACTTCCCAATTAGATTGCTCTCAGCATCTCTCTTTTGTCGTTTGTTCTCCCCAGCACCTTTGGAACTGGAAGGTCCCAGACTCGAAGGCTGCAGCTGCCAGGCTTTGGGCTGGTTTCTGTGCTGGGGAACACATCACCACCAAAGGGATTCTTGCCCAGAGGCTGATGCTGCGCCTCCCCTCGCTCGCTTTTGGGCTGCTTTGCCTCGCCGTGCTGCCCTTGCCCGCCCTTAGCCCTCCTCCCTTCACGGAATCCCGGGAGCATTCCGCTTGGAAAAGGCCCTCAGGATCACCAGGTCCAACCCTGAACCCTGTCTTACAAGGCGCCCCCTGAACCCGAGCACCACATCCAAACGCCTTTAGGACACGTCCCGGGCGGCCGGAGGCTGTCTGGAGCCAGGCCAAGGGGGAAGGGTTTGGAGCTGAGGGAGGGCAGGGCTGGAGTGGGTCTGAGGAGGCAGCGACTCAGCGCCGGGGTCGTGTCCAGCCCAAAGGGCTGCGATCGCCGGCAGCGCCTCCCGCCGCAGGGCGCCGCCTTGTGGCCGCTGCGCGCAAGGGCAGGACCAGTCCCGCTCCGCTGACCGAGTCACGGAATCGCAGACACATTCCGCTTGGAAAAGCGCCTCAGGAGCCCCAAGTCCACCTCATATCCCTGCTCTACAAGGTGCACCCCAAACCATGTCCCCCGAGCACCACATCCAAGCGGCTTTTAAACACGTCCGGGATTGGCGTCTCAACCTCCTCCCTGGGCAGCCTGTGCCAGAATCTCGGCCTTGACCTTCCAGTTGCAAGCGGCTTTGTCATCCCCCCCAACTCAGCCAGCTCCCCGAGGTGCCAGGCTCCTGGCCAGGAGCAGCCCTGAGCACCGAGCGTGGCAGACTGCCCGCAGGTGCCCGGAGAAACAAAGCCCACCGGGGGGAAAGCAGGGCTGAGGGGCACCGCCTGCGCTGCCAGTCTGCCCTGTCCTTCAGGCATCTCCAGCGGCGGGGGTGCATTTCTCAGGCTGCTTAGGCAACCTCTTCCAGCGCTTTACAGGTGCCACCCCCCCTCCACCACCACCCCCCTTAATGGTTGGCCTTTATCTCTCTTTTTTGTCTTTTAAATCCTTTGCTTCTCCCGCAGGGCTGAGGGGGGGAGGGGAAGGGGGGGAAGGTACCTCCCTTGCTCGTGTTTAAGACTCCTGTCTTGTCTCCTGTCTCCTCCAGAGGAAGCCTCAGCATGCTTGGGAGATGCATATGCAGAGGGAGCATTATGGCCAGTGGGATGGATAGTGCAGCTCTTTGGCCCAGGTAAAGAGATATGCTGCGTCCAGCTCGACCGATCTCGCCGACTTTTGCATCGAAAAAGGCTCTGGGGTGGACAGAGGGGTCGGTGGGGGTCGCTAGGTTGGGGGCTTGGTTTTGGTTCGGAGGTAGACATCACACCGAGCAGCCGCCCCGCAAGCGGGCTCCGCGCTGCCGTCGAGCAGACAGAAAGCGGGCGGGGGGGAGGGGACGAGGGGGGAGGTTGAGCTCCCAGGCCAGAGTGCTGGGCTCCAAAGGAGACAAAACAAAGGGGCAGCGGCGGGGGCGGGGGAGCGGGGCAGCGGCGGGGGCCGCACAAAGGAACGAGCCGGGAGCGAGGGAGGCTGGCAGCTGCCCAGCGCGCAAATGGTCTGCGGCCCGAAATACCTCCCGGTAAGCAGGGAACATATTGATGAGCTCTGCTGCCTCTGCTGCAGAGCTCAGCTCGCCCTAATGGGCAGCGGGGGGGCAGGGCCGCCGGGACGCGCGGCTTTGGCACGGGAGAGGAAGAGCAAGGGGGAGGAAGTCTTCCTCGGAGAGCTGCCCGCGCGCATCCCTCCTCCTCCTCCTCCCGCTCCGTTTTTCCCTTCTCCTCCCTGCCTACCGTGCCCGCTCCGTGCGGTGTCACCTCCCAGAGCTCCTCTGTGCTCTGTGCCAAGGTGCCGGCATGCTGGCAGGGGTGCCACGGCGGCGGCGCTCAGGGGGAGGGCGACACTCGCCTCTCCGGGAGGGAATCAGAACCAGTCAGGGTTGGAAGGGACCACAGGCATCAGCCAGTCCCAACCCCCTGCCATGCCCAGGGACACTCTACCCTAGAGCAGGCTGCCCACAGCCTCAGCCAGCCTGGCCTCGAACAGCTCCAGGGACGGGGCCTCAACCGCCTCCCTGGGCACCCCATTCCAGGCTGTCCCCTGAGCCCCCGGGAGGAAGGAGGCGGCAAGCTGATGGTGTAGCTAGGAGCAGCCTCCTCCTAAGGCCTGCCGGAGTGCCAGCTGGGAGGGCAGCAGGGGCTGCCGCAGCCAGAGAAGGCGGCAGAGCTTTGCTGCCCTCCTCTCGTCTCCAGCAGCAGCCGTTCCAAGGAAACGGACATTTCCTGCCTTCTCCCGGGGATCCGGACTCCCGGGGATCAGGACTCCCGGGCATCAGGACTCTCGGGGATCAGGACTCCCGGGGATCAGGACTCTCGGGGATCAGGACTCCCGGGGATCAGGACTCCCGGGGATCAGGACTCCCGGGGATCAGGACTCTCGGGGATCAGGACTCTCGGGGATCAGGACTCCCGGGGATCAGGACTCTCGGGGATCCGGACTCCCGGGGATCAGGACTCCCGGGGATCAGGACTCTCGGGGATCAGGACTCTCGGGGATCAGGACTCCCGGGGAATCAGGACTCTCGGGGATCAGGACTCCGGGGATCAGGACTCTCGGGGATCAGGACTCCCGGGGATCAGGACTCTCGGGGATCAGGACTCTCGGGGATCAGGACTCCCGGGCATCAGGACTCTCGGGGATCCGGACTCCCGGGCATCAGGACTCTCGGGGATCAGGACTCCCGGGGATCAGGACTCTCGGGGATCAGGACTCCCGGGGATCAGGACTCCCGGGGATCAGGACTCCCGGCAGCAGCTGGGGCCGGAGGCACACGGCAGGGGCTCAGTAGATCCACGCTTGCCCTGGCAGGAGGGCCCGGGGGACTGGGCTGAGCACTCCGTGCCCGCTGGGAGCTGGCGGGAGGGACCCGCGGGCAGGCGCTGCTTTGGTGCCAGCTCTGACCGGGGGCTCAGAAACCCCGGGAGCAGGGAAGTGTTCTCCTTCGGCCTCTCGGAAGGGAGAGGCAAATAAATCTCCAGCGCAAGAGTGCCACGGGCAGGCTGAAGGCTCCAGCTGCGCCTGAGCAGCCTCCCTGCTGCTGCTGGGGGTGCCAGGGCGGGACACGGGGGCCGCGGGCAGGCTGCCCCTGCCCATCGCGGCTGGGCGACGCAGCTGAAATGCAGCTGCCGGCAGCTGGAGCAGTGGGAGCCTGCTGTGGCGCCTGGAGGAGGCTGGCACAGCTGTGCAGGGTGGGGGTGTGCCTGTCCCTGCTGCAGGGTACCCAGCACCAGGGTGGTCAAGCAGCCCTCGGGGAGCAGGAAGGGCTCACAAGGCTCTGCCCTGCAAGGAGGCTGCGGCAGGAGCCGGGTGGTGACCCCAGCAGCTTCCCGCAGCCGCCGGCAGCCCCGGGCAGCAACCCGCCCGAAACAGGCTCTGCCAGGGCAGCGCAAGGGGCTGCATGGGCGCCGGGGGGAGGCTCCACAGGAGAGCGCCCACCTGGGCGCCGGGGGGCTGCAGGGCAGGGCTGGCTTCGGTGCCTGGTGCCCAGGAGCAGGCTGCAGCTGCGCAGGCTGCCGCTGCTGCTGCTTCTCGCCCTGGAGTGCAATAAATTGGCCCTGGCCCATCTATTATTTATTGCTGTGTATTAATGATGTGAGTATATCACAGAGGTACTTAGAGGCCCCTGTCAGCGAGCCCGCAAAGCCGAGGGGGTGGCAGCACGGCCCGGGGGGGGAAAGGCAGCCTCTGCCCCCCTCCCCTCCCCCAGAATTTACAGCCCCATTCCAGCCACGCAGCAGATTTACAGGGGATGGGACACAAATAGCCTGAGACCTGCTGCCTGCCAGGGAGAAATAGAGCCAGCTGAGGCCCCAGGCCCGTTCATCTCCTCTGCTGGAGGATGCCAGAACTGGGGGCACCAAAACTGTGCCCTCTGTCACAGGATGACACTGAGGAGAAGCAGGCTGAGCCCCGGGGAAACCTCCTGGCACAGCACAGCCTGGTCCTGTGCTTCTCTCTGGGAGCACTGCAGATCTGCAAGCAGGAACTGTGGCACAGAGGGGTTGGGTTGGGCTGTTCTGGAGGAATCCTGGCACAGAGGGGTTGGATTGGGCTGTTCTGGAGGAATCCTGGCACAGAGGGGTTGGATTGGGCTGTTCTGGAGGAATCCTGGCACAGAGGGGTTGGATTGGGCTGTTCTGGAGGAATCCTGGCACAGAGGGGTTGGATTGGGCTGTTCTGGAGGAATCCTGGCACAGAGAGGTTGGATTGGGCTGTTACAGAGGAATCCTGGCACAGAGGGGTTGGATTGGGCTGTTCTGGAGGAATCCTGGCACAGAGGGGTTGGATTGGGCTGTTCTGGAGGAATCCTGGCACAGAGAGGTTGGATTGGGCTGTTACAGAGGAATCCTGGCACAGAGGGGTTGGATTGGGCTGTTCTAGAGGAATCCTGGCACAGAGGGGTTGGGTTGGACTGTTCTGGAGGAATCCTGGCACAGAGGGGTTGGGTTGGACTGTTCTGGAGGAATCCTGGCACAGAGAGGTTGGATTGGGCTGTTACAGAGGAATCCTGGCACAGAGAGGTTGGATTGGGCTGTTACAGAGGAATCCTGGCACAGAGGGGTTGGATTGGGCTGTTCTAGAGGAATCCTGGCACAGAGGGGTTGGATTGGGCTGTTCTGGAGGAATCCTGGCACAGAGGGGTTGGGTTGGACTGTTCTGGAGGAATCCTGGCACAGAGGGGTTGGATTGGGCTGTTCTGGAGGAATCCTGGCACAGAGGGGTTGGATTGGGCTGTTCTGGAGGAATCCTGGCACAGAGAGGTTGGATTGGGCTGTTACAGAGGAATCCTGGCACAGAGGGGTTGGGTTGGGCTGTTCTGGAGGAATCCTGGCACACAGGGGTTGGATTGGGCTGTTCTGGAGGAATCCTGGCACAGAGGGGTTGGATTGGGTTCCTGTGCACCTCGTAGCTGAGATGCCCAGGTGAGCCCTGGCAGAGCCAGAGGCCGTTTCCCGTGCCAGGCAGCGGGCAGCGGGCAGTGGGCAGCCGGCAGCGGGCAGCGGGCAGTGGGCAGCCGGCAGCGGGCAGCGGGCAGCGGGCAGTGGGCAGCCGGCAGCGGCAGCGGGCAGCGGGCAGCGGGCAGCGGGCAGCGGGCAGTGGGCAGTGGGCAGCGGGCAGCGGGCAGCGGGCAGTGGGCAGCGGGCAGCGGGCAGCGGGCAGCGGGCAGCCGGCAGCGGGCAGCGGGCAGCGGGCAGTGGGCAGCGGGCAGCGGGCAGCGGGCAGTGGGCAGCCGGCAGCGGGCAGCAGGCAGCAGCAGCAGCCCGGCGAGGCGATGATTTGCGTCCTCCTCCCTCACGCCCGGCCCTCGTTACATAACGCTCCTGTACACAGCGGACTACTTAACCTAATTCGTATCGATCCGAGGGGGCTTCCGTTCGTGCATGCTTAATTCGAGAGGTAATCGAGCGGGCTGGGGAGGTCTCGTCGGGGAGCAGCCCCGGCGGAGGTGCGGGGGGAGGAGGAGCTGCTTCGAGGCGACCTCCTTCAGCCCTCGGCAAGCCTCCCGCTGGCCGCGGCGCTGCCCCGGCTGGTGGAGCCGCTCGCCTCCGCCCCAGCCGCCCCCGAATGGAAGCGAGGTGAGGTGCCGAGGTTTTGGGGGGTCGGCTCCACACCCCGATGGACCCGCAGCCGGCAGTCGATGCTCCCAGCCGCTGCGGCGAGGCTGCCTGCCGCACCGAGGCAGGCTCGGTCCCTCCCGGCTCCTGCTCGCTGCCTCCTTGGCCCCAAACTCGCTTTCGCCAGGAGAGTAAAACCAGCATCAGGCTGGTGATTATCTGAGAGCTTGAGGCGCTGCGGGGAAGCCAATCTGGGGGGGGACAGGACAAAGGGAGGCTTTTTCCCGGCGGGAATGGGCCGGGAAGTGTGGCCCTGAGAAACAGCAGGAAGCCAAAGAGTGCTGCGGGGGCTCTGCTGAAAGAGCCTTCACCTAATGGGCTTGAAAGCAGCGGACACCCGAGCTGGGGCTGGCATCAGATCCGTGCTGGGGCTGTCTGCAGGAGGAGCTGAGCCTGCCCTCTGTGTGTGTTTGAAAGCAGAAGATGCCCCAGCTGGCATCTAGACTGGCATCAGATCCGTGCTGGGGCTGTGTCTGCAGGAGTTGCTGAGCCTGCCCTCTGTGTGTGTTTGAAAGCAGAAGATGCCCGAGCTGGGTTGGCATCAGATCCGTGCTGGGGCTGTGTCTGCAGGAGTTGCTGAGGCTGCCCTCTGTGTGTGTTTGAAAGCAGAAGATGCCCCAGCTGGCATCTAGACTGGCATCAGATCCGTGCTGGGGCTGTGTCTGCAGGAGTTGCTGAGCCTGCCCTCTGTGTGTGTTTGAAAGCAGAAGATGCCCGAGCTGGGTTGGCATCAGATCCGTGCTGGGGCTGTGTCTGCAGGAGTTGCTGAGCCTGCCCTCTGTGTGTGTTTGAAAGCAGAAGATGCCCCAGCTGGCATCTAGACTGGCATCAGATTCGTGCTGGAGCTGTGTCTGCAGGAGTTGCTGAGCCTGCCCTCTGTGTGTGTTTGAAAGCAGAAGATGCCCCAGCTGGCATCTAGACTGGCATCAGATCCGTGCTGGGGCTGTGTCTGCAGGAGTTGCTGAGCCTGCCCTCTGTGTGTCTGAAAGCAAAAGATGCCCGAGCTGGCATCTAGACTGGCATCAGATCCGTGCTGGAGCTGTGTCTGCAGGAGTTGCTGAGCCTGCCCTCTGTGTGTCTGAAAGCAAAAGATGCCCCAGCTGGCATCTAGGCTGGCATCAGATCCATGCTGGGGCTGTGTCTGCAGGAGTTGCTGAGCCTGCCCTCTGTGTGTCTGAAAGCAAAAGATGCCCGAGCTGGCATCTAGACTGGCATCAGATCCGTGCTGGGGCTGTGTCTGCAGGAGTTGCTGAGCCTGCCCTCTGTGTGTGTTTGAAAGCAGAAGATGCCCCAGCTGGCATCTAGACTGGCATCAGATCCGTGCTGGGGCTGTGTCTGCAGGAGTTGCTGAGCCTGCCCTCTGTGTGTGTTTGAAAGCAGAAGATGCCCCAGCTGGGTTGGCATCAGATCCGTGCTGGGGCTGTGTCTGCAGGAGTTGCTGAGCCTGCCCTCTGTGTGTCTGAAAGCAAAAGATGCCCGAGCTGGCATCTAGACTGGCATCAGATCCGTGCTGGAGCTGTGTCTGCAGGAGTTGCTGAGCCTGCCCTCTGTGTGTCTGAAAGCAAAAGATGCCCGAGCTGGCATCTAGGCTGGCATCAGATCCGTGCTGGGGCTGTGTCTGCAGGAGTTGCTGAGCCTGCCCTCTGTGTGTCTGAAAGCAAAAGATGCCCGAGCTGGCATCTAGACTGGCATCAGATCCGTGCTGGAGCTGTGTCTGCAGGAGTTGCTGAGCCTGCCCTCTGTGTGTGTTTGAAAGCAAAAGATGCCCGAGCTGGCATCTAGACTGGCATCAGATCCGTGCTGGAGCTGTGTCTGCAGGAGTTGCTGAGCCTGGCCTCTGTGTGTCTGAAAGCAAAAGATGCCCCAGCTGGCATCTAGGCTGGCATCAGATTCGTGCTGGGGCTGTGTCTGCAGGAGTTGCTGAGCCTGCCCTCTGTGTGTCTGAAAGCAAAAGATGCCCCAGCTGGCATCTAGGCTGGCATCAGATTCGTGCACAGTGCTTCTCCAGGGCACTGCCGCCTGGCTCTTTGCCCAAGGGAGCTGAAGGAAGGTCGAGAGCTGTTCAGTGTGGGCAGAGCAGGGCAAATTTGCCCTTTTGCTCATTCCTCCACTTCTGCCAGCCAGGAGGGCCCAGTGCCTGCCTGCCCCTGCCAGCCCCTGCCTGCCCCTGCCCACCCCTGCCCGCTGGCACCAAACCTGCCAGCGCTGCCTTAGCCTGAGGCTTGCAAAGCTGCTCATGGGGGATCGATGCAGAGTCCTGCATCTTTGGAGCTGCCATCTGAGCAGCTGCCCTCTGCCCGGGCTCTGACAAGTGCTGAGCCACCTCTTGCCCTTCTCCTCACCTCCTGCCCTCCACCTCCTGCCCCTCATCCCCTCACCTCCTGCCCTCACCCTGAGGCTCTGCCCTGTGGCAGGGCTTTGGTCCACCCTCTCTGCGAGCAGCAGTTTTAAACAGCCTCCTTGGGCACAGGCCCTGAAGGCAGCCTCGGCTCCATGCCACAGGGCTCTGCCCTGCTGCGGAGCAGTGAGTGCTGGAGCTGTCTCGGAGCTCTTTCTGTGCACAGCCCCCCCGGGCCAGAAGGGAGGGCACCCCAGGGGTCATCTGCTCCAACCACGCCAGGGGATGGGCTGGGACGAGCGGGGCCAGCCCCTGCCCAGCTGAGCTCAGACCAATCCTCCGGCACGCTTCGTGCTCTCCTCTCGCCACCTGTCCCTTGCCTTCCGCAGAGCAGCTCCGGCAGCAGCCGCCGCGCTCCAGCGGGTTGAGATGGCCTCTTCCCTCCCCTTCCACTGCCGCTTTCCTGGAAGGGAGCCTCGGCAGAGGAGAGAGCTGCCCCCTGCCCCCTCCCCCGCGGAGGAGCAGCCTGCCTGCTGGCTGCCTTTGCAGGAGCGGGGCCGCGGGAAGGTAGTTACCGCATGCATTGCAGAGCTGGCGGCCCTGCATTATTGATGACAGGCTCCCGATGACTGGAAGAGGCCATCTCTGGCCATAAATTAGTGATGCGAGGAGCAGGAGGCTCCGCGGCTGTCCCGGAACCCAGCAGAGCTGCGGCACAGGCGCCGCTGCTGGCCGCGGGCAGCGCCGCGCAGCTTCCACGCCAAGGGCAGCAGCAGAGGCACAAAGCAGCCCCAGAGCTGCCTCTGCCCCTCGGGCAGGCAGTGAAATGGCACCCATGGGGTGCGTTCGAGGTGCAGAGGATCCAAAGTCTTCCCAAGTGGCGATGCCTTTGGGGCAATGATCTCTGGAGACCTCAGCCCCGTCGTTGGGACACAGGTTTGGGCTCGCTGCGATGCCTCCAGCCTGCCCCTGCAGGAGGATCCCTGCTGCCATCCTGCTCCTTGGGGTCCCAGCTGCAGCCCTGGGGTGTTTGGGATGGTCCCGTTCTGACCTTCATAGGCTCATGGGACGGTGGGTTTGGAAGGGAGCTCTGGAGATCACCCAGTCCGACCCCCCCTGCCAAAGCAGGGTCACCCGGGGCAGGTGGTGCTGGAGAAAGTGGATGAGGGGAGCAGAGCAGCCTGTCCTGGGTCAGAAAGGGCAAAGCTGGGAGGGCTGCTCAGCTGGGATCCTTCCTTGCCAGGGGCTTCCACCCATCCCTCTGTGCCCACACCACCAGCACCTCTCCATCCCGTGACCGTCTTCTGGGAGAGGATCTGCTGGTGTGGGTGCTGGGAGCATCCCTCCTGCCTGTGGGTGAGGGACATGGGTGCAGAGGAGTGGAGGAATGGGTGCAGAAGGCTGGAGGAGGAATGGGTGTAGAGGAGTGGAGAAGGAATGGGTGCAGAAAGGTGGAGGAGAAGGAATGGGTGCAGAGGAGTGGAGGAGGAGTGGGTGCAGAAGGGTTGAGGAGGAGTGGGTGCAGAAAGGTGGAGGAGAAGGAATGGGTGCAGAGGAGTGGAGGAGGAGTGGGTGCAGAAGGGTTGAGGAGGAGTGGGTGCAGAAAGGTGGAGGAGAAGGAATGGGTGCAGAGGAGTGGAGGAGGAGTGGGTGCAGAAGGGTTGAGGAGGAGTGGGTGCAGAAGGGTTGAGGAGAAGGAATGGGTGCAGAGGAGTGGAGGAGGAGTGGGTGCAGAAGGGTGGAGGAGAAGGAATGGGTGCAGAGAAGTGGAGGAGGAGTGGGTGCAGAAGGGTTGAGGAGGAGTGGGTGCAGAAGGGTTGAGGAGAAGGAATGGGTGCAGAGAAGTGGAGGAGGAGTGGGTGCAGAAGGGTTGAGGAGGAGTGGGTGCAGAAGGGTTGAGGAGAAGGAATGGGTGCAGAGGAGTGGAGGAGGAGTGGGTGCAGAAAGCTGGAGGAGGAGGAGTGGGTGCAGAAGGGGGGAAGAGGAATGGGTGCAGAGGCATGGAGGGGGGGAAATGGTTCCAGAAAGGTGTAGGTGAGCCTCTGGGTGCAGAAGGAGAGGGAGGTTGGGACTGGATGCTTTTGGAGGCCCCTTCCAGCCCAAAGCCTTTGCGATTCCGTGACCCTGGGATGCGGGAGCCTGACCCAGCCTGACCACCCCTCCCGCGGGAGTCCTGCCGGGGCCGTGCCGGCCGGGGGGCAGCTGTGGCACCGCGGGAGGCTGCCAGCTCAGCGGCGGCTGGCAGGCCGCGGGCACGGGAGCCGCTAACCCTGTTGGTTTCCCTCGTGGCCGCCCGCAGCCTGCAAGCGCAAGGAGCAGGAGCCCGGCAAGGAGCGCAGCGGCTCGCAGAAGAAGTCTCGCCTGGTGTTCACCGACCTGCAGCGCCGAACGCTCTTCGCCATCTTCAAGGAGAACAAGAGGCCCTCCAAGGAGATGCAGATCACCATCTCGCAGCAGCTGGGGCTGGAGCTCACCACCGTCAGCAACTTCTTCATGAACGCCCGGCGCCGCAGCCTGGAGAAGTGGCAGGACGACCTCAGCTCGGGGGGCTCCTCCTCGGCCCCCAGCACCTGCAGCAAGGCGTGAGGGGGGCGCGGAGGCGGCGGCGGAGCCCTCGGCCGGTGACCTAAAGCACAAACCCTCCTGGAAACCACCCCCAGCCCGGCTCCAGCGGAGACCTTCCCACGGCTTCCTCTCCTCGCCCCGCTCCACGGCCCCGCGCTCGGGACGGGTCTGAGAGGGGGCGCCCGTCCCTGAGCCCCCGAGAGCCCCAGAGGTGCCCAGCGCCCGCGGAGCAGCACAAGGTCTGCCGCCCGAGGAGCCCGGCAGCTGGCGCGGCAAACTCAGGCGAAGCCCCAGCCCGGCCCCGGCCCCAGGCGAATTCCCTGCCCCGCAGCCGGGCGCCGCCTCGGGCCGCTCCAGCGCCCGCGGCTCCGAGCACAGCGCAGCAGCCCCGGCGGCTCCGAGCACACGGGCGCAGCCTGCAGCCCGCCGCGGGCTCTGCCTTGGCACCGGCCGCGGGGCTCCGAGCACACGGGCGCAGCCTGCAGCCCGCCGCGGGCTCTGCCTTGGCACCGGCCGCGGGGCTCCGAGCACACGGGCGCAGCCTGCAGCCCGCCGCGGGCTCTGCCTTGGCACCGGCCGCGGGGCGCACCCTCAGGAGGAGCGAACAGCCTGCGGATTGTCCCCAGGTCCTTCACACCTCTGGCTCGGCCACCAGGAGCCAGGCTTCTCCTCCACCCCCTCCCTTCCCGAACCTTTGCAGCGTTTTCAAGCAGGAAGAAGCCCAAGGCCAGGCCCTTGGCATGCCACTGCCCAGTGCGGGTGTGCCCCCTATGACCTCAGCGTGGCACCCAGGCCCAGCGCACCCCTCCCCGCACCACCCTTGAGCCCCGCCAGCCGGTGGGAACACAGCACACCAAAGAGCCAGGATTACTGCAAGCCAAAGATGTTTAGAACTCGCCATCCTCTCCTCGTCACCGCCGGCGGGGCGGGCTCCGTGCCCTCGCCGCAGCCCCGCAAGCACCGGCGCCCTCCCGTCTCCAGCCGGGCGCCGCTCGCCCCGCCCGGCGCCCCCCCCGCCCCTTCCCGGGGTGCTCCTCTCCAGACCCTCCAGACTTTTTGTACGTCCTCCTTGATGGAAACCAAAGAAACGTTTTCTGCACCTACTTCTCCTGCCACAGGCTGCTCGGCCGCAGGGCAGCGCCCCGGCGGGCGGAGGCGGCGCCGCGCTTGGGGCGGACCTCTCGGGCGCGTTTTCGGGAAGCAGACCTCAAGAAAGGCTCGAGGGGAAGGAGAACAAAGCGAAGCCAGTCGGGTCGCTGCTTCACCTGGCCACCTCAGTCCTCCTCCAGCCGAAGATTGTCTTTATTTTGTGCCTATGCAGTTTTTCTGTCAAAGACCAAGGAACAGAGCAACCAAAACCTCAGCAGCTACAATACCAAAGATGAGGATTCTCCCTCCTTGCGTTCCCTTTGTTGTCTCCTCTTGCTGACCCTGACCTCCCCGCAGGTAACCTCTTCAGTTTCTTTGTGCAACCAAAGCCGGGGCGGGGGGGGGGGGGAAGGGGGGGAGGGGATTTGTGTCTGTGCCCCTCGGGCTCCCTGCGGCAGGTGCTGGCCTCGCTCTCCAGAGCTGCCCAGGGAGACCCTGGGCTCTTGGGTGGAGCTGGGCTCCTGGCTGCCTAGAGCCACTGTCTGTACGTGGGGGTGGGTTGAGTAACCTCCAGCCTTCCTCCTCCTCCCCGGGGCGCAGGGCTGGCTTTGTGTCGCTGCCAGCGCTGAGCACCACCGCAGCCTGGCTCGCAGGCGTCTGGCCGCACCTGAACCGCGGCTGGCAGCTGACTCTGAGACGTGTCCCAGCGGGGATGCTCCAAAAGGGCTCGAGCTCCAGAGCTGGAGCAGACTGAGTTCCTTCTGCTCCATCTCTCCCTGACCACTCCGCAAGTGCCGCAGGCGCCTCCCGGCGCCTGCGCCGCAGGGAGGGCTGCAGGGGAGCAAAGGCAGGACCCTGGCAGCTGGGCTGGCAGCACGGCTCTGGGAACCAGAGCAGCCTGCAGCACAGCTTTCCAGGCAGGCCAGGCGTGAGCTGAGCGGGAGCCAGAGGAGCCTCAGAGCAAGGCATAAGCCAAAGCTGCCGCAGAGCGATTCAGGTGCGGGCCGAGCCGCACCAGCTCCTCCTGCACACCAGGAGCGGCGCCCGGCTGAGGTGGTGTGGTCACGCTGAAGCTTCACCTTCATCGCCATCCAAGAGGGGCCACCCAAAGCCACCTCTCCAGGCGCATTCGGAAGGTGGCACTGCCCTCAGGGCGAATGTCTCGCTCCGAATGTGCCTCAGGAGGTGTGCCCCAGGCTCCATTCCGCGGTGCTGCAGGAGATGCCATGCCACCAGAGGAACCCCCGGGGGTGGCTCCTCGCCTCCCCTTGCAGTCACAGGGCAGAGAAGTGTCTCCTTTTGGAGGAGGAACAAGCCCTAGGCATTCTCTGAGGGGTGTGCCAGGCAGACGGTGGGCACCTGGGGTACATCACGTCCATGGCCCCCTTGTGCCACCATCCACAGAGGCAGAGGAGAGCTCATCCTGGGCTTCTCCTGAAGCCTGTGGAGGAAGAGCTGAGGTTCTGACGGCTGTGCAGAACTGCTCCCAGCAGCCCTGAAGGAGTGAGTCCAGTTCAGCTGGACTGGAAACCAGAGTCACTTCGGTGGGGTCGTGGGGAGGGCTGGGCAGACAGGTGAGGCTTCTCTGCACTGGGCACTGCACGGGTGGCAGTGCCCATGACCATGCCCTCAGCACCCACGTTCCTCTGGTCGCACTGCTCATTGGCTATCCCTGCACCATCCCCACCTGCCCTGTCCCTGCCAGCTCCTGTGGGCTCCTGGGCAGGAGCTCTGGAAGGAGGAGTGCCCGCAGGTGGCTGTGCCCGGAGGCACAGGTGTGAGCCGGATCCTGCCCACGCTGGAAGGACTGGAGATGCCACCTCTGGGTGCCACGTGTTTGTGACTGTGTGACGGAACTCGGTCCTTCTATCCAGCCTGAGACAAAGACTGGGGTGCCCAGAGGGCACCTGGTGTCCCGGGCGCTCGGAGCGGGCGCCGCGGGGCACAGCTCTCCAGACGCCTTGGAACTGCTTCCTCAGCCCGGGAGGAACACAACGAATGTGCTTTGCTGACTTCGGTTCAATAGCTTTACTCCGCATCTCTCTTACCTACAGCTGAAGCCAAAGACCTGAGAAGGACTAAACCAGCAACCCCTGCCCGGAGGGAGCGGGGCTCTCCTCTCCCCAAGCCATGGCAGAGCCTGCCAGCTGCGCCCAGGGCACCCTCTGGCTTGCCACAGTGCCCGAGGGGGTTGAAGCTTTTCTGCCTGCCCTCCCTCCTGCTTCTTAAGGGCCATTTTTATCCTTTGAGCCTTTTCGCTCCCGCAGGGCAAAGCTGGAAGCGGTCCAGCCGCCTGGGGGGCTCTAAGTCAAGCCCTTCCCTAGGGATGATGGAATTTAGTGGAGGTGGGGCCCCAGCCTGAGCCCCACGCCGCGGCGGGAGCTGTGCCCGCAGCAGACTCAGGCCCAGGCTCCGGCGTTAGCTGTTTGTAACTCTTTATTTCAGGCCTTCACGGACTGCTCGGGGGGTTCCTTTAGGCTTATTTATTCCCTTCGAGGCAGGCGAAGCCTGCGCTGGGCGAGGCGCTTCGGGGAGCAGTCAGCTTCTGCTCCCAGCAGAGGGCCCAGCCAGGAGCCTCCTTTCCCCCCTAACTCCTTCGAGTTCGTTTGAGTCGTCTCAAGTTTGAATTATTTAAGTTAACCTCTTCCCAGCTGACTCAGAAGGGCTCAGAAAGCCTTCAGCGTCTGACTTATTTATTTAACTTATTCGCCAGCGTCCGGGGGTGGCCTCGGCTGGTTTGGTTAATTATTGTCCCGAAGGTCGTTTGGGTTGTTTTTGTTGTGTGTGTGTGTGTGTGTGTGTGTTCGGAATGACCTTTGAAGCGCTGCAGCTGATCTTCTGCGCCTGCCCAGGCGGAGGACTAAGCGCAGGATGCTCAGCCTGAAAGCCTCCGTAGCCAGGAGCAGAAAAGGCACCGGGATGCTTTGCCTGGACTTTGTGGCTTCGTAAAACCTAAGCTAGGGTCGGGGGAAAAACAAAACGGAACAAAACCAAAAGGAAAAGAAACGAAACGAAACGAAAACAAACCAAAATGAAAGAAAACAAAATGAAGGAAAACAAATCGAAACAAAACCAAAACCAAACGAAACAAAACAAAAAAAAAATGAAAACAAAACGAAACGAAACAAAATTAAATGAAACAAAACGAAATTAAACAAAACAAGACAAAAGGGAACAAAACAAAACAACACAAAACAAAACGAAACACAAAACAAAACGAAACAAACCAAAGCAACACAGAACAAAACAAAAAGACTAAACCAGAAAACACAAAATCAAGCAAAAAAAAGAAACAAAAAACAACCAAAAACCAAAAAAAAAAAAACCACAACAAACCAGAAAAGCGAGAAGAAAATACCAAAACGCCAAGCAAAGAGAAACCTTTAACCTAGCTGCTTCCAAGAACGAACTTCTGTGTGTGTGTGTGTGTGTTAAAAAAAAAAAAAAGAGAGAAAAAAGAAAAGAAAAAAAAAAGAGAGAGAAAAAATAGAGGGGCAAAAAAGGAACGAAAAAAAAAAGAGAGAAGAAATAGAGGGGGAAAAAAGGAACGAAAAAAAAAGAGAGAAAAAATAGAGGGGGAAAAAAGGAACGAAAAAAAAAGAGAGAAGAAATAGAGGGGGAAAAAAGGAACGGAAAAAAAAAAGAGAAAAAAAAAGAGAGGGGAAAAAAGGGGGAAAGAAGACGACGAAGAGGAGAAGAGCGAGCAAGACCCCCTCCGTGTCCCTAGTGAGAACCAAAGAGGCTACCTCACTGACTGTTTCCATTTGTAATTTTACTCGTGTCGATGATACCAAAGATACCAAAGATTTCTTTCTCCGCGCGGTCCGCAGCCTGCCTGTGCTTCCCCTCTCCTCCCCCCGCTCCTCTCTCCAATCCGCGCTTCCCTTCAGCCCTGCGGAAGCTGCCGGGCCCCGGGGGCACCCTTTGCTGGGTCTCCCTGGTGCCTTCGTGCCAGCCCGAAGGTGCGAAAACATCTCTCAACTCCCCCCACCCCCACCCCAGTCCCAGGGGACGCAGCGGCCGTGCTGCTCCTGGGGGGTGCCAGCCAAGGCGTTGCTCAGCAGCCTGCTCCCCGGGGACAGCGCTTGTGGCCGGGGGACGGGAGCCAGCAGTGGCAGTCACGGTTCCCAAGACGTCCCCTGCTCACCAGGAGGCTGAGGAGGGCAGGAGGACGCTTCTCGGTTGGGCCCCGGGCGCCGGGAGCATGCCCTGGGCTGCGGCAGCCGAGGCCGCTCCCTCCGCGGGGTGTTGGTTGCAATTAGTTTGCCCATGAAAATCAATTAATTCTTCCTGCGGAGCCAGCGCCGAGGAGCGGCCACATTAAGCCCCATCAGGATCATGTTCCTGAGCGATTACTGCGAGGCTGGTCGGGTGCCCCTGGGGGCATTAGCGGTGCCCTTCGGCAGCGGTTTCTCCCAGGCTGTTTTACGCGGGCTTTGTGAGCCAGACCCACTGCTGGGCACTGCTGCCACCACTCCGCACCTTCCCGCGGCCCTGCTCAGAGCCGGGGCCAGCCCCCGTCGAGGGCAGAGCCTGCTGCGTGGTTCTTAAATCAAGCAGGTGAGGACGGGCTAGGAGGTGGCTTTAGAAGGGACAACAACAACAGAGCTCGCTCAGCCCCAGCTATGCCAAAGGCTGAGCTTAGGAGCTGCTTTCCAAGCCTCTGGGTACAAACACCTCGGCTTAATGCCAGCCGAGGCCAGCTCAGCATCTCCTGCGCTGGTGAGCCCCCGTGTTGGGGCAGAGCCCAGGGAGCCACCACCCCAGGTGGGCATGGGGCCGTAAGCGCCTGCAGAGGCTCGATCCTGTCCCCAGCAGAGCTGCCTGAGCAACGCCTTCGGCCGCCCGCGCGGTGCCCACCGCAGCTCCGCACCGCAGCTGCGCTGGCTGCAGCACTGCCCCCCCCGGCCCCGCTCCCTGCTCCCCGCTCCCGGCCGGCTTGCAGCCCCGGGCCGGAGGGGGCAGGGGCTCGGGGAGCCTGCTGCTTGCCTGTGTCCCCTCCGCGAAAAGCTATAATGATTCTCAGGATGCCTTCTGGGCACGGGGGAGCCCACCCGGCCCCTCTGCTGGGCCACCCCTCCCCGCCGTGCCCTGGGGGGGGCAGCCGGACACAGAAACACCCCCCCGAGCTGGCAGGGCCCTCTGCAGCAGTCGCCGTCCTCGCCTGACTCCTGCTTCACTTGCGACGTGTGACACGAGCAGGGGACGAGTGCCTTGCTTGAACCAAAGCAACGACTTCGCCGCTCCAGACCTCGCTGTGCTTTTTTACTCTTCCCGTGAATACCTCAGCTTCGACCGGGCCGCCGAGCCGGCCCTGGGGGGCTCCTCGTACTGTGCTGCGCGGCGGTCAGCCTGCCAAGGACTCAACTCCGGACGATACCAAAGGCTCCTCTCCTCCTCTACCTCCTGTTTCCTCCTCTCCTCGCTCTGCTCCTACTGCTCCTTCATTTCTCCTTCTCCTCTCCTCTATCTCCTCCTGTATCCTTCGCCTCCTCCTGCTCCTTCATTTCGCCTTCTCTTTCTCCTCTTTTCCTTTGCCCTCTCCTCCTCCTGTGCCCTGCTCCTCCTCCTTCCTCCTCCTCTTCTCTTTCTCCCTCTCTTCCTCCTGTTTCTTTCTCTTCTCTTCCTCCTCCTGCTCTTTCTCCTTCCCATCTTCTCCTTCTCCTTTTTTCCTTCTCCTATCCCTCTCTTTTTCCTCCTGTGTCCTTCTTTTCTCCTTCTCCCTCTCCTCCCCCTATCTCCTTCTCTTGTCTTCCTGCTCCTTCATGTCACCCTCTCTTCTCCATCTCGTCCTCCTGTTTCCTTCTCAGTTCTCCCTCTCTCCTCCTCTCCTTCATTTCACCTTCTCTTTTGCCTTCTCTTCTCCATCTCATCCTCCTGTTTCCTTCTGCTATTTCTCCCCCTTCTCTCCTCCTGTCTACTCCTCCTTCACATCACTTTCTCTTTCACCCTCTCTTCTCCATCTCGTCCTCCTGTTGCCTTCTCCTTCCTCCTTCCTCCTCCTATTTCTCCCGGTCTCCTCCTCCTCCCTTTCGCCCTCTCTTCTGCATCTCGTCCTCCCGTTTCCTTCTGCTGTCTCCTGCCCCCGGCCCGGTCCCGAGGCCCTCCCCCGGCGGCGGGCAGGCTGGCGGCGCAGACCGTGCGCCCCTCCCCGAGTTTCTCCGATATACCTCATAGAGTAGTTGTTCCGATGGTGTTACCCCAGGCCACGTCCCGGCCGGCTCCCTGCCTCCTGCTGCCCGCCACTCCCACCAGAAGCAGCTTTCGGGGCTCAGGCTGGGCCCTGGCACCAGCCGGGCCCTGGCACGCCTGGCTCCTGCCTCCCCTGGGGGCTTTTGCTTTTCTTTTGCCACGGGTTTGGGGGGGAGGCTGCCGAGCGAGCCCCAGGGCTCAGAGCTGCCTGCTCTGCCGAAGGAGCAAGCTGGGCTCGTTCGCTCCAGCCCCAGCCCGTTTGAGCCCCACCGCATGAAAGAAGGAAGGAGAGGAGCAAAGGGCGAGAAGAGGGCAAGAAAACGCAGGGGGGAGGCTGCTGCTCTCCACGCGTGCTCTGCCCAGCTCGTCCTGTGCCCCTCTGGTGTTCCCGGTGTGATGCATGAGGCAAGGCCTTGGCAGGGGGGATGCAGCCCTGGGCCCCTGGCAAAGGGCCTTGGGCTGGGGGAAGGGAGTGGGGGGGCTCGGTGGCACGCGGAGCCTGCTCCCTGCTGGCAAAGCAGGCAGGGCTCTGCCTCTGCCAGCCCTGGTGCCCATGGTGGAGCACATCCAATGGCTGGGCGAGCCGAGGCGAAGCTGGGGCTGCTCTGCCCGGGCAGCTGGGCAGCGTTTGGCTTTGGCTTTGTGGCAGCCCCTTGGGCACGGGGGGCACTGGGGTGCAGCCCTCCCTTCTGCCTCCCGCCCAGACCCACCAGCCCTAGTGCCACGGCGAGGTGGGCAGTGGGCAGGACACAGACAAGCCTGCAGCCACGCCTGGGGGGCCTGTGCAGGTACCAGCTATGTGGCTCCTGCCTGGGCACCACAGACGGCTGCCCACCACCATCGGCAGCCCCTTGCTGGCCACCCCCCGCCCCAGGTTTGGGTCATTCACAGATTCATGGAGTGGTTTGCGTTAGAAGGGACCTTAAAGGTCATCCAGCTCCACCCCCTGCGGAGTAGACACCTCCCACTAGCAGCCCAGCCTGGCCTTGAGCCCCTCCCGGGAGGGGGCATCCGCAGCCTCCCTGGGCAGCCTGTGCCAGTGTCTCACCGCCCTGATCGTGACGAATCCCTGCCTAGTACCCAGCCTAACCTGCACCCCCCTCGGGCTGTCCCTCGTGCCCCCAGTGCCACCGCTGTGTGGCAGGCTGATCGCCTGTGCTGCCAGCCCCAGCCGCTTGCTGCCCGCCCGAGCAGCTGGCACACAAAGCCAAAGCAGCGCAGCCCACGCTCCGCTCCGGGCACTGCAGTGCCACGGCGTGGGGGGCGGGAGGGCAGCAGCCACAGTGCCCTCCCAGGCTTTGCTGGCGCTGCGCAGAGTGCCAGGCTCCGCGTGGCCTCCGCCTGGCACTGCCAAACGCTCCGCGGTGCGCTCTGGTGATGTTCTCCCCATAAAGGTAGTGGGGGGGGGGGGGCAGCTTGCCATGGGTGCCGTGCCAGGCAGTCGGTGCTCCCGCTTGCCAAGGCATTTGCAGGGCGAGGTTTGAGGTCTGTTTCACTCCGCCGGTGGATGTCCTGTCTGTGCCGAGCCGCGCGGGAGGTGCCCGGCGTGGGGCTGTGTGCCCGGCGTGGGGCGGTGTGCCCGGCGTGGGGCTGCGTGCCCGGCGTGGGGCTGTGTGCCCGGCGTGGAGTTGCGTGCCCGGCGTGGAGCTGTGTGCCCGGCGCGGGGCTGCGTGCCCGGCGTGGAGCTGTGTGCCCGGCGTGGAGCTGTGTGCCCGGCGCGGGGCTGTGTGCCCGGCGTGGAGCTGCGTGCCCGGCGTGGGGCTGAGTGCCCGGCGCGGGGCTGAGTGCCCGGCGTGGGGCTGCGTGCCCGGCATGGGGCTTTGTGCCCGGCGTGGAGCTGCGTGCCCGGCGCGGAGCTGCGTGCCCGGCGCGGGGCTGAGTGCCCGGCGCGGAGCTGCGTGCCCGGCGCGGGGCTTTGTGCCCGGCGTGGAGCTGCGTGCCCGGCGCGGGGCTGAGTGCCCGGCGCGGAGCTGCGTGCCCGGCGTGGGGCTGCGTGCCCGGCGCGGGGCTGTGTGCCCGGCGTGGGGCTGCGCCCGCCCGTCCCGGCGGCAGCTGCAGCGGCGCCCGGCGGAGGTTCTCTCCCCCACGCAAGGGTTTCAGCCCGCAGTTGTGCCAAGAGATGTCCTTTCCCTTCATGACGAGTGTGACCTCTGCCTCCCCCTCTTCTTTCCGGCTCTTGATGTAAAGCCCAACCCTGCCCCCTCCCCCCGCCCCCTCCCCTTTGATTTGCCAAAGTTCAATAAAGGAGGAAAAGAAAAAGCCTCTGCTGCCTGTGCCTGCTGCTGCCTGTGCCTGCTGCTGCCTGTGCCTGCTGCTGCCTGTGCCTGCTGCTGCCAGCTTCCTCTGCCCGCTCCCGGGGCCACGCTCGGCTCCTGGCAGGGCAAAGCAGGGCTGGGCAAAGGCCTGGCTCAGCCTGCCCGGGGTGCCTCGGGGCCGCAGGCGCTGTCCTTGCTCCCAGGGCACTTGTGCCCTGCCCGGGGCAGCCTGGCAGCCAGAGCAGGTCACCAGCCTCGGGCTCTTGGCCCTCCTCTCTCTCTCCAATGGGCTCTGCTGCTCCCAGGGGAGTGCCAACAGGCGGTGCCCAGGTGGAGCTGGCAGCTGAAGAAGTCGCTCTGCAGGGAGGTGACTCCTCAGGTGAGGCAGTGGAACCAGCGCCAGCCCCGGGTGCATTGGCACAGCTTCATCCCCCGAGGGCGGGCAGGAGGCTCCCCGAGCGGGCACCCCGTGCCAGGAGCAGGTTGGCACCATGCTCTGTGCTTTTACTCCAGCTGCGGGCGAGGCTTCGAGCCCAGCGCAAGCAGCCCCAGTGCCAGAGGGCAGGAGCAGAGCGAAGCCCTCCCCTGTGCTCGTCTCCAACCCAGAACGCCCCCAGCCTGCTCCTGCCCTCCCTGAACCTTCCGGCCGCGCTGGCAGAGTCGCCTCAGCCTCCCCGGGGGCCAGCGTTGGCCACCTTGGCACGGCCAGGCACGGCTCTGGGGAGGAGGGTACGGGAAGGCCGGCAGCTCCCGGGGGTACTCCGTGCCCCCCGGCACCCAGCGTGCCCGGGCGAGCGGCGGCGACTGCGCGCAGGGCAGCGGGGAAGGGGCACCGGGGGCGTCGCGACCCTGCCGCTCAGCTCAGCGCCGGGGTTAAGCTCGGGGTGAACGGGGGCACGGCAGAGAGCCTGCCCCCTGCCCCCCGCAGCCCCCTCCCGCCCCGCGGCCGGAGCCCGCCGCTAGGTACAGCTCCCCCCGCCGAGGGGGTGCCAGCCGCGGCTGCCCCCTCAGCACCGCCGCTCGCCAGGGCTCCTGCCCACCTTCGCCTCCCGACGGGGGGCAGCTGGGGAGGGCTGGGCCCCGACCCGCAGGCACCCTGGCGGTGCAGCCCTGCGAAGAGCTGGCCTGAGACCAGCAGCGCTGTGCTTTCCAGCTCCCTTGGCATCATGCTGGGCACCGGTGGGGAGCGCAGGGGGCAGAGCAGCTGCGGGCAAGCCCAGGCTGGGCACCCTCGTCCCCACGGGAACGAGGCTGCTCCTCCGGCACAGAGGGTCCCTGCCGCAGCAGACACCGCTCCGGTTCCTCGGAGCTGGCACTCGGGCAGGATCTGGCCAAGGGCTGGGCACAGTGGCACTGCCTGGCACACATCTGCAGCACTCCCTCCCAGAGGTACCCAGAGGAGAGACCTCTCGGGCTCAGAGGGCATCAGCTCTGCCCGGAGCGTCACAGCTGTCCCGCCCCCCCCGGGATGCCAGCCCCGGCGGTGCCCCAGGGGAGAGGCGCAGGGCAGGGAGCAGAGCAAAGCCCTCCGCGGGGGCACTGAGGGCACACAGCTCAGGCTCGCTTCAAACTGTAATTGCAGTTCCACGGCCAGGGGCACACAGGGAGGGCACCCGGCGCCGCTGCAGCGCCTCGGCCAGGCTGCCACGCACGGCGCCGGGACACGGCCACGCGGGACACAGCCACCCAGCCCCCGACCCCCCCGGGGGGGGCTTCCCAGCCCTGCGCTGCCAGGCCAAAGCCAAGCTTGGAGCTGGGGCAAAGCCCAGCACCACGCCGACCCCAGCCCCACATCTGCCCCAGCTGGGGCTGGGAGCTGGCAGAGGGGCAGGGAGCTGGCAGAGAGGGGCTGGGAGCTGACAGAGGGGCAGGGAGCTGGCAGAGAGGGGCTGGGAGCTGGCAGAGAGGGGCTGGGAGCTGGCAGAGAGGGGCTGGGAGCTGGCAAAGGGACTGGGAGCTGGCAGAGAGGGGCTGGGAGCTGGCAGAGAGGGGCTGGGAGCTGGTGGTAGAGGGGCTGGGAGCTGGCAAAGGGACTGGGAGCTGGCAGAGAGGGGCTGGGAGCTGGCAAAGGGACTGGGAGCTGGCAGAGAGGGGCTGGGAGCTGGCAGAGAGGGGCTGGGAGCTGGCAGAGAGGGGCTGGGAGCTGGTGGTAGAGGGGCTGGGAGCTGGCAGAGAGGGGCTGGGAGCTGGCAGAGAGGGGCTGGGAGCTGGTAGAGAGGGGCTGGGAGCTGGCAGAGAGGGGCTGGGAGCTGGCAGAGAGGGGCTGGGAGCTGGTGGTAGAGGGGCTGGGAGCTGGCAGAGAGGGGCTGGGAGCTGGCAGAGGGGCTGGGAGCTGGCAGAGAGGGGCTGGGAGCTGGCAGAGAGGGGCTGGGAGCTGGCAGAGAGGGGCTGGGAGCTGGTAGAGAGGGGCTGGGAGCTGGCAGAGGGGGGCTGGGAGCTGGCAGAGAGGGGCTGGGAGCTGGCAAAGGGACTGGGAGCTGGCAGAGAGGGGCTGGGAGCTGGCAGAGAGGGGCTGGGAGCTGGTAGAGAGGGGCTGGGAGCTGGCAGAGGGGCAGGGAGCTGGCAGAGGGGCTGGGAGCTGGCAGAGAGGGGCTGGGGGCTGGCAGAAGGGCAGGGAACTGGCAGAGGGGCAGGGAGCTGGCAGAGAGGGGCTGGGAGCTGGCAGAGGGGCAGGGAGCTGGCAGAGAGGGGCTGGGAGCTGGCAGAGGGGCAGGGAGCTGGTGGTAGAGGGGCTGGGAGCTGGCAGAGAGGGGCTGGGAGCTGGCAGAGGGGCAGGGAGCTGGTGGTAGAGGGGCTGGGAGCTGGCAGAGAGGGGCTGGGAGCTGGCAGAGGGGCAGGGAGCTGGCAGAGGGGCAGAGAGCAGCTTGGTGCCAAGGCAGCGAGCAGGGACAGAGCAGGAGGCTGGAGAGGGTGAGGAGGAGCCCCCGGGTTTGGGGTCTGTGCCAAGGCACATGCCAAGGAAGACTCTTTCCTGCTGCAGAGGGCCTGGCACTGGGCAGTGGCAGCGTGGCAGCAGGGGGCACACCAGGGCCATGGCGAGGCTGTGCGTGGCAGCACCCAGTCCGTGGGCACAGGCTGCAGCCAGGCTCAGCTCTCTGAAGACGAAGCAGCACAGGAGCAGCCCCTGCCATGCCCCCTGTGCCCTGCCCCGGCCGTGCCCAGGCTGCCCACGCCTCACAGGTGCCTGAGCCAGGAGAAGCAGGGTGGGCAGCAGGGGCATTGGTGCCCAGCGGCTGACTGCAGTGCTCGGGAGGCCAAAGCTCGGGCACAGCTTCCCTCCTCTGCCCACCCAGGAGGGCACTGCAGGTGCCAAGCTGAGGTGGGCTGGGTGGACAGCAGCTGCTGAGCAAAGGCCTCTCCTGCCCCAGGCCCAGCCTGGAGGTGGTCCTGGTGCTGGCAGTGAGGCAACAGTGCCCTGCAAAGGGTGTGCCCTCTGGAGCTACTGCAGTTGGCAGGCCTGGCACACCCAAAGGCTGAGGTCTGAGTGCCCACTCCTAGTCCCTGAGGGGTGCCAAAGGGCTGGCAGACAGAGTCTGCCCTGGCCCAAGCAGGCAGCTGCCAGCCCAGGCTGCTCCTGGCTTATCTCCTCAGCCCTCTGCCACAGCAGCGGAGGGCATTGCACAGGTGGCACAGAGCAGGCCTCAGCACCTCGGTGCCCTCCCCAGCCAGAGCCCTCCCCAGAAGCAGCTTCCAGCACCCACCCAGGCCTCCCCTGCCGCTGGCACTGCCAGCTCAGCTCAGCCTGCAGCAGGAGGAAGAGCCAGAGCCAAAGCCAGGCCAAAGAGCAGAGCAGACACTGCCTGGCAAGCAGCAGGGGTGCCCGGGGCAGGAGCGCCAGGGGGTGCCCTCCAAGTGTAAACAAAGCCAACCTTGCCAGGCTTGACCCACGAGTGGAGGGCAGCAGGGGGGCAGAGCTGTGCCAACAGCCGTGCCCTGCATAGCAAACAGAAGCCGCCTCAAGGTGAGGCTCAGTGCACGCTGCCAGGCTCTGTGCCAAGCCCGGCCGGAGGAGGTCAGAGCCCCTCCCTTTCCCTGCCCTCCTTCATGCCCACAGCCCAGCACCCATGCCAGGAGCAGCCCGAGCAGCAGCCTGGAAGCGTGGGGCAGAGGAGAGCTCGGCCCTGGCAGGGGTGGGGGCTCTGCAATTCGGGGCTGCCAGCCCCGGGGGTGTTGCCTCAGCCCCCGGGGGTGCCCCCTGGGCAGCCCTCAGAGCTGCTGCCCGGTGAAGAAGGCCTTGGTCTCCCTGCAGACGGGGTTGGCACAGAGCGGGCAGCAGAGAGGCAGCTGCCTGGAGCAGACCTCGTTGGACTGCAGGTGGGAGCAGACCAGGTCTGCCAGGGCCTGCAAGAGAGGGGCACACGTCAGGGGGCAGCGACGGCAGCCCCGTGCCAGCCTGGCAGCAGAGCAGGGGGCGCTGCCCGCAGGGTGGCAGCCTGGCATCCTGCAGGCAGCACCCCCTGCTCTGCTGCCAGGCCTCAGCAGGGAGCTCTGACTGCAGCAGCCCTGCACAGCAGCACCCAGCTGGGGCTGTGACTTGTGCCAGGCTGGCTGGTGGGCACCCCACGGGCAGCACCCTCTGCTCTGGCACCAAGAGCCCTGCACAGCAGCACCCAGGCTGGCAGGCAGACACTGCAGCAGGCACTCCAAGGGCAGGGCTGCCATTGGCATAGCACCTGAAGGTGCTGCCCAGGTCTCGCCCGGGGCCTTGTGCTGCTCTGGCAGGAGAGCTGAGGGGCAGCAGCAGCTCTGCTGTGCCAGTGGGGCTGGGCATGCCCAGAGTGAGGCACAGGCAGGTGCCACCTCGCCGCGGAGGCCAAGCGGCACCGCAGAGCCCGCGGGGGAGGGCCGGCAGGCTCGGCGCAGGAGGTGCCAGCCGGGGGTAGCAGAGCGCCCCCTGCGGGCAGTGCCAGGCGGGTACCTTGGAGAAGAGGGGGTTGCCGTTCAGGGACTCTGCCCTCCTGATGTTCTCCACTCCACACTGCAGAGAGAGGAGAGAGGGCAGAGCTGAGCCGTGCCAGGCCCTGCCCCAGTGCCACCTGAAACCCTCCCCGTTTCAGTGCCACCCTGCCCGCCTCAGCCCCGCTGCCAGGGGCACCCCTCAGCACGGGGCAGAGCCAAGGTCGTGCCCGTCCTGTGGTGCTGAGAGCTCCTGGGAGCGGAGGCAGCTGCGAGCCCTGCTCAGGGCACAGGAGGGGGCGGCAGAAGCAGGCTCCCAGGCGGGCAGGGGAGGCTGGCAGTGGGCAGCAGGTACCTGGCGTGCCAGCACTTGGGCATACTCAATGTCCAGCTCGTAGAGGGTCTCGATGTGGTCGCTGGTGAAGGCGATGGGCACCAGCAGCAGGTTCCTGTGCCCCTGCTGGCACAGCCCTCTGATGGTCTCATCCGTCGGGGGCCCGAGCCAAGGCATGGGGCCCACCTGTGGGCACAGCAGGAGGGCAGCAAACAGCAGCACTGCCCCTGGCCAGGGCTGCCAGGCTCTGCCCAGGCCAGGGCTGGATGGTGCCAGCTGCTCGCACCTCCTCTGCTGCAGCAGCAGAAGCCCAGGCCGGGGCGGGCAGCTGCGGGGGCACCCCTGGGCACATACCTTGGACTGCCAGACCAGCCTGTAGGGGTTGGAGTAGTTGAGCTTCTCCATGACCCTCTGCACGGTGGCTCCAACCTCCTGCGGGTAGGGATCTCCTCGGTTCACCACCTGCAAGGCACCGACCAGCGCTGCCCACTGCCCTGCCCTGCTGGGCGGTGCCAGAGCCAGCCCCCCCCGCCCCGGCCGGCAGCAGGGCACTCACAGACATGGGCAGCGAGTGGGCAGAGAAGAGGATGACTACGTCCTGCCGCTTGTCGGCGGGGAACAGCTGCAGCTCCTTCTCGATGTGGTCGCTGAAGCACTGCAGCAGGAGGCGGAGCACAGCCCCGGGCTCAGCCGCGGGCACGGGCACGGCCCAGGGCAGCATCCCCGCGGGAGAACGTGGCACAGCCCGGGCAGCTCTGCCACCCTTGCCCTCCTTCCCCTTCCACCACCCACCCGAGACCGGGAGAAGCGATGCCCGGGGGGAGGTGCTGCCAGCGGTGCCCACCTGGATGAGCAGGGGGTGCGTGGGCCAGCGGTCGATGATGCTCCACTTCATCCTGGGCTGCTGCCCCCGGGCACTGTAGTAGCGGTAGATGGCATTGAGGCTGCTGCCTGGGCAGGAGGGAGGGCGGGCAGGGGTCAGCAGGGCAGGCCCGGGCGGGCACTGGCAGCCCCCCGCCGCGCCCGCCGCGGCTCACCCGTGGTGGAGCAGCTGTACTGGGGGTACTGGGTGAAGGCCACCGCCCGCTCGATGCCATCCTGCTCCATCGCCTCCACCGCCTCCTCCGTCAGGGGGTGCACGTAGCGGAACCCGATGTAGTACTTGTGTGGGGCTGGCGAGAGACGGCAGTGCCACACGCGGCCACCGGAGGGCGCCAGAGGGACAGGCACACAGCCGCCGCGGCGCCACAGGCGCACCCACTCACGGCCACCGGAGGGCGCCAGAGGGACAGGCACACAGCCGCCGCGGCGCCACAGGCGCACCCACTCACGGCCACCGGAGGGCGCCAGAGGGACAGGCACAGCCGCCGCGGCGCCACAGGGGCACACCGGGGGCGCGCCGGTGCCACCCCAGTGCCACACACACACAGCACAGCGACCAGGGGCAGCTCAGTGCCGCACACAGAGACCAGGGGCAGACCTGGCAGGCTTTGTCTGCAAGGCCGGGCAGCAGTTCGACCCTCCAGGGGTTGCTGCGGCACTGGCACAGCACTGCCAGGGGTGGCTGTGCCCACGCTGGCAGGGAGCCGGGCACTCAAGCAGCATCAGGCTCTGCAGAGCTGCTGAGCTGGGCACAGGGTAGGCACCTTGGCACTGTTCAGCTCTGCTGTTCAAAGTGTGCAGAGCTCCTTGCCCAGGGCAGGGGCAGAGAGGGGACCTGCAGCTGCCAGCTTGGCAGGGCTGCCCCTGCCACGCAGAGAGCAGCAAGGGGCAAAGGGCCAGACCCAGGGCAGCAGGGTTAGCTGAAGCCCCTGGCACAAGGACACTGTGCCACCACACCGTGCCCACGGGGAGCTTGGCACAGGGCAGCCCCTGCAAGCACAGCGAGTGGCTGCGAGGGGCAGGGTCAGAGAGAGGGCAGGGAGGGTGGTGGTCAGCTTGGCACTTATCAGCAAGGGGGAGCTGGCAGGGGCAGCAGATCCCCAGGCCTTATCTCCTGCTGGTGCCCTCGGGTGGAGTTGGCTGCTATCAGCCAGCCAGGCCCTGCCAGCTGCGACCTTCCCTTGTCTTGTCTGCCCAGGCCCTGCCAGCTGAGGCCTTCCCTTGTCTCCCCTCCAGCCCTGAGCCAGCCCTGCCCAGCCTGTGCCCATTCACCCAGCAGCCGCAGCTCCAGCAGTGCTGGGCACAGCCAAGCAGGAACTGCCGAGGGAATTGCAGAGGCAGCATCAGACTCCTGGTGCCAGGCACTGACCTGGCCTTTATGCCCCGGCGGGCACAGGGGCAAGCAGCAAAGGCTGTAAGGCCCCTCAGCAGGGAAGGGCACCTGTGGAAGCAGCAGGGGATGCTGCAGCGCTCCCTGACGGCTGGCAGCCGGTGGCAGCCACGAGAAGCTGGCACTGCGTTTGCCCGCCCCTGGGAGTCTCACAGCCCCGAGCTTGGGTCGAGTCGGAAGGGACCTTCAGGAGCATCTGGCCCCACGCCCCCGGCGTGGGCAGGGCAGGCGCCGAGCCAGGCGAGGAGCCGCTTGGCAGCCCGGGCAGGGGGTACCTGTGTGCGGGGACATGCGGTCCAGCAGCTCCACCATGCCCTCGCCCTGCAGCGCCGTCCACTTCCTGATGGGCGAGCCGCCGCCGATGCTGCGGTACTGCTGCTGCACCCGGGCCGTGCGGCGCCGAGCGATCAGCGGCGCCAGCTTGCTGCGAGGGGCACGGCCTCAGGGCGGCGGGCAGCGCTGCCCGCCCTGCCCCTGCCCGGCCTGACTCACCCTGCCCCTGCCCCTGCCCGCCCTGCTCCTGCTCACCCTGCCCCTGCCCCTGCCCGCCCTGCTCCTGCCCGCCCTGCCCCTGCCCACCCTGCCCCTGCCCGGCCTGCCGCTGCCCTGCCCCTGCCCACCCTGCCCCTGCCCCGCTCTGCTCTCTGCCATGCTCCCCGGCCCTGCTCCAGCCCCCTCCAAGCCCACCCCTTGCTGGGCGCAAGAGCTACCCCCGGAGGAGCCGACCGCCCGAGGCCGTAGCTGGGAGCAGCACCCCCAGGCCTGCCGGTGCCAGGGCGGGGGGCAGCGAGCCTCACTTCTGCGCGGGCAGCGTCATCAGGTCCCTGTCGAGGAAGAGGCGCAGCAGGAAGTCATGGACATCGTCCAGGCGCTCGGGGCCGCCCATGTTCAGCATCAGGATCCCTGTCTTGGGCTTCCTGCGGAGGCAGCACAGCCCTCACAGCCCTCCTGCCCCGCTGCTGCCACCCTGCTGCCCTGGCACTCATCCTGCCCCGCCGCTGCCGCCCGGCTGCCCTGGCTCTGTTAGCACTGCCACAGGGTTGCCACCCTCCTGCCAGGGCAGCTCCTCCTGTGCACAGCACAACTCCAGCTACAAGCAGGAGTAGGCAGAGCACAAGGATCTCCACCACCTCTGCTCACAGTCACTGCCCACTGCCCAGCACTGCTGCAGGCTGGGCACACGACCTGGCAGCTGCAGGCTGTAAGCAGGTGGCAGAACAGGGGCTGGCAAAGCCTCTCTGCTCCAACCCCAGCCAAAGCCAGCAGCAGCTTCTGCCTCGCCTGGGCACAGCTGCTCCGCCGCAGCAGGCAGAGCAGCAGAGAGCCTCTCTGCACGCAGAGCAGGGGCAGGGGTGCCCCGCGTGGGTGCCGCCGGTCGCTTCGGTCTGGAGGTGCCAGGGAGAGCGCAGCGGCCGTTGGCTATCAGTGTCTGCAGGCACAGCTGCTGCCCACAGCTCCCACCCTGCTGCCCGCAGCCCCACCCAGGGTGGATTTCCCCCGCGGGGCCCCGAGATCAGCACCTCTCTGCTCCCGGGCAGGCAGCTCAGGCTGCAGGGGAGCTCTGCCCTCCTGTGCCAGCCAAAGCCTCCCAAAGGGGCAAGTGCCAGGAGCCTGAGGCCACCCCAACGTGCCAGGACCTCCATCTCCATGCCCCTCCTCCCGGGGTGGCTGTCGGAGGGTGCTGGCTGGCAGCCGGGCAGCAGAACCAGACCCTCAAGCACTTCTGCTGCCACACTGCTCCTGCCCTGCCCCAGGCTCCCGCGGCCCTGCCCCTCTGCCAGCTGCGGGGAACAGGGCAGGTGGCAAGAGGCCAGAGCCCCCCCCGAGCGCCACGTCCTGCCGCACGGGCGGGGCAGGGGCAGCGGGCACCCCCCGGGCCCCCACTCACCGTGCCTGCGGCTGCGGCTGCGGCGTCCTGCTCTGCGCCGCCGCCGCCTGCCCCCTCCAGCGCAGCGGCACCCGCAGCTGGCTGCTGCCCTTCGCCACTGCGAGGAAGAGGAGAGCAGGCTGAGGCGCTCCAGCCTGGCACCCATGCCCGCTGTGCCGGGCAGCTCCTGCGGCCGCAAGCTGCTGCCCTGCTTCAGACACTGCGCTCGCAGCTGCCCGCAGGAGGCTGTGGGGCAGGGGCAGCTTCCACTGCACCAGGCTGCCCAGGGGACCCTCGGCACCTCCGGGGAGGGGGCATCCACAGCCTGCCTGGGCACCCAGTGCCAGTGTCTCGCGACCCTCACGCTGAAGAACTTCCCACGGTGCAGCCTAAGCCTGCCCTCCTCAGTCTCTGGGCCATGCCCTCTGGCGCTGGCACCAGGAGCCCTGCTGGAAGTCCCTTCCTTCCCAGCACCAGGCAGTAACCCAAAGCCAGCCCAGGGCCAAGCTGATCCACAGCACTGGGCGACACCTCGGCAGGGCTGGCATGCCAAGGAGGGATGCCAACCTGTGCGGCTCCCTGTGTACAAGCACAGCTGGGCCAACCCAGGGCAGCTCACAGGTCCCTCCCTTTGCAGTGCCCACCCCAGCACACAGCCCCCGGGCTCCGACCCTGCAGCGGGCACAGCCAGCAGCCGCTGCAGACACTCGGGGGGCCCTGGCAACCCCCAGTGCCGCTGCCCAGCGAGGAGGATGCTGCCAGCCCCGCATGGCAGCAGCAGGCAGGACACTTCCCTAGCCACACCTGCTCCTGGCACCTCATGTGTGCTGCCTGCATGCACTGTGTGCTGCCTGGCACCTCGTGTGTGCTACCTGCATGCCCGCTGCAGCAGGGGCATGGTTTCATGCAGCTCCTGTGGGTGCTCACCCTACCCTGGCATGCACTGTCCCCTTGCTTTGCAGCGCTCCGCTGGGTCTGATGTGATGATGCCACTTCTAAAACTTCACCCACACTCCCCCAGACACTTGTGCCAGTGCTGTGTCACACTGGGGGCATCGTCGTGGCACAGCCAGACCCTTCCCGCAGGAACAGGCAGCACACACAGCAAGCAAACAGTGTATGCAAGGTGCCAGGCAGCACACACAGCAAGCAAACAGTGTATGCAAGGTGCCAGGCAGCACACACAGCAGGCAAACAGTGTATGCAAGGTGCCAGGCAGCACACACAGCAAGCAAACAGTGTATGCAAGGTGCCAGGCAGCACACACAGCAGGCAAACAGTGTATGCAAGGTGCCAGGCAGCACACACAGCAAGCAAACAGTGTATGCAAGGTGCCAGGCAGCACACACAGCAGGCAAACAGTGTATGCAAGGTGCCAGGCAGCACACACAGCAAGCAAACAGTGTATGCAAGGTGCCAGGCAGCACACACAGCAGGCAAACAGTGTATGCAAGGTGCCAGGCAGCACACACAGCAAGCAAACAGTGTATGCAAGGTGCCAGGCAGCACACACAGCAGGCAAACAGTGTATGCAAGGTGCCAGGCAGCACACACAGCAGGCAAACAGTGTATGCAAGGTGCCAGGCAGCACACACAGCAGGCAAACAGTGTATGCAAGGTGCCAGGCAGCACACACAGCAGGCAAACAGTGTATGCAAGGTGCCAGGCAGCACATACAGCAGGCAAACAGTGTATGCAAGGTGCCAGGCAGCACACACAGCAGGCAAACAGTGTATGCAAGGTGCCAGGCAGCACATACAGCAGGCAAACAGTGTATGCAAGGTGCCAGGCAGCACACACAGCAGGCAAACAGTGTATGCAAGGTGCCAGGCAGCACATGCAACAGGCAAAGAGCACACATGAGGTGCCAGGCAGCACATGCAACAGGCAAAGAGCACACATGAGGTGCCAGGCAGCAAATGTAAGGTGCAGAGAGCACGTATAAGGCACAAATAGCATACATGTACTGCCTGGCACCTTGCATAAGGTGCAAATAGCATAGAGTCGGTGCCAGCCAGCATGTACAGGGTGCAAATAGCATAGAGATGGTGCCAGGCAGCATGTACAGGGTGCAAATAGCACAGAGGCGGTGCCAGGCAGCACACGCAGGCGCAAACAGCACACACGAGGTGCCAGGTGCCAGGCAGCACAAACTAGGCGCGCTTAGGGCCGCTACGAGCCCGGCTGGCAGCTGTGTTTGTGCCCTCGCAGCTTCCCAGCGCACCCAGCACGAAGTACCCCCCCTAAACTGGCACAACTTCTACCCCCCCCAACTGGCACAACTCCTGCCCATGCGCCCCCGCGGCCAGCGGCCTCCTGGCTCGCAGCTCCGCTCCCGAGGGGGCAGAGGAAGCCTGCAGCAAGGGCAGCAACTTGAGCCTCACCGCAGCCGCCACAACACCCCCCGGCCGCAGCGGCCGCCCCCGGCTCCGGCGCCCCCGGCTCCGGCACCCCCGGCTCCGGCGCCCCCGGCTCCGGCGCCCCCGGCTCCGGCACCCCCGGCTCCGGCACCCCCGGCTGCGGCGCGAAGCCCTCGGCCGCCCCCCCGGCGGCGGCGGTCGCTTGTACAACGCAGCGGTTGTGTAACGCGGGGCCGCCGCCGCCCTCCCGCGACTCACGGCGCCGGGCGGCAGAGGCCATGTTGGCGGCGGCCGCCTGCATTCCCTCAGACGCTGCTGCCGCCGGCTCCTCCTCCGCGCTGCCGGCCGCGGCACGGCACGGCACGGCACGGCACGGCACGGCACGGCACGGCACGGCACGGCACGGCACGGCACGGCACGGCACGGCACGGCACGGCACGGCGGGGGCGGGCGGACGGCGCCGGCAGGCGGGGCCGGGGGTTGGAGCGCCGCCTGCGCTCGGTGCGAGCCTCCCCGCGGGAGGCGGAGGGGAGGTTTGGTTCTCTCCCCAGCGGCTCAGCCCCGCCGGTGGCCAGCGGGGAGCAGCTTCCAGCGGCAGCTGCTCCTTCCCGAGGCTCCTGCGCTCCAGCAGCCTCTTGGGCTGCGCCCCCTCCTCCTCCTCCCCACAGATCCCACCCTCGGAACACCCCCGAAACTCCCCTCCCGACACCGCCCCCTGAACACCCCCCCGAAACTCCCCTCCCACCACTACCCCCCGCACACCACCCCAACACTCCCCTCTGACCACCCCAACTCGCCCCCTGCACATCACCTCCAACACTCCCCCCCTCTGACCCCTCCCAATCCCACCAAAGCCTCCCTCGGGAGCCAGTGCCAGGTGCCAAGCAGAAGTGGTCTCTGCTTTCGGAGTGGGCACCTGCTGCACTTCCTCTGCCCTCGCCCCCACGGCCCCTGCCCGTGCCAGGACACGCCGAGCCCCGGCAGCAAGAAGCGGTGCCTGAGCCGAGCCAGGTTGCCATCCTTTATTGGCTGCCGAGGCAGAGGGGTCTGGGCCATGCAAGCCGAAGGGAAGCAGGCAGGGGCGAGGGGAGCAGGGAGCCGGCAGGGCTCGGCGCCGGGGGGCGGCTCCGGACCGTGGCTCAGCAGCGGCAGGCAGCACCCCGCAGTCTGTGAAGGGAACTGCTTTATTGAGGACGAACAAGCACAGCTGGAACGGGGAATGGATCCGAGTGGGGGGCAGCACTACAGCCAGAGAAGCAGGGGACGGAGCCAGGTGCACTCAGGGACCTGCGCTGCTGCGAGGAGAGGCTGCAGCAGAGCCCAGAGAACCCTGGAGCCCAGCTGGAGCCAGCTGCAGCCCAGGCACCAGCCCGTGGCTGCCGTGCTGCGTCTGCCCTCTGAACTCAGCGGGCACCAGCAGCAGCCCCGTGTGCCCCAGCTGCCAGCCAGTCCCCTCCCCTCGCCCCTGGGCAGGAGCAGAGCAGCAGAGCCTCCCCCAGCAGCAGCCTCAGCCTAAACAAGGCAGAACCTGGAAGAGAGCTCAACCTCCCCCAGCAGCCTTCGGTGCTGTGCTCCAGAGCCTGCAGCTGCCCAGGCTCGGGCAGAGCTGCAGCACAGCCGAGAGGTGGTGCTGAGCACAGCCGAGAGGTGGTGCTGAGCACAGCCGAGAGGTGGTGCTGAGCACAGCCGAGAGGTGGTGCTGAGCACAGCCGAGAGGTGGTGCTGAGCCGCTCGGGAGTCCCCTCGGGCTGCGCTCAGCACCTCTGTGACTGCAAAGAGCTCCAGCTTCTGCTGCCGCTCGGCCGGGAGCAGCCGCCCGCAGGGGGCCCTGTGCCGGCCGCGGCAGCGGGCTAGGGCCGGCAGCGCTGCACGAAGCGTGGGTACAGGCAGACGTCCCTGATGTGGTGCCTGTTCAGGATCCAGGTGAGGAAGCGCTCCAGGCCCAGCCCGTAGCCTCCGTGGGGGCATGTGCCATACTTCCTCTGCCAGGGGAAAGCAGGGCACCTCAGACGCTGCCCTGCTGCCAACAGCGCCCAGCCCTGCACCCATGGCTGGCAGCAGGGTGGAAAGGGAACCTTCTGAGGCCACCTCAGCCAGCCCCCAGCAGGGACACTCTCGAGCAGAGCGAGCTGCACAGGGACACATCTGCCCTGGGGAGCCTGTGCCAGCATCTCTGCCCACCCTCACTGTGCAGAGCTTCCTCCTGCTGCCCAAGCTAACTCTGCCCTGCTCCAGCTCCCAGCCCTAGAGGCCCTGCTGAAGAGCCCTCCTCAGCCTGCCTGCAGACACTGCTATGCCCCTCCAAGGTCTGACCCCAAAGCTCCCCTGCTGAGCAGAGGAGCAGGGACCACTGCCAGGCAGTGCCCAGGCTTCCCTGGGGCACTGTGAGCGCAGCAGGGGGGAAAAGGGAGGCCTGAGCCAACTCCTTTCCTCCTCCCTTTCTGCATGACTGCCTGCACGGCCCAGCCTGGCACCCTGCCCCCATGTGCCAAACAGCAGCAGTTTTAACAGCCTAGCACCTGCCCCTGCTGCTTTGCCAGCAGCTTGGTGCTCCCGGGCCCCCCACGAACACGGTTCCAGCTGCCACTGTGTCACCTCGCCAGCCACGAGAGCTGGCCCGGGCTGCCCACCTGGTCGGTGTACCAGTAGTAGGGCGCGGGGTCGATGCCCTCCCTCTTGTAGCCCTCCAGGAGCTCCTCGCTGTCCCAGATGCGCATGGAGCCCCCCACGATCTCCCCCACGTTGGGCATCAGCACATCCACCTGTGACACCAGTTGCCATCAGACCACCCTGAGCCCCTGCTGCTCCTCCTGGCTGCCAGCCTGGCAGCAGGGCAGCCGCAGCAGCTCCTGGGTGGGCGGGAGGGCACGGGCTGCTCCCGAGCTTGCAGCAGGGTGGCAGCAGGTGGCGAGGGACCCTCCCCGCGGCGGGCAGCACTCACGGACTCGGTGAGGCGAGGGTCCTCGGGGCAGCGCTGCATGTAGAAGGACTTGATCTCGGCGGGGAAGCGGCAGAGCAGGATGGGCTCGTTGATGGTGTCTGTCATCAGCCTCTCGGGAGCCTCGGGGATGTCCTGCGGGGCACAGAGGGTCAGGCTGGGGCCTGCGGGCACACCGTGTGACACGGGGCAGGGCACAGCCAGCCTGCTCGCCCCGAGGTGGCCAAGCTTCAAACGGGGATGTGCCAACCAGCGGGCACTGCCAGCCAGCCCCAACCTCCCTCCTGCCCAGGTCTCCAGAAGCTGAGGCTCCTCCTCCTGTTCCTGGGCTGCTCCCCCAAGCTCCTCCAAAGAGCTTTGCCGGACACGTCAGAGGGGAGTGAGAGTGGCAGCAGATGACCACACACACCCATTGCTGTAAGGACTCAGCCCACACTGGCACTCTCCAGTGGCAGCCCCACAGCTCCCAGCACACTCCACAGCCCTGCCTGAGCTCTTTCAACCCACTGCTCCTCACTATCGTCCCAGACAGGGAGGCACCAGCAGCCCCAGGGCAGTGCGGTGGGCACAAAGGGGCTCAGAGGGGCTCCCAGAGGCCACAGCACAGACGCAGAGGGGCTCAGAGGGGCTGCCAGCCACAGCTGCGGGCACAGAGGGGCTCCCAGAGGCCACAGCACAGGCATGGAGGAGCTCAGAGGGGCTGCCAGCCACAGCTGCGGGCACAGAGGGGCTCCCAGAGGGCACAGCACAGGCAGGGAGGGGCGCAGAGGGCCGCGGTGCGGGCTCACCTCGCCAAACTCGTAGAGGCTGCCGTCGTCCTTGGTGACGCCGTGCTGGCGCAGCCAGGCGATGGCCTCGCCGTAGTCCATGCGGCGGAAGGGGCGGCGCGGCGGCTGGAAGCCCTGCGGGGCACAGAGCGCAGCCATCCGCTCAGCGCCGGCAGCCTGCCCCCGCGGCACGGAGCCACGCGGGAGCGCCCCGCGAGCACAGCGGAGCCAGAGGGCATGCTGCAGGGGGCAGCACCGGAGGCGAGATAAGCCTCCGGGCAGCCTTCTCCTCCCGTGCCAGCTCAGCACACAAGGATAGGGCGTTCCCGAGTCAGCCGCGGGCACAAGTCCCTCGGGCAAGGCCAGCCCAGAGCCCTTCGGCCTCCCTGTGCACAGAACAGCTCCCGAGCCCGCCCCAGGCAGGAGTTTGCTTCTGCTGTTTGCCACCTCCTTGGCTCTGCCCACGCTGCCAAGGGGACCTCTCGGCGTGGGGCAGGGCTGGCTCAGCCGTGCCGAAAGCACAGGTGGCAGCGCAGCAGCACTCCCTGCGCCCAGCTGGGCATGGCCCAGGGCAGGGAGCAGAGCAGAGCTCCCCTAGGGCCGCAGCGCCAGGGCTGGGCTCTGCTGCAGCACTGCACCCCAGCGGGGAGCCGCTCCTGTGGCCACCGCCAGCCTGCAGCTCCTGTGCCAGACAAGCTGACCACTGGTGCCAGCACAGCTCCTGCCCTGCCCTCCCCACAAGCAGGCAGCTGCTGCTGGCTGCCCCCAGCCGCTGCCTACCGGGTTGAGCTCGTAGAGCAGGCTGGCCACAGGGGACCTGAGCACCCTGTCCACCACGTCACACACCAGGCTCTCCAGGCGGGCCAGCAGCTCCTCGAAGCTTATAAAGGGGCACTCGGCCTCGATGTGAGTGTACCTGCAAAGAGCCACAGCGCTGCCAGACACGGGCGAGCGACGCGGCACCGCCACCCCCGCCACGGGTCCCCTCCTCCCCCTGCCAAGGCGAGCAGGCACTGCAACCCCCAGGGTGCCCCCTCCCCAGACATCCTTGTCAGCCCCCCAGCAGCTGGCTGGGCGCCATACTCTGCCAGGTGCCGGCGGGTGCGGGACTGCTCGGCCCTGTAGGACTGCGCCACGCAGAAGACGTCGCCCAGCGCCGGCAGGCAGGTCTCCAGGTAGAGCTGGGAGGACTGGGTCAGGTAGGCCTCCTCCCCGAAGTAATCCAGCTTGAAGAGCGTGGAGCCTCCCTCCACCTGCGTCTGCACCAGCGTCGGGGGCGTCACCTGGCAGGCAGCAGGAGCCTCGCTCAGCCAGAGGCACCCGGGAGGGCACAGCCCTTGGGACCAGCTCTGTGAGAGTCCCCTCAGAGCATGCCCCAGGCAGCACACCCACACCACCCTCATGCCCAGCCTCAGCCCCAGGCCATTCCCTGCCTCGGGCTGCCTCCAGCCACCTGCCAGCAGAGCCCCGCAGCAGCCTCCCAGCAGGCAGCTGCAGCCTGCAGCGAGCTCTGCCCTCAGCCCACCCTCCAGGCCCTGCCCCAGCCTCCTTGCCCTCCCGGGCAGAGACAGAGGCTGGCACAAAGGCGGCGGCAGCAGTGCTGGGAGGCGCCGGCACAGAGCCTGTCGGGCAGAGGCAGGCACTGCTCCCAGGCCGCTGGCACGCAGCAGCAGGCGGGGCAGGGCGTGGCGGGGCGGGGCAGGGCGGGGCGCGGCGCTCACCTCGCAGTAGCCGCCCTGGAGGAAGTGCTCGCGGAAGGCCTGCAGCACAGCCGAGCGCACCCTGAAGGCCTTGGCCATGCTCTCGCCGCGGATCATCATGTGCCGGTTGTTGAGCTGCACGTCCACCTCCGAGGCCTCGTTCAGCAGGTTGTCGGCGCCGCCGGCCGGGGCCAGCCCCACCAGCTCCCAGTAGTCACAGCTCAGCTCGTGGCCCCCTGGCGCCTGAGGGGCACAGTGCCAGCGGCTCCAGGGTGCTCCAGAGACCTCCAGGCTCCCCCTGGCCAACCTACCCCCAGCCCTGGCCAAGCACCCAACCCATAGCACACAGTGCCCCAGCCAGGCTTGGCTTCAACACCCCCAGGGGTGGGCACTCCACCACCTCCCTGGGCAGCCCATCCCAATGCCAATCGCTCTTCCTAATCTCTGGCCTGACTCTGCCCTGGCACAGCCTGAGGCTGTGTCCTCTTGTTCTGACCCTGGCTGCCTGGCAGCAGAGCCCAACCCCACCTGGCTACAGCCTCCCTGCAGGCAGCAATGAGCTCTGCCCTGAGCCTCCTCTGCTGCAGGCTGCACCCCCCCAGCTCCCTCAGCCTCTCCTCACAGGGCTGTGCTCCAGGCCCCTCCCCAGCCTTGCTGCCCTGCTCTCAACACCTTCCAGCACTTCTGCTGCCCTGAGGGTGCTTTGTCCCTCCCTGCTCCCATCTCCACTCCTGGGGCCACGTGCTGCAGGGGGCACAGCTGGTACCTGCTTGCCCTCGGGAACCAGGTTGAGGGTGCCATAGACAGCCACGCTGCTCTCCGTGGACAGGAGCAGCCCGTTGTAGCACTGGCACTGTGGGCAGAGCAAAGCACAACTCAGGCAGGGCTGCTGGGCAGCAGCCCCCAGGCACCACCACAGGCATCCCCTCCTCTGCCGGGCAGACAGAGCCCTTCAAGGGGGGAGGGAGCCCTCGCCAGGAGGAGGATGAGGAGAGGACAGTGGGGGCAGCTCAGGGGGACAGGGAGGCCCTGGCAGGAGGAGGGGAAGGGGAGGGAAGCTCAGGGGGACAGGGAGGCCCTGGCAGGAGGAGGGGAAGGGGAGGAAGCTCAGGGGGACAGGGAGGCCCTGGCAGGAGGAGGGGAAGGGGAGGGCAGCTCACCAGCTCGTCGGCCAGCACGCACTGCAGGAAGCCTGTGCCATCCCGCAGCACCAGGAACATCAGGGTTTTGCCTGGGGGAGGAGGAGGCTGCAGCAGCGCACTGCAGCAGCGCAGTGCTCACTGCCCCAGGGCAGCCCAGAGAGAGGCTCAGCTAAGGGCTTCGCGCCTGCCTGCAGCGCCCCCTTGGCCCTCACCTTGCCTCCGCAGCCTGTGCACCCAGCCGAAGACCTTCACCCTCTGGCCCCTGTAGGCCTCCAGCGCGCGGATCTTCACCTGGCGGCGGGGAGGGGACGCGGTCAGAGCGGGCACCTGACGGCAGCAGGGCCCTGCCAGCGCCCCAGGGAGAGGCACTCTGAGGCGACAGCTGCTGCCAGCACTGCTCCTGCCCTCACCACAGCCCCCACACAGCAGCAGCTCCAAGCAGAGGCTGGGCCTCTGCCAGCAGGCAGGCCCTGGCAGGCCCAAACGCCCCAGGGAAAAGCCAAAGCCTCTACCACAGGCTCCGGCCAGAAGATGAGGACAGAGGCAGCAGCAGAGGCAGCCCCAGCCCCTGTCCCTCAGGCCCCAGGGGCTGCAGCTCCTACTCACACAGGTGGGCTCTGGCAGGCTGGGGTCGTTCCTGATGACAACCTTCTTGGCCTCCTCCAGGTTCTTCTCCCTCCTCAGCAGATCCTCTGCCTGGCTCAGCAAACAGCAAAGCTGTGAGGAGGCCACACGAGGCTCCCCCCCTGCAGCTACCAGGCAGGGACAGAGGAGTCCCAAAGAGCACTGCTGGGGCCCCGAGCTGCCCTCCTGCAAGAGCAGGCTGAGCGAGCAGCAGGGGCAGGGCTCCCTCTGCAGCCCCAGCTGCCAGCAGAGCTGCCCACCACAGCCACCTACCTCCCTCTTCTCCTTGGCATCGCTCTTCATCTGCTCCCTGTGCCACAGCTTCTTCCCATTCTTCATCTGGGACTTGGAGATAAGGGCCCACCTCTGCGGGGGCAGGGAGCAGGGGTCACAGCCGTGCCCCTCCCCCAGGGCACGCACACCCCTGCCCGGGAGCACACCGCACCTCGTTCTCCTTCGGAGAGTCCACGTAAATGGTGGGGAATGGCTCCTTCCCTGCCGTCATCAGAGCCTGCGAGGGGCAAGCACAGGGTGCCAGGCACTGCCAGGCACTGCCAGGGAGCCACAGCGCCCCCCGGGCCCGGGCAGCGTCCTGCTGCCGCCCAGCGCCAGGGGCAGCGCCGCGGGCCGAGCCTTCGCCCAGGCGCAGCAGCAGCTCTGCCGCAGTTACCTTCAGAAGGGTCTTGAAGGGCTTCTTCTGGGTGCCGTCGCCGGTGGCGTCGCTGCCCTCCCGCTCGGACACGTACAGCTCCTCTGCAAGGCAGCACGGAGCCGTGAAACCGGCCCGGACGCGCCCTGAGCCGCGGCGGGCAGCACACCGGGACGCCACGGCCCGCAGCGGGACGAGCCTGCCGCCGCCAGCTGCTCGGGCCGGGCAAGCGGCAGGTGGCGTCCGCCGCTCCGCAGGCCCCGCCAAGGCCCCTGGCCGCCGCCAGCCGCACGGCAGAGCGAAAGCGGAGCCGCTGCCGCCGCAAACGCCTCCGGGTCCCGAGCGAGGACCCCAGCGTCAAAGCGCCGAGCCCCAGCGCTGCCCCCGCTCCCGGCCCAGGCGCCGCCTGCTGAACCGGACCCCTCCCGCTCCCGGGACCTACCGGGCGCCTCTCCCGGGGCAGCCCTCCGGGCCGGCACAGAGCCAGCGCCCCACACCGGCAACGCCCCCCCCGCTCCCTGCGCCGCGCCGCAGCACCCCTCCGGCCGCCGAGCCGCTCCCCGCAGCCTCTGCCCTTCGCCCTACCGCCAGAGCGCCCGGCCCGAGCCCGCTGCCCGCGGCCGCCGCCCCGAGCGCCCTGCACCGGCACCAGCCAGCGCCGCCATCTTCCCCGGCGGACACGGGCGTCGGCCGGGGGGGGCAAGCGGCCGCGCCCGAGCGGCACCGCTCCGCCGGGGCACAGCCGGGACTCGGCGTCGCAGCGCCCGTCCCCGGCAACCCTCACCCAGGGCGAGCGCCGCCGTCCGCCCCAGCACCTCCCCCGCCATGCTCGGCCGCACCGCTCCGCCGGAACTGGCGTCACGCCGGAACTGGCGTCACGCCGCTTCCGCCGCCCCGGCCAATCCGCCGCGCTCTTGCGTCAGCCGCCCGCCTGCGTGTGACGCACCGCGGCGTGGCGGAGCGCGATGACGCCTTACGTGCCCTGCTCCGCCTCCCCGCCCGGCTCCGCCCCCCCGCCCGGCTCCGCCCCCTCCGCTCTGCTCCGCCCTCCCCTCGCCCCCTGCTCCGCCCGCCCCTGCCCCGGGCCGCGTCCGGGTGGGTTTTGCGTCTCCCCAGAGGCTCCATCTTCTCCGGGCAGCCTGCCCCAGGGCTCCAGCTCGTGGCCGCTGTCCCTTGCCCTGTCTCCGGGCACCCTTTAGCTCAGATGCCCTCTCTGCTCCGCTGCAGCCCAAGCAGCGCCAGGGCTCAGCCTAACGGTACCGGTTCCCAATGGCGCAGCGGCTCCATGGAGTGCTCCCGAGGCGAAGTGGAGGGGCAGGGGCGGGAGCATGGAGCCCTCCGGCAGCAGAGGGGGTGGCGACACAAAGCCGACTGCAGGAGTGGAGCCGGGACCGTTCAGCGGCAGAGAGGCTGCAAGGGGAGCTGCTTTGAGGAGCCGAAGGTTTGATCCAGGACCTTAAACCCTTCTCTCCTGGGTGAGACTGCAGGAGCACAGCCCAGGCCTGCGGCGCCCTCTGCGGTCCACGCAGTAGCACTACACTGAGGGAGCAGGTGAAGTGCTGGTGCCCAGGGCGGCAAGGGCAGAACAGCTTCTCCAGACGGCAGCACACGGCCGGGCTGAGCCTGCTGGCTCTCAAGCTCCCTCATCTACTTCTTAGCCTCCGTGTCACCCTTCACACAGCCAGCCCTCAGCTGCAGCAGCTTCGCCTTGCGGCACCTGCTGAAGCCAAACAGTGCTTATCTGCAGCAAACAAACGTTTGCCTTCGAGTCTCGCCAGAAACCAAACAGAGCCAGCTCAGGTGACACACTTCACATCCTGCCCTGCTTAAAGCCCAACAGGGGCCGAGATTTGCCTTGCTTTGCAGACCGAGCCCTCCTGTCTCCGTCACCTGCACAGCCCCCCCTGCATTGCCATCCTTACCCCCGGGTCCAGGAGAAGAAAGGCTCTAAACATTAAAACCTTTATTTGCATGACACTCTTGAAATGTACATCACTGCACTACGCCGGAGCTGCAGGGCAGGGCTGGGACTAGAGGACCACCTCAGGAACCAGAGGGGGCAGGCTGAGCGCAGCACTCGCACCCCCGACTGGAAGGGCACGTGCAAGTGTGGAGAGCCTCCCCCGACGGCACTTTACACAGTGAGGACTGACTGGCAGCTGAGGGAAGCCTCTTCCACCTAAAGGGGACCCTGTGCAGGTCATGCCCTCCAGGTTGGCTCGCCCTGCAATGCAGTCAGCGCTGCCAGCTGAAGGGGCAGCCCCCGGAGATCAGCTCATAAATACAGACAGACAGACGGCCGGGGAGAGGCAGGCAGAGCTGCGAAGAGCAAGAGACAGGGAGCTGCCAACTCCTGGTTTGGGCATCTCTGCTGCAGGGGAAGTCCAGGAGCTGGCTGGGGCAGCAGGGCTGGGGCAGCAGCACGGGGATGCTGCCAGCCACCTCTCCTACAGCACAGCAGGCTGCAGGCAGCTGGTGCAGAAAGGCAGAGGACCCAGAGCAGTAAGGACATGGGTGCCCAACACTCTGCCACAGCCCAGGCTGCCGTGCCAGCGGGGCCCTGCTGAGCAGCACGGCGAGGCGAGGAGCGGCACCGGCAGAGCCACTGCCAAGGCTGCGCTCTGCCAGCCCCGCACAGGGCGCCCCGCACAGCGCAGAGAGCCGCCCGCAGCGCCCGGCCCGGCGGCGCCGCGGCAGCCACCAAGGCCCTGGCAGGCTCTGCCGCCGGCTCAAGTCCCAGCGCGCCCGAAGCCGGGCGCTGCCGTGCGGAGCCCGGGCACGAAGCCGGTCCGCGCCAGGCTCAGCCGGTGCCGGGAGCCTCCCCGGGGGCCGCGCTGCCCAGCACGGCATCGAGCGGCGCCCGGCGCTTGCGCAGGCTGCGGCCCGAGGCGATGAGGTCGGCGTAGCCTCGCTGGTGCGAGAAGGCGTAGGCGGAGCGGCGGGCGGACACCCCCCGGCGCAGCGAGCTCGGCCGCCGCCGCCACTGCTGCTCCTCGGCCAGGAGCTTCCTGCGCTGCCGCCGCACCTGCGGGCACACGAGGGCGGGCGGCTGTCAGCGCCGCTGCCCGGGCACCCACCGCAGCGGCGCCGGGCGGGAGGCGCTGCCGCCGGGGCTGCCGTGCCGACAGCAGCGAGACAAGCGGCGCCGCAGCCCCGGGCAAGGCTTCCGGGGCCGTTCTGTAGTGCCTGGTCCCCTTCGTCCTCGCCCGCGCCGGGGCGCTGCGGGCCGCAGGAGGCCAGGGGTGGAAGGGACCTTTCAAGGCCCTCTAGCGCAAGCCCCCGCGCTCAGCAGGGACATCCCCAACCACAGCCCCAACCTGCAGTGGTGCCAGGCGTGGGGCAGCTCCCACCTCTCTGGTTGACCCGGGCCAGGCTCTCCCCACCCTCAGCGTCAAACACTTCTGCCCTGGTTTAGCTCAGCCTGGCACCCCTTGTCCTGGCACAGCAGACCCGTACCCCCTTAGGCACGGCAGCTGCTGGGAGGCTCCTGCCTGCTCTTCTTCAGACCTTTTCAACACAGCCAGGAGCCGTTTGCCAGCTCGGGGCAGAACAGCGGCAGGCAGGAGCTGCCCGCAGATCTGCCCTGACCCCAGACAAAAACCAGCTGGGCCAGCACACCTCGGGCACTTTGCCCGGCCACAAGGCCTGAGCTGCAGGCAGCTGTCAGCCTGCCCAGGGCAGCCTCGCCCGCTCCGCTCGCCCAGCAGCAGCGCCGGCAGCGGCTCCGAGCCGAAGCCAGGGGCTGCGCCGCCACTCACTGTGTCGCTGTCCAGCGGCCAAAGGGTGGTGCAGAGGAAGCGCAGAGCCAGCACAGGCAGCAGACAGACGGCCACGGACAGGATCATGGTCAGCCAGAGGTAGGGCTGCCGCAGCGCGTTGGGAGCCGCTCCTGGGGGTGCAGAGCTGCCCTCAGTCCCGCTCCCACCGAGCCAGCACGCACGGGGCGCTGCCAGCGCCGAGGCCCCGGCAGCTGTGTCAAGCTGTCATGGAGCTGCGGGCACTGCCACCCTGGCACCCTTTGTGTTCACCCAGCACACAGCTGCAGGAGCAGCTCTGCCTCGCTCCTGTCAGTGTCTCCATAGCCGTGCCAAGGCCCTCCTGGCCTGCTCCAGGCCCAGGTGCGGCAGAGCTGGCAAGACCCTGCCCTCAGGGCAGCGCCGCCCTCGGCCAGCAGGCTCGCAGCGTGGCGCTGCAGGCAGGGGAGCAAAGAGCTCAGCACCCACCCGTGAACTGGAAGCCAGAAGGGAAGAGCAGGTGGATGCCGGCGCTGTGGAAGTCGAAGGTGATGCCGAAGTAGAGGGCGATGCTGCCGAAGACGGAGAAGGCGTTGACGAAGGTCCAGTAGGACGTGTCCAGCCCGATCTGCAAGCGGCAGCAGGCTGCTGAGCCGGGCTGCCCCCGGGGCCGGGCAGCAGAGGGCCCGCCCGCGGCCGGGGCAGAGGCTGAGCTCACTCGCCTGCAGGTTGACGACGAAGACGAGCGAGGAGGCGGCGGTGACTGCGAAGGACTGGTAGTCTGAGGGCGCCTCCCCGTCCTGGCCCATGCTCTTCAGGTAGGCACCGTAGGGAATGAAGAACACGACCAAGGAGGTGACGGCTCCGTGCAGCAAGCTCAGGAAGAACTTCTGGTAGTTGAAGAGCAAATCCCTCTGCCCCAGCACGTACAGCCTGGGGAAGCGCAGGCTCAGCCTGTCGCTCACGTCCTGGGCAAGGGGCAAGGGAGGAAAAGGCTGTGGCAGGCTCCTGCTCAGTGCCAGCTTCGCAGAGTGGCAGCACAGCTGGGCAGTGGCAGCTGCGTGAGCAGCAGGGCTTGCACAGCCATGTGTGTAACAGGTCTGGCGACATCCTCCACGAGGGCAGTCCATGGGCATCCTCCACGAGGGCATCCCATGGGCACCCTTGGCAAGGCTCCCTCACATCCTGCCTCTAGGCTGCTGGATCATGAGGCTGTGATCTGCCAAGACAAGAGCTGCCAGCCTTGTGCAGCTCTGCACAGCTGAGTGCTGTGCTGGTGCCCTCTCCCTGCCCGCTGGCTGAGCAGGAGATGAGGCTGTCACCGCAGGCCCTGACTCCAGCTCTCACTCAGCTGAGCTCCCAACTGGGTGCCAAAGTTGTCTTGTTGCTGTGCCTTGTCTCAGCAGCTCTCTGCTTCCTGCCTTCCCCACCGGGGAGAGGAAGGTGCTCTCCAAAGGCCAAAGTCCTGCAGCAGGCTGCCCCCCAAGCAGAGCAGAGCAGAGCAGAGCAGGCAGCCGCAGCTGCCGGCAGAGGTTACCTGGTCCAGCAGCCCCACGAGCAGCACCGGCAGGCTGGAGTAGAGCACGTTGTAGAGCGTGATGAACCAGTCCTCGTAGGCTGTCTGCGGCACAGTAGGGGGAGTCAAGGCTTGCTCTGCCTGCAGCCTGCGCTCAGCTCCCCCGAGGGCAGGCAGCAGCTCAGCCCAAAGCTCTGCACTCAGCTGCCCTGCTCCTTACAGGCCACCAGTGCCCCCTGTCCTGGGCCACCACCGAGCTGAACCCCTCACAGTGCCAGTCTGCTCGAGAGCTGCTTGCTGAGCACTTGGCACAGCTCTGGGAACCCATCTGGGCTTTGTGTCCTCTCTCTGTGCACAGCTTCCACCCAGCCAAGGCCATTAACCAGGGCAGGCTGCACCCCAGCTCCCGCAGCTGCTGAGCACCACTAGCTGCAGGCACTGCCAGCTCCCAGCAGCACGTTGCCAGCTGCCAGCTTGTCCCCGAGCAGCTCTACAGGAACAGCACTGGCCGTGCCCACGGCTGCCACCGGGGGCCAGCCCCCTCACCTGGGCAGAGAAGCCGTTGAAGAAGGAGTACCAGATGTGCACCAGCGTGAAGGCAAAGTTCTTGTAGAAGAAGTATCTGAGGAACTTGCACATCCTGATGTAGGACCAGCGGCCGTGCACCAGCAGCAGCCTCTGCAGGTAGCGGAACTGCCCGAAGGAGTAGTCGCTGGACATGACAGCCTGCATCCCCTCCTGGCCGCTGATGCCAACCCCAATGTGGGCAGCTGAGACAACAACATAGACCAGCGTCGGACCAGGATGGTCCTGCCCCATCGTGCTTCTGCAGCCAGCACCCAGGCTGCGCCCAGGCCCGGCCTGGCCCTGCCCTGCCGTTCGCAGCTCTGCCACCGCGGGGATCCTCTCCCAGGGCACAGAAGGGCCAAGGGAGCACTGAGGCAGAGCAAGCAAGCCCTGGAGCAGCTGGGCAGGCAGTTTCAAGAGCCGTTCAGAGCACAGAGCAGCTCCCAGCAGCCTCTCTCTCCTTGCAGTACCGGGCAGCTGCTGCCTCAGGCAGGGGGCAGCTGAGCTATAGCTCTGCTCTGCCAACTGCCCTCCTGCAGTCCCCGCTCAGGAAGCTTACAGCAGGAGCTGAAACAGCCAGCAGGCCCCACCAACCATGTCCCCGGGGACATCCTCAGGAGGGCAGAGCAGGGGCTAGGGGCTGAGACAGGTCAGGGTGGCCTGCGGGCAGCCAAGAGGCGGCAGAGCCGTCCGAGCGAAGGGTGGCCCGCGGCAGGGGGAGCAGCCCCGCGGCCGCCTTACTCTTGATCATGCTGACGTCGTTGGCGCCGTCCCCAATGGCCAGGGTGATGGCCTTCTTGTACCTCTTCACCAGCTCCACCACCGTGGCCTTCTGCTTGGGCGTGACGCGGCAGCAGATGACCGCGCGGCACTCGCAGGCCAGCTCCACGAAGTTCTGCTGCCGCTGCTCCTTCTCCGCCTCCGCCCTCCTCCTCTTCTCCAGCTGCTTCTGCTTCTCCTCTGCCGTCCGAGGGAACTTCAGCTTCAGTTTCTTCCTCTTCTTTTTCTTCTCCAGCAGGATTTCGTTCTGCAGAAGGCAGGCAGGTCACAGTCCCTACCGCACCGCCCAGCCCCAGCTGCCCTCACCCCTGGTGGCACTTGGCAGTGCTCCCACAGAGGAGGCAGCAAGAGCTGCAGGAGCGCAGCGTGAGCAGAATCATAGGACCCTGAAGGTCAGAGGGGACCAGCAGAGATCGTTGAGACCAACCCCCCTGCCAAGGCAGGATCGCCCAGGGTAGCTGGCACAGGAGGCCCCTGCTGGGGCCCAAGGCACAGTGCTCCTAGGCAGTGTCTCAGCAGCTGCCAAGGAGCCCCAAGGAGCACTTCCCCACCTCTGAGAGTGCTCTGCCGCTGACCCTGCCCTCCCCTGCCCGCTGCCTCCCAAAGGGAGCACCCAGGGGAGGTGTTCTGCAAACCCTGGGCATAGCTGTGGGGCAGGGGGAAGCAGAGAGCCACAGGTGCAGCACCCCAGCCTGCCGCCTGTGCCACACGGATCTGCGCTGCTCTGTGGACACTGAGCCCCGGCAGCTGCACATCCTCCCACCGGCAGGGTGGGCAACTGTCAGGGCATCGCTGCCAGCTCCTCCCTGCCTTCCGAGCCGCCGAGAGCGCCGCGCCGCAGGGCTGGGCAGCAGCCGTGCCACCTCGCTTCCCCGTGGCTGCCAGTGCTCCTTTCAAGCAGGCTGCCCACACAGTACTGACGCTGTGCACCCTGCAGCGCTGCCTCTCCCCTCCTGCTCTTCGCTGCCTTTCCCTCCTCCATTAGGAACTACCCTGAAGATCAGGCTGCGCTCTTGCAGGGGCCTGGAGGCACTTTGATGGCAGCCAGCAGGGGGATGCGAGAGGCCCGAGGCAGCCCTCACCTAACTGCAGGCTATTTGCAACCAAAACGCTTCTGCCACCAACACTCAACAGATGAGCTCGAGCAGGGCAGCGACGGCCAAAGGATGCTCTGCTTGGTTCGGCAAAGCAGCCGCATGAGCAGAGCCCTCAGAGAGGCACAGCTGGCCCAGGGGTACCCCAAAGCCTCCAGAGCACGGAGCCACTCCTCCTGCACCTACCAGCCAGGAGCCAGTGATGATCAAGGCTCGATCTCTGCTGTCCTGGAAGAAGGGCTCCTTCATGCCGAGGGAGGAAGGTGCAGCCGAGCCAGCTCTGTGCCTCTGCTCCTCCAGCCTGCGCTGCAACAGTGCACTGCAAAGAGAGTTGGAAGCTGTGAGGCAGCAGCCAGGGCTCAGCCCTGGGCTGCCAGGCTGCAGGGCAGGCACTGCCACCCTGGCACCTTTGTGTTCTCACAGCACAGAGCTGCAGGAGCACAGGGCAGGGTGAAGGACCAGCAGAGGTGCCCAGGGACAGGCAGTGAGAGCAAATGCTGCAGCTGCTCAGGAGCTGACCAGGGAGAGGCCTCCTCCAGGCAGGCTCCAGACTCGTGTGACCAGCACAGCAGAGCTGATGTCGACACGAACCTCCTGCAAGCAGGCTCTCACCACCCTCCCCCACGGTTCAGAGGCTGCACAAAGCACTGCCAAGCAGCGCCCAGGGGGCAGCGTGGCCATGCCAAGCTGCTGCTGGGTCGCTTTCAGCCTGTCCCCTTTCTGGTTGCCCCCCAGAAAAGCTCTCTGCTGGGCACTTGCCTGGTGTCCTCTCCGTAGCAGATGGTGGTTTCCTCTGTCAGCAGCTCGCAGGCAAAGCCAATATTCTCAGCAGTCTCTGCAGCAGGGCACAGGGGCACAGCCCGGGTGAAGCTCTGCACCTCGCAGACATCCCTGGACCGCCACGGACTCCACTGCCAGCCTGCGCTTGTGCCAGCCCAGCTGCTGGCCCTCCCCCTGGCTAGGCTGGCACTCTGGCTCCAGCAGCCCCACCTTTCTTGTCACCAGTCAGCACCCAGATCTTGATGTCTGCTTTGGAAAGCCTGGAAATGGTCTCTGGAACTCCATCCTGTAGCTTGTCTTCAATAGCAGTGGCACCGAGCAGCTGGGAGAGATGTGGCACACAGAGGTCAGCAGGACAGGCAGTGCCAGGAGCCTGCCTGCTTCTCGGGGCAGATGGGAACTGCTCTGGCCACCTCCAGCAGCTGGAGAGCTGTGGCACTCCGGGGTCAGCAGTACAGGCAGTGCCAGGACAGGCAGTGCAGGTGCTCTGGGCACCTCCAGCAGCTGGAGGGCTGTGGCACTCAGGGGTCAGCAGGACAGGCAGTGCCAGGACAGGCAGTGCAGGTGCTCTGGGCACCTCCAGCAGCTGGAGGGCTGTGGCACTCAGGAGCCAGTAGCTGAACAAGTGCCGTGGGCACCGAGAGCTGCACTCACAATCAGGTCCTTCTCTATCTCCTCGTAGACCCTGTCCAGGGCCTGCTCCCGGTGGCATTTCGCCAGGCTGGCCTCCAGGAAGCTGCGATGCCAGGCCTCGAACTCGCCCTGGCTGATGTCCCTGTAGCACAGGCACAGCGTGCGCAGGGTTTCACTGGCGAAGACCTGCAGAGGGAGAAGAGGAGCAGAGAGAGATGGGGCAAGCAGGGAGCCACCACTGGCTGCCGGGGGGCTGCGAAATGCAAACCTACATCCAGGGCCTCCTGCGTGGCCTCCCTCTGGGGGCTGCGGGGGTGCAGCCGCTCGTAGATCACCGTGTCGGCCCCCTTGCAGTACAGCCTGATGCGGCCGTCTGCCCCTCGCACTGCGGGCACAAGAGGGGCACGCGTCGGAGGGCGCCGCCAGCCTCGCCAGGGGCGGGCAGCGGTGCCTGCTGCTCCCCTGGGCAGGAGAGGCTGCCGGAGCCGCGGCGGCACTCACGGATGACGGACATGCGCTTCCTGTCGCTGGTGAAGTCCAGCATGGCCAGCACCTGGTAGGTGCTCCGCAGCCCCATCTGGCTGACCGTGATGCTGCTCTGCGTGCGCGACAGGAACACGTACCCGAAGTTCCTGGCAGCCGTCACCAGCGCCCCCTCGTCCGGGGAGGCAGCCTGGTAGCTCAGCTGGCCTGTGTCTGACAGCAGAGGCACGGTCAGGCGGGCACCTGGGCACCCGCGCCGCAGGCAGGCAGCTGGAGCCGCGGCACATGGCAGCTGTGCCCAGAGGACCTCCTCTCTGTGCCGCCCTCCACACGGGTCAAGCCACCCAGGCCTCTGCCCTCCAGCTGCCAACGAGGGCCTGGGGACCCCTCCTGTCTGTGCCACCCTCCACACAGGCTGAGCCACCCAGGCCTCTGCCCTCCAGCAATGCCAGTGCTGCCTTGCCCAAGGGTGAGACATTTGAGGCTCTAAGGATGCTTCTGACCAGAGAAGAGCCAAGAGGGGCACCCAGGGGCTCTGCAAGGCTGCTCCCTGCCCTTCTGCCGCCCTGGCGTTGAAGGTGTGCAGTGCCACTGTGGCACCGTGCCACAGCCAGGCTCAGCCCAGGCACAGCAGCACCTCTGGCCCTTGCTTCCTCTCCCAGAGCAGCCTCGCTCTGCCCACGGAGAGACCTGTGTGGCCCTGGGAGCTGTCCCTTGGGCCGGGCACGGGGCACACTCACCGTCGCAGGTGTCCACCATGACGGTGTGGCAGACTGCCAGCAGGAGGAAGAACTGCTGCAGCTCCGGCTCCTTCCCACTCCTCAGCTGCTCGATCAGGCAGTGGTCGTAGAACAGGAACTTGCCATCCGCATGCTCGTTCCAGCTGAAGTCCACCTGCTGCTCGGGGGGCACAGAAGGAGCTGTGGCCTCCTCTGCCACCGCCTGGTGCCCGCCTGCAGCTCTCCACACTCTGGCAAGGGGGTGCTGCCTGTTCCACAGGCTGGGGGGCCTCAGCTGGCACCGACCTACCTCTGGGTGGCTCTGCGGCTGCCCCGCCGCGTCCCGGCAGTCTCCTGCAACACAGGCACGGCACAGCGAGGCTCATAGGGCCCCCCGGTGAGACCTGCAGGGAGCATCTCCCGCCCCAAGGACTGCAAGCTCGCTGCCAGCTGCAGTGCCTTCTGCCACCCATCCAGGGCTGCCTGCGGCCAGCAGCTCCCCACGCGGGTCCCTCACTGCCACGTGTTACAGGGGGAAGCTCTGACAGCTCCGAGCAGAGCGTTGGTGCCAGGGCAGAGCTGCAGAGCTGTTTCTGCCTGGTGGGGCCACCATGCCCAAGTGCTCTCTAACTGCCAAGCCTGCTGCTTTAGCAGCCCTGACGCACCCCAAGCCGCGGGTGTTCAGCTGCCTCCCCGGGCAGCCTCTGCAGCCTCAGAACCCTTTCGGTTTTGCTCGTGTCCAACCCCCACCTCCCCTGGCCCAAGCTGAGGCTGCTTCTTCCCGGCAGGCTCCCTGCTCCCTCCAGAGGCTGCCGGCAGGGCCGGAGTCAGCCCTACCGTATCGGTGCCCGCGGATGCAGCACTTCTTGAAGGCCATGACGTTCTGGGTCAGGGTGCCCGTCTTGTCTGAGAAGATGTAGCCCACCTGCCCCAGCTGCTCGTTCAGGGTGGTGGTCCTGGCCTTGGCAGCCGTGTCCCGCTCGGGGCAGTACATCTGCAGGTCCCAGTTGATGAAGCAGCTCTGGCCCCAGCGGATCACTTCCACGCTGGGGAACCGAGAGGGGGTCAGATGTGCTGCGGGGCTGCTTGCCGGGCAGCCATGCCAGCCAGCCGTGCCAGCCAGCCGTGCCCACCTCCAGGGGCCGTGCCTGGTACCTACCTGACATAGAGGGAAATGGGCACCATGGTGTTGAGCACGATCAGGTAGCCCCAGAAGGCGAGGAAGCCGCGGTAGGGAGGGCTGCTGTCCTGCCCGTCGTACAGGTACCAGGAAGCGTTGCCCACCTGCTGCTCCCAGTAGGTGTGGCCGATGGCCAGCCCGGCCGACAGCAGGATCAGCACAACAAAGATCTGCGGCAGGCACACACAGCTCCAGCCCTCAGTCACAGCGGGCCCCTGCCAGCCGGGGGCAGGGCAGCAAACCTCCCCCATCCCGCGGGCCCCCAGCTGCAGCCTGCCCCCCGAGCACCTTTAGCTAAGCAGGCAGCAGGGGCACAGCCACAGCCCCGCTGAGGCGAGCACCTCCTCTGCCAGCCGGCCAGCTCCTCTCTGCCCTCCTCCCACCCCGGGGCGCCACGCTCAGGGGGCAGAGCAGCAGGCACTCCTCAGCCACTGCCCGCAGCGAGCGCCGCCGGGGCCCCGCTCTGCTCCCCGGCCTCGGCTGCCGGCCCCTGCAGAGCGCAGAGGAGCAGCACGGAGCCAGAGCCAGTGCCGTCGGGCCAGGCGGGGGAGCCGCGGGCGGCGAGCTGGCTTACAGTGTAGACCATGTAGTTCATCAGGGAGTCGATCTTGGTCCTCTTGAACCTCGTCCTCCCGCTGTTCTTCATGATCTTTGTGTCAGCACCTGGGCACGGGCAGAGCCAAGACAGAGATGCCATCGGGGCACCGCGGGGCACGGCTGGAGCCTGGCAAACCTGGCACCAGGCCAGCCCACAGCTACCTGCGAAAATGACCATGCCGTGGCAGAAGTCTGTGTTCCTGATCCGGCAGCCCCGCAGCAGCACCTTGTCGGCGTCCAGGGGGTAGCTCCTGTGCCTCCACACCAGGGCCCCTGCGAACTTGTCCAGCCTGTTGTTGGGCTCCTCACACTCCACCAGCCCTGCCACCGGCCAGCAGAGCAGGGCTACAGCAGCGGCCCAGCCAACCCGCCCGGGCCTGCCCCGTGGCCGAGGGCACTGCCTGCAGGAGGGCACTGCCTGCAGGAGGGCACTGCCTGCAGGAGGCCTCGTCCGCCCCAGCCTCTGTCTCGCCGCGTGGTTTCCTGTGCCCCTTGGCAGTGCCGGGAAGCCACCCGCGGCAGCACTGCCAGCCCCAGCCAGGCTCTGCTTGCCTGTGAGCTGCCCAAGCAGTGCCCCAAGGACAGAAGGGCACCCACCGTCAAAGGCTGCCATGGCACCCTCCTCCTGAAGGTGCCTGTGTGTCACCTCCAGGGCCATCTTGAACTTCAGGTTGGTCTCTCTGCGAAGGAAGCCCAGGAAGGTTGGTTTGTGGCGAGTGGACCCAGGGAGGACCAAAGGGAGCCGAGGAAGGCAGAGGAAGAGCAGGGAGCCTCCCCCAAGCATCTCTGAGCCCGTGGGCACTGACCACGGCAGCCCTCTGCCACCCGGGCTGAGCAAAGCCAAGCGCTCCGTGGGTCCTGCTCCACACCGCTGCAGACACCCCCCGGGGCACCCCCCAGCCCCTCACCCCTCTTGGTGGCAATCGAGGGTGCAGAGAGCCCTGGGGCCCTGCCAGAGCCTTACCCGTCGAGCTCAGCAGTCTCTACGTAGCAGAGGCTGTTGGGCTCCGAGCTGGAGAGCAGCAGCACATCGGCCTGTGGGCAGGGAGGGCAAGCGTCAGGGCGGCGGGCCCGGGGCGGCGGCGCGGCAGGCGGGCGGCGCGGCAGGCGGGCGGCGCGGCAGGCGGGCGGCGCGGCAGGCGGGCGGCGCGGCAGGCGGGCGGCGCGGCAGGCGGGCGGCGCGGCAGGCGGGCGGCGCGGCAGGCGGGCGGCGCGGCAGGCGGGCGGCGCGGCAGGCGGGCGGCGCGGCAGGCGGGCGGCGCGGCAGGCGGGCGGCGCGGCAGGCGGGCGGCGCGGCAGGCGGGCGGCGCGGCAGGCGGGCGGCGCGGCAGGCGGGCGGCGCGGCAGGCGGGCGGCGCGGCAGGCGGGCGGCGCGGCAGGCGGGCGGCGCGGCAGGCGGGCGGCGCGGCAGGCGGGCGGCGCGGCAGGCGGGCGGCGCGGCAGGCGGGCGGCGCGGCAGGCGGGCGGCGCCGCGGCACTCACGGGCACCAGAGCGTTCTTCCGCAGGCGGATGATGTCCCCCACTTGCACATCCTTCCACTTGCTGGGCTTGAACCTGGCAGCAGGAGAGCTGTTAGAGGGCAGGAGGGCTCTGCAGAGAGACCTGGGCAGGCTGCACAGATGGGCACAGTCCAGTGCCAGCTGTTTGAAAAAGTCCCAGTGCCAGGTTCTACACTTTGGCCTCAACAACCCCACGCAGTGCTACAGGCTGGGGCCAGAGCAGCTGAGAGCAGCCAGGCAGAGAGGGACCTGGAGGTGCTGGTTGGCAGCTGAACAGGAGCCAGCAGTGTGCCCAGGTGGCCAAGAAGGCAAATGCCATCCTGGCCTGGCTCAGGAGCAGTGTGGCCAGCAGGACCAGGGCAGTACTTCCGCCCTGTGCTCAGCACTGTTCAGGCCACACCTTGAGTGCTGTGTCCAGTTCTGGGCCCCTCAGCTTAAGAAAGATGTTGAGGTGCTGGAAGGTGCCCAGAGAAGGGCAGCAAGTCCGGGGAGGGAGCACAGCCCTGTGAGGAGAGGCTGAGGGAGCTGGGGGGGTGCAGCCTGCAGAAGAGGAGGCTCAGGGCAGAGCTGATTGCTGCCTGCAGCTGCCTGCAGGGAGGCTGTGGCCAGGTGGGGTTGGGCTCTGCTGCCAGGCAGGCAGGGACAGGACAAGAGAACACAGCCTCAAGCTGTGCCAGGGCAGGTACAGGCTGGATGTTAGGAGGAAGTTGTTGGCAGAGAGAGTGATTGGCATTGGGATGGGCTGCCCAGGGAGGTGGTGGAGTGCCCACCCCTGGGGGTGTTCAAGAGCAGGCTGGATGAGGCACTTGGTGCCAGGGCTTAGCTATTAGAAGGGCTCGGTGCCATGATCCTGGACGCCCTTTCCAGCCTGGTTCATGCTGTGACTCAAGTTCTGCTCTGCTCTTGGCACAGACTCAGTGCCACAGAACTAAGCTCAGTCACTCCGTTGGGCACTGCCCAGCCAGAAGCCGACCCTCCCCTGTGGCACGGCCGAGGCTCCGTGCCAGCAGCCCCTGCCCGCGGCGCCCAGCACGGACCTGCCGTCCCTGATGACCTCGCAGCTCCTGTTGTTCACCTCGCGGTCCATCCTGTGGCGAGCCTGCAAACAGCAGCACGGTGAAGCCCCTGCCGTGCCCGCCCCCGTGCCCGCCCCCGTGCCCGCCCCCGTGCCCGCCCCCGCGCGGCTCTTACGATGTCGTCCACCAGGTCTTTGACGGCAGTGATGCCCAGCACCAGCAGCAGGGGCACCAGCGTGGTGTACCAGGACAGGGTGCTGATCTGGGGCACGGACTGCGAGAGACAAAGCCCAGGGGGCTCGGGCAGGGACGCTCCAGGGGGGCCTGCCTGCCGCACGGGCAGAGCGGGGCCGTGCCCTGGCACTCGCCCAGCTGCCGGAGCAGCACCTGCGCCCCTGCCCGCCCCGCCTGGCCCTGCCCTGCTCACCTGCAGGACGAGAAGCACCAAGAAGTAGAAGTTGGCTGCTCTCTTGAACTGCTCAAGGAGGTTGAGGGGCAGGAACGTGATGGGGTTGTACTTGTAGGTCTTGATGGCATTGCCCTGCACGGGGAAGGCAAAGCTCCAGCTCTGTGCCCTGCTGCAGTGCCTGCCCTGGCACAGGCAGGAGGGCTCCTGTGCCACCCAGGGGCCGGCAGGGCACTCACCGCGTACTTGCTCCGGCGGAGGCAGAGGAAGGCTCTCGTCTGGGAGCGAGGCTGCTCATGGAAGCGCCGATCGTTGGCCCTCACCTGCCAGCCGCCCTCTGCAAGGCAACCCTGCCCCTGGCAGCGCTGCTCCCGCCGGCACCCCGGTGCCTGCCGTGCCAGCCCGGCCGCCCTAGCCCCCAGCCCGCCCCGGCCACCAAGCCCCGCCAAGGGGCCACCTGCCAGCAAGGCTCCTCCAGGCTGTGCCACTGCCCACCTCTCCGCAGCGCCTGGCAGCCCTCCCGGCCGTGCCCCTTGGCAGGGCACTGCCCCGGCTCGCCCGCGGGCTGCCCGCTGCCAGGCTCCTCCTCCGTCTCGTCGTCGCTGTAGGGCACCTCCTCGTCGTTGGGCTGCCAGTCCTCATCCAGAGTGGTCTCCGAGTCCCGCTCCGAGCTCATGCTGCCAGCGCCCTGCCAGCGTTACAGGCCAGGGGGAGCAGTTGAGTGGGCACCGCGTCCCCCTCCTGCCCCCCTGCTGCTGGCCACCACAACGCCCTGCTGGCAAGCAGGTGCCCTGGGGCAGCCCGGGCCGAGGGCGGGTTGGCAGCAGACCCCTCCCAGCTGCCCTGCTCCGTGCGGCGGCAGCGCTCGGGACCCACTGCTGCCCTGTGGTGGTGGCAGGGGCGGGCAGCCAGGCTGTGCCTGGCCCTGCCTGCAGCTCGCCAGCAGCACTCCCACCCTTGGGCATCAGCAGGGCATCTCCCAGGCTGGCACCTCCACTCTCCAGGTTTATTTAAGCCTGAGGAGCTGGCAGCGAGGCTGTGAGCCAGGCTGTTGCCACTGCCCTGCTCTCAGGCTGTGCCCTCGGCTCAGACAGCGCTCCACCTGTGCCACTCCCAGCTGCCAGCTGCACGGGCAGACTGTCACCTGCTGCCTGCCCTGGCACTACATCCTGTCCCTTGCCAGCCAGGTGGCACCTGGACTTAAGCTGCTTGCACCTGACCACGACTCTGTGAGCCACACGGGGAGGGGCTGGGTGGCACACGGGGAGGGACTGAGCGACATACGGGGAGGGGCAGCACCAGCAGGGCACAGGGGCTGCCTGCAGCCGCTGCCTGCCCGGGGCTCTGCCTGCCCGGGGCTCTGCCCTGCGGACAGCAGAGGCTGCCGCAGCTAAAGTCCAAGGCGAGCTCCGAGCTCCGCAGAAGATAAGCGAGCTGCAACCTTTGTGCCAGCCGGGAGGGGCTCTCCCTGCCCTTCCCCACAGCCCTCTGCTGCCTCTCAAGGGTCGCGCTGCAGCAGCAGAGCAAAGCAGCTGCCTCTTGTGCACAGCTCACAGACGTGAGCGCTTGGAAGAGACCCAAGAGCTCATCCAGTCCAACCCCCTGCCAGGGCAGGGCCACACAACCCAGCTCAGGGCACACAGCAACACATCCAGACAGGCCTGGAAAGGATCCAGAGGAGACTCCACAGCCTCTCTGGGCAGCCTCCCGGCTGCAGCAGGCCCTTTGAACAGCCAAAAGCCAAGGTCACTTCCTGCACAGCACTGCTGCACCCAGAGCACTGCTGCACCTCTCCTGCCTGCGCCCAGAGCACTGCTGCACCTCTCCTGCCTGCACCCAGAGCACTGCTGCACCTCTCCTGCCTGCACCCAGAGCACTGCTGCACCTCTCCTGCCTGCGCCCAGAGCACTGCTGCACCCAGAGCACTGCTGCACCTCTCCTGCCTGCACCCAGAGCACTGCTGCGCCCAGAGCAGTGCTGCGCCTCTCCCGCCTGCGCCCAGAGCTGCCCTGCTGACCTTCACCCCAGGCGGTGCCCCCAGGCGCCGCGGTGAGGAGCTGGCTGGGAGCCTCCTCTGCAGGTGAGGCTGCAGCTGGCGCAGCACGGCAGGAGGGCAGGCGCTGGCTGCCTGCGCCGTGCAGCGAGCGGAGCTAATCTCTTGTGGGCAAGCAGGGAATCAGCTTTGCCCCGCGGAGGTTCCCCATCGAGAGGGAGCTCCTGTCTGCCAGCCCACCGCAGCCTTTCCCGCTGCCTGCCCGCAGGCAGCTGACCTGCTGCCCTCCTGCACTCGCCCCCTCTGCTGCGCGCTGCTTACCCTACCCCCTGCCTCCTGCTCCGGCAGACGCTGCCCTCGCCTGCAGCCTCCCCGCGCTCCGCCTGCCCGGCTGAGGCCCCCGGGAGCGGCGGCAGCAGCGGCGCCCGGGCAGGGCTGCGGCGAGAGCCGGGCGCAGAGGCACGGAGAGGTTAAGCGACTTGCCCGAGGCCACGGCCGGGGCCGGGTTAGGTTTCAGACGCCGCCGGCCAATGCCCTGCGCTCAGTTACACCCGCACAAAGCCTCTCCTTTAACAGCGGCCAGACGAAAGCAGCATCGACCCCGCCGGACCCCGACTCGACCGCGCCCTGCCCGCGCCCCAGCGCAGGCAGCACCTCGGGACCAGCCCCAGAGCAAAGCCACAGCCGCAGAGCAGGTCCGGCTGACCCGGGCAGGAGCCCTCGGCACGGAGCCGGCCATGGCCTTTCGCAGCTCGCCCCTCAAGCCACGGGCAAGGAGCTGGCACAGGCACCGGCTGCCTCACGGGCACAGGGACCAGCGCAGCGCCAGCCCCAGCAGCCTTAGAACGCCCACAGGGCAGCAAAGAGACAAACGCCCCCCGGGGCAGGCACAGAAGCAGCCACCCTGCTGTGAGCAGCAGCAGGAGCCCACAGGCAGCTCCACGACCCGCACCAATGCCACTCGAGACCCGAACCCCAGTTGGAAGGGGGAAACAAACGTCAAAGCCCGAGAAGAGAGCAGAGGAGAGCCAGCAGAGGCCCTTCAGCGGGGAGCCAGAGCCAAGACGCCGGCAGCAGCTCCAGAGGCAGGGGCTGCACAAGACCAGGGTGTGCCCAGGGCACTGCTGGGCCCCCTCCATCCAGCCCCCCGCAGGCGCAAGTGGCTGCAGTGCTACTCATTAGCAGGAGCTGGCTGCTGCCGGCAGCTCCCTGCCCAGCTTGCCTCCTTCGGTTTCACACCGCTGCTGACATCCAAGCCCGGGGTGAAACGTTCATTAGCTGCTCCATTTAACACAGCTCCAGCCAGGCTCTGACCAGGGATGCTGCTCACGCTCCGGGCACAGGGCAGCACTGATTCTGGGGGTGCAGCACTGCTTTCCCCGTGCCAGGGGGGCTGGACTCGCACAGCACTCTGCTGGCGTCGGCTGCTGCAGCGAGGATGGCTCAGCACAGCCGCTGCTGCTCCCCGGGCTGCAGAAGCGCTGAGCAGCGAGCAACAACACCCCCCCGCCCCACAGAGCTCTGTTCCTCAGGGGTGGGGAAAAGAAAGACCAGCGGAGGGCCAGAGGCAGAGCAAGCAGCCCAAGGCCGCAGTGGCAACCGGCGAAGCTGTGCTGTGTGCCAGAGCTCGGTGCCAACGGGAGCTGCAGCCTTACCTCCAGCCAACGCTGCTGCTCTCCTCAGCCAGGGGCACAGACTGGGCAGGCGCTGGGGAAGGCTCCCGAGGGTCCGGCGGGGGCCTCTGGGTGGAACAGAGAGACAGGGTCAGCTGGGCACAGCCCAAAGGCACGGCCGGGGCAGCTGGGCACTGCCCACACAAAGGCACGGCCAGGGCAGCTGGGCACCACTCAGTCACAGCCAAGGTCCGTCGGGCACCAGGCTGGGCACTGCCCTGGCGTTGTGCCCCTAGCAGCACACCCAGTGCCCAGGGCAGCCCCATGGCGCTGCCGGGCCGGACAGGAGCAAAGGCCTCACCTGGCAGAAGAGCCCCGGCACTGCCCGCCGGGTCACGGCCGCCGCCGCCGTCCTCGGCAGGAGCATTCACCTGCTGCAATATTGATGGCGCTGCACCTCCGCCCCCACGGAGGCTGCGCCGCTGCCCCGGGACCCCGGCACGGCTCGCCGGGGCGGGACACGGAGGTGACACTCCCCGAGGCGCCCCGGCTCGGCCCCGCTGCCCGCCCCGAGCCCCCCGCTGCCGACGGGGCGCACCGACAGCTCCGCCGGCGCCCGGCCCCGCGGCTCGGCCCCGCTGCCCGGCCCGGCCCGCGCAGGGGCTCCGCCTCCCCCCGGCCGCGGAGGAGCCGGGGCCGCCGGGCAGGTGCGGCCGGGTCCCGGCGCCGCTGCCCCTGCCCCGAGCCTCCGTGGGTCGCACCTGTGTGCGCGGGGCCCGGCGCCGCTCGCTGCCTCCCTCGCTCGCTGCCCTCTCATGGCTCCGACGGCCCCGCGGCCGCCGCCGTCAGACCGGACGGACGAGTTCCCCCGGTCGGCCGGGCCGGCCCCGCCGCCAAGCACCAGCAGGGGAGGGGCAGCGCCGCCCCGGGCCTCTCCTCGGCCCTGTGCCCATCGCGGCTCGCCCGCACCCGGCCCACGAGAGAGCCGGAACCGGCACCGGCACCGGCCCCGTCCCGCGGCGGGAACGTGCCCGGGCAGCCCCCGCACCGGCAGCCGCCGAGCGCCCGCAGAGCCGGCCGGGCCCGGGGCACCCCGGAGAGAACGCGGGGCCGGGGAGGGGGCGGCAGGCAGTGCCGTGACCGGGCCGGGCCGCGCCGGCTCCGCGTCCGCCGCCGCGGTCTGGGGGAGGCTGCAGCAGCGCCTGGGGGCTGGGGCGGCCTGGGGCTGCCTGGGGGCGGCAGGTCTGGAGCCCCTTGGAAGGAAGAGGAGGCGGCCCCGGGGCTCGGCCACGCTGCGGCTGGACGGAGGCGGCCCCGGGGCTCGGCCACGCTGCGGCGGGACGGAGGCGGCCCCGGGGCTCGGCCACGCTGCGGTTGGACGGAGGCGGCCCCGGGGCTCGGCCACGCTGCGGCTGGACGGAGGCGGCCCCGGGGCTCGGCCACGCTGCGGCTGGACGGAGGCGGCCCCGGGGCTCGGCCACGCTGCGGTTGGACGGAGGCGGCCCCGGGGCTCGGCCACGCTGCGGCTGGACGGAGGCGGCCCCGGGGCTCGGCCACGCTGCGGTTGGACGGAGGCGGCCCCGGGGCTCGGCCACGCTGCGGTTGGACGGAGGCGGCCCCGGGGCTCGGCCACGCTGCGGTTGGACGGAGGCGGCCCCGGGGCTCGGCCACGCTGCGGTTGGACGGAGGCGGCCCCGGGGCTCGGCCACGCTGCGGTTGGACGGAGGCGGCCCCGGGGCTCGGCCACGCTGCGGCTGGACGGAGGCGGCCCCGGGGCTCGGCCACGCTGCGGTTGGACGGAGGCGGCCCCGGGGCTCGGCCACGCTGCGGTTGGACGGAGGCGGCCCCGGGGCTCGGCCACGCTGCGGTTGGACGGAGGCGGCCCCGGGGCTCGGCCACGCTGCGGTTGGACGGAGGCGGCCCCGGGCCTTCCCTGACCGTGCAGCAGGAGGAGGAGGATGCCAGGCCAGACCTCAGCCTTCTCTCGGCGGGAGGAAGAGGGCCCTGAGGAGCAGGCTGCAGCCCAGGAGACGCTGCCAGCACCGGAGGCTGGGCTGCTGCACAGGTGGGACCTGCCTCCGGGGGTTGTGGAGGTGCCCACCTCGGCAGCAGGGCAGAGAATGCAGGGGGTACCCTTCTGGCCCCTGCAAAGGGCCAGCCTGAGCCCCTGCGTGCAAGGGGGCAGGAGGGGCTGGGGGTGAGCACTGCAGAGCAGCAGTTTTGCTTGCAGATCAGTTAATGCATTGTTGTGTTCAGGGCTGGCAGCACTGCAGCTGGCATCTCTTGGCAGGGCTGGCAGCACTGCAGCTGGCATCTCTTGGCAGGGCTGGCAGCTCTGCAGCTGGGTTCTCTCAGCAGGGCTGGCAGCTCTGCAGCTGGCATCTCTTGGCAGGGCTGGCAGCACTGCAGCTGGCATCTCTTGGCAGTCCTTTTCACTGCTCTTCCTCTTCCAGGCCGCAGCAAGATGCCTGCCAGCGCCTCCAGAGCTCGCTGGGGACACAGCGGTGGAGCGGGACAGGCTCTGACCGTAACTGTGAGCTCAGCTGAGCTGCCACAGGCTGCCCTCGGCGCTGCCTTCGGCGCTGCCTGGCACGGCAAGGCTCGGCCAAGGCTTGCCCCAAGGCTGGGGCTGGTTGGTGCCGTGGCAGTGCTGGACAAGCCACCCTGCCTGCCAGGCCTGTGGCTGCTCTGCTGCACCCAGCACAGGCAGGCACAGCTCTGCCCTCGGTGCTCTCCCTTGCTGCCCAGAACCTGCTTCCTCTTAAGGGTAATGGCCAAAGACTCACCTGTGCCACAGCCCGGGGCTCTCATGGGATCTGTTTGGCAAAGCCTCTCTGCCAGTGCCCTGGTGAGGACTGGCACTGAGAGGGTCAGAAAGTGAAACCAATTAGTGGGGTTAGTTCATTAAAGCAGCAGCCACAGCAGGGCAGAGCCTGCCGCTGCTCCAAGCACTGCCTGCAAGCCCTGCAGCTTCAGTTCAGAGCTGCAGATGCCAATCTCTGTCCTGGCACCAAGCCACACGAGAGCTGCAGCAGAAGCTCAGCAGGTATCCAGTGGACAATTGTGACTGAGCAGGCATCCCCAGCTGGGTCGCAGGTGAAGGAACAGAGCCTGGTGACCGTCCCTGCCTCTGCTGGCTCTGCAGGCTCAGCCCTGCAGAGAGATGCTGCTCTGGGGGGGTTGCAGCCTGCCCCTGGCTGCCTGTGCCCCGTCTGGGACACAGGCATGGCTGTTGAGCATCTCCTGCCTGTGGCTCAGGAGCATCCCCAGGGCTGTGCACTTCCCTCTGGGCGCTGCCGTGAAGGAGGCGAAGGCCTCGGCTCAGGCGCCGGAGCCTTCAGAAGCTGTTGGTGTGGGTTTGTTGTCGGAGCCTTGCTTGGGTAGTTGGAGGCCAGCCAGGGGTAGCTGGAGGCCAGCCAGGGTTAGTTGGAGGCCAGCCAGGGGTAGCTGGAGGCCAGCACAGCTGCTTGCTGTGCGCTGCTTGGCTGCCTGCAGCCCCTCAGAGGTCCACCCAGAGATGCCCTCTCTGCCCACCGGCCCCTCCGCAGGGCTGGTGCCAGGCTGCAAGTGGCAGGTCTGTGCTGATGGGAGTTGCTGAGTTAGCATCTCCTGGCTTGGCTTTCTCTGGGTCCTTTCAGCTGCCCTGGCACAGCACTGCCTGCCAGGGGTGCCACTGGAGCACAGGGCAGCTGTGGCCATCGGTGCCTGAAAATGGGGCTGGGGAGAAGTGGAGGAGGTGGAGAGCCTGGGAGAGACAGGAGCAGAAGGTGGCAGGGAGCAAGGAGGGAGTGCACCAAGTGGAAGGGCAGTGGCCAGAGGCAGAGGGGGCAGGGTGCCCAGGGTGCCCAGGCAAAGCTCGGCACTGGCATGAGGCCTCACTGGGAGGTGAGGGCACGCCAGGCAGGGGCACGGGGAGCGTGGCAGGGCTGGCAGCAGGCACAGCTCTGCAGGCAGGTGGTGGAGCAGAGCCTGACCCTCCTTTCCTGGCACCGTGGCTCGGCCATCTGCTCGCCAGGGCCACGGTGGCTGGCACCTGTGGTCTCACTTGGCACCGCTCTGCCGTGCCCAGAGGGGTGGCTCTGCACCGGGGGGTTCCTGCAGGAGGAGCTTTGCCGTTGCCTTGGCAGGGGCTGGTTGTGTCCCAGCGCTTCTCTGCACGCACTGCTGGGCCCCTGGCAAATGGGCCCTTGGCATTCCGGCTGAGAGCCTGCCCTGAGGTGCTGCTGAGGGGGGGGCAAAGCACGGGGGGCCGGGGGGCTAGCTGGGATCGTTCACCCCCACCCCTGTGCCAGAGGCACCCAGCAGACTTGTGTCTTCTGCAGGCCAGGCAGGAGCTGCAGAGCTCAGCACCTTAGCCAAGGTCTCTTCCCTGCGTGCCAATCCTGTGCCCACTCAGCCAGGGGATGAGCTGCCGAGGCACAGATGGCAGCTCCCAGCCAGGCTCTAGCGTGACTGGAGAGCTGGGGAGGCTGAGAGGTGAGGTCTGTAGCACCGAGCCCGCACCCCCGGCACAGCCCAGCCTGGCTCCTGGCTGCCCCTGGCTGGCTCACGGTGCCAGCAGGCAGCCTGCCGCCTGCCAGGCCCAGCGCTTCTCTCCCAGAGCCTGGAGTTCTGGGCGCAGGCTGCAGCGCCATGGGCACGCTGCCACCCGCTGGACAGCCGCTAGAGGTGGGCAGGGAGGCAGCGGTGGCATCGGCATCTCCCGCACGTCCTGCTGCTGTCTGCCCGCAGAGCAGCCGGTGCCAGCCGCATGCCCGCAGCAGCGCCAGAGCCCGGGCACTGCAGCACCTCCAAGCAGGGCTCCACAGAGCCCAGGTGGCTGCACAAGCTACGGCACATCGGCTCCTGGCACAGCAGCTCCTGGCACAGCACTGGGAGCTGGGCTCAGCAGGCTGCTTGGCCTCCACAGACCATCATTTCCTTAGCTCTTCTCCTGCCCTCCTCATCCCTTCCCCAGTCCTTGCTGGTGCTGTGCCAGCAGCGTGCCCCTTGCTCCAGCTGCAGCTCAGGGTGCCACAGGGTTGGTGGCAGCCCCTCACCTCCTCGTGGCGCCCAGACAGGGTAATTAGAGAGCAGTGTTGGAGGCCGAGGGGCAAAGCTGAGTGCCTGCTGCCCAGGGGGCCCCGGAGTTGAGGAGGTGCCATGCAGGAGCAGAAGTGGGGAGTGTGGGGAAGGTTGGCAGTCGGAGCAGCAGAGGTGTCCCCGAGTCTGTTTGCCAGGCGCAGTGCCTTGGCCTGTGGCTGCTGAGGAGAGTGCCCACGGCAGGGTGGGCTGAGTGCCCAGCGCTGCTGTGTGTGCTGCCCTGCGGCAGCTGCCAGCTGGGCTCTGTGGGCGCCTGGCCCCAGCTGCCCAGGAAGGTGACTTCTGTCTCTCCCTGTCGTGCAGGTGTGTGGGAGGCAGAGGTCCCTGCGGTGGGGGCAGCAGTGCCAGCCCCTGAGGAGACGAGGCTGCGCCCACAGGAGCACAGCAGGACCCTGGGAGCCCAGAGCTGCCCGTAAGTGTGCCCCAGCCCCTGGCAGGGTTTGCAGAGTCACTGCCCTGCCACCTTCTGCACAGCCTGAATGCCCCCTGGCCTGCCTCTGTGTCAGCACAGGGCTCCAGCCTCAGCTCCTGGCTCACTGAGCCCCGCAGGGGGGCTGCCGGTTCTGTGGCACAGCCCTGGCACAGTGGCATTTGCAGAAGCTGCCGAGTGAATGAAGAGGCTCTGGGACAGCCTCTGTGGATTGTTCCCTGCCTCAGCGTTTGACTCACGCCTGGGCTGTGTCATCTGCCTGCCTTTATGTGCCTCTCACCCGCCCACGGCTCAGCCTTGCTGGCCTCCTACTCCCCCTCGGCTCGCTGCGCTCCTCCCAGCCCTCCTCTCGCTAATGCCTGCAGCTCCTCTGCCCCTTTGTGCCCTCCTCGCCTGCTGGGGGGTTGCTTGGCCACGGGTGCAGTGCCAGTTTGACAGCAAGGGGGGAGCTGCTTTCTGGCCTCCCGGGCAGCCCTCCCCGAGCGCTGCAGGAGTGCTGTGGGGTGCTGCTGCTGCTCCAGGGCAGCACTCTCGTAGCCCCCATCCGCAGCAGCAAGGCAGCTGGAGGGCTTTGGCCGCCTTGCTGGCTGTGCCTAGGGCTCTGTGCAGGTACCGGCGCTGGATGTGGCAGCGCCGCAGCCGCCCCGCGGCACCGGCTGCTCATTCCTCCCGCGCCCGACGTGCCCGGGGCTGAGCAAACCTGCTGCTAGCGGAGGCTGCGTGGAGATGGAGCTGCTGAGTCACCGGCGAGGGCCCCCTCCGGTGCAGGCTCCCAGCCACAGCCGCTCTCTGGTGCGGAGTGCAGCTCCCTTCCACACAGCACTGCTCTGGTGCTGTGCACCTCAGCCGGCAAGGGAACTCCCTCTGGAGCCGTCCTGGGTCGGGTTGGAGCCGTCCTGGGCTGGGTTGGAGCCGTTCTGGGCTGCAGAACGGGGCAGAGGGGTAGGAGTGGTGTAAATGGCATTGCCCGATGCCTCAGCCTGGTGTCTGGCCCAGGAGCAGGGGAGGAGGGTGGAGCAAGGAAAACAAGGTGCCAGAGCAGCAAGGTGGCACAGAGGCAGACCTGCCCTACCCCAGCAGCAGCCCTCCAGATGCAGGGCACGGGGAGGTGTGGTCTGGGCCACCCCCAGAACGCCTCCCCCAAGGCCGGTGTGGTGCAGTCTGCACATGGACCTGGCCGGGAGCCAGGCTGGGCAGGGGCTGCCCGGGCAGGGGATCTCTCAGGCATGCAGAAGGGGAGCAGCTGCAGAGCCTGGCTCGGGGGTAACTGCTCCTGCCCTCTCGGCACGGTGGCTTCTCCCTGGCAACACTCAGCTCCTCTGCTGCGCTCCCTCAGCTCTCGCAGAGCCCCTGGCAGTGCCAGCAGCACGGGCAGAGGCTGCTGCAGTCCAGCAAGGGCTGCTGGGGACAAGGCTCCTCCTGCAGCCCTTCTGGAGGCGAGCAGCCCTGTGGCACGCCATGGCCTGCTCCCGCCCTGGCACTGCTGGCAGCGGGCAGCAGCAGTGCCCTCGCCGCGCAGCGCCGTGCCCGGGGCCCGGCAGCCACGGAACGCTCAGCCTAGCGAAGGAGCTGTCCCGGGGCTTCTGCAGGCTGCCAGGGGCAGGAGAAGAGCTGCCCCTGCCTCGGGCAGAGCTCTGCAAGGCTGCCACGGCGCCTGTGGAGCAGGAGGAGCCACGCTGCAGCCAGAGGCAGCGGCAGCAGGGGCTGGACTCTGTGCACAGGCAGGGGTGTCGCAAGCCCCAGGACGCAGCCAGAGGCCTCCCTAGCCCCAGGTGCCAGGGCTTGGAATGGGGTGGGGCTGCTGACAGCTGCCTGGGACAGGGGTGACAGAGGAGAGGCAGCTCGGAGAGGTTGTGCTGCTGCTGTCTTTGTCCCTGGCGCTGGGCACCAGCTCGGCACAGGGGCCAAGGAAGCTGCTGCTCAGCACGGGCAGGAGTAGTGCTCAGCTCTGAGCTGCAGTTGGTGCTGGCAAACCCCAGAGGCCTCGGCTTGGGTGCTGGAGGCTGCTGAGCTCCACAGGTGCGGGCTGGGGGTCTGCCAGGCAGCAGTGTCCCCGCAGCTCCCTGGGCCTCTTTCCCCCTCGAGGGGTGAGCAGCATCTGGGGCATTGGTCAGGCCAGCTCCCAGCGAGGGCGGGGAGGCTGCAGCGCGGCTGGCAGCTGGCATGCGGCGTGGCACATGCCCCGGGCTGGTGTAACAGGAGAGGCAGCATTGCTCTGCAGATGCTGCAGAGATTGGAGCCCAGGGCCCGGGCAGGCAGCGCTGCAGTGCTGCTGCGTGACTCACCCCAGGCAGCTGCACCTCAGCGGCAGCCCCACCCTGCTCTGCTCCCCCCCGCGCTGCCCTGGCGCTCGGAGCCAGCCCTGGCACAGGCTGCGTGCGGCTGCGGAGCTTCACCTCGCAGCACTGCTCCGCAGAGCTCTCACCCTGCCTCAGGGGATGTCTGCCCGGGGCTGTCAGTGCCACAGGCAGCTGGACCAAGCCAAGGCAGTGTGCCCGCGGGCCAAGGCAGTGTGCCCGCAGGCAGCTGGACCAAGCCAAGGCAGTGTGCCCGCAGGCCAAGGCAGTGTGCCCGCAGGCAGCTGGACCAAGCCAAGGCAGTGTGCCCGCAGGCAGCTGGACCAAGCCAAGGCAGTGTGCCCACAGGCAGCAGGTGCAGCCCAAGGAAAGGAGGCAGCTTGCAGGCGAGCCTGGGGAGGTTTGCACTCTGAAGTGAGGCCAAGCAGCTCCTGAGGCAGCAGAGAAGCCTCTACCCTGCTCTGTCTCTCATCAGCCTGGGAACCCGGAGCCCCCTGGGCCCTTGCCTGGAGAAGTGGCACACCATGGAGGGCAGAAAACAGGGAGCTGCTGCAGGGGCCCCAGACCAGGCCACTGCCCGCGGCCAGAGCCTTGGGAACAGTTAGCAGCCACTTCTCAGAGCCTTTGTGGTGCCACACCTCACCCAGCAGGTCCTCCGGGCCAAGTTGGCAGCCCTTGGCTGGGGCAGGGGCACTCTGTGCTGGGTTAGGTGAATGGTGCCACATCCATCTAACACCAGTGGTGTGCCCCAGGGAGCAGTGCTGGGCACAGGCCTGTTTAAGATCTTCATTGGTGCTCTGGATAAGAGGATTGAAGCCAGCAGCAGTGTTTGCAGAGGGCACCAAGCAGGCAGCAAGTGTGGAGCTGTTAGAGGGCAGGAGGGCACTGCAGAGGGATCTGGGCAGGCTGCACAGATGGGCACAGTCCAGCACCAGGAGTTTTAACAAGGCCAAGTGCCAGGCTTTGCACTTTGGCCACAACGACCCCATGCAGTCCCACAGGCTGGGGACAGAGTGGCTGAGAGCAGCCAGGCAGAGAGGGATCTGGGGGTGTTGGTAGAGAGAGCAATGTCCTCTGTGCTCACCCAGCTCCAGCACGCAGTGGTGAGTGAGCTGCCTCGGATGGTGTCCTCTGTGCTCACCCAGCCCAGCTGTGGCGCTGGTGGCTCTGGAGTCAGGACAGAAGGTGCTGTGCCTTGCTGTGGGAGCTGTTGTGGTCAGTGTTGCCTGGGCTGCCGGTGAGAGCCTCTGCAGGGCTCTGAGCAGCAGGCCCGGGGCCGGCTGCTGCAGCCTCCTGGGGTGATGAAAGCAGCAGAGCTGAGCAAACAAGACGGATATGAAATATTAAAGGTGTTTATGTGGGGCGAGGCTGGGAGCTGTGATCGGCGCTGCTGGCAGCCTCCCTCAGCACCCGGCCCTGCCGTGCCCGGGGACAGCTCCTCCCGTGTGCTCTGCGTGCAGAACCTGCAGCCCCCCCGGCCCCCAAACCCTGCCTGTGCTGCAAACGGTTGCGGCGCTGCCACCCAGCACAGCCCTAAAGAGATGGCGAAGGGGGCAGCTGTGCCCGGCAGGGCATGCAGGAGAGCCTGGCCTCAGGACCTCAGAGGGCATCTCCAGCCCCACTGGTCCTGAGTCTCCTCTGGCATTGGTTGGCCAGCAGCTGCCAGTGCAGAGAGGCAAACACTGGCTTGGGCAGGCTCTGGCAGCAACGCGAGGGCCCTCTGCTAGCTGCACTGGCAGCACAACTGGCACAGCTTGGCATATGGCTTTAGTTCTTTCCATGCTGCTCACTCGAGGGGCCCTGACCAGAATGCTAATGGAAAGTGTGTTTCCACTCATGCCAGTGCCACAGAGCAGCCCGGGGCACAGCTCCAAGGGAGAGCACAGAAACAGAGGAGCTGTGGAGGCCTGAGGTGGCAGAGGGGTACAGCAGCACCTTCCTCTTCAGCACACACTGCAGACCTGCAGCACTTCAGCACTTGGCCTGGCTGTGGCCAAGCAGTGCTGGCAGCCACCTCGCTGCCAGGGAGAGGTTTGCTGGCACTGCATCCCCTTGGTAACTGCTGCAGTGACACAGCCTAAGTGGCAAGGAGTGGAGGCTCTGGCCTGCACCGAGTGGGCATTAGGCTCTGGCTCCCTTCTCTGCCGAAGGCTCTGCAGGTGCCAGGTGGCTGAGGAGTTAAAATGCTCCCTCCTCAGCTGGCAGCGAGGGCAGTGTGTTGTGCAGCTGTTGCTCTGAGTGTGTGCCAGGTAGGGAAGGGGCAGGGGATGCAGGCTGGCACTCGTGCCTCGCTGTGCTGCTTGCCCAGGGCACTGCCCTCAGGGCTCTGCTGCAGCCTCAGCAGGTGACCCCCTCTCAAAAGCTCCCAGGCCTCTGCTGGGCATGGGATCACCCCAGGGGCACTGGGTCGGGAGGGTCTCAGTGCCCTGTCCCCGGGGCCCTGTCACCGCAGCACACCAAGGCAGAGCTGCAGCGTCCGGGGACTGCCTGCTGCTGCAGGGCTGGGGCAGCTGCTCAGGTGTGTTTTAAGTGCAGCAGCTGGCACACGGGCACTCCTGAGCTGTGCCCTCTTATCCCCACAGCTGGGTGCCCGTGGAAGTGCCTGCTGAGGCTCAGTGGCACAGAGCAGGCTCCAGGGCCCAGCCCTGGCAGCCTCCCTCCTCAGCAGCTCGCTGCTGGCTGGGTGTCCTGTGCTAGACGTGGGCACCTAAGGGGCACCGACGTGCTCCTGTGCCTGCCGGGCACCCTGCTGACCCCAGCTAGCCGAGAGGCCTGAGCCCTCCCACTGAAGCCCTTCGGGTGGACTCTAGGTTGTCCCTCGGGCTCCAGAGGAGGAGAGGAGTCGCTGGTGCAGCCGGAGGTGGCGGAGCGTGGACGCGGCAGCCGCCGGGCAGCAGAGCCGCGGGGGCCGGGAGCTGGCACAGGCTCAGGTACTTGCGTCTCTCGTGTTTACCGGGGGCGGCAGCTCTGGTGCGCTCTGTGCAGCCAGGGCGGGCTGCTGCGGGAGGCCAGGGCGGAGGAGGAGGCTTGAGACGCCCAAAGGGATTAGGCGCTCCTGGGACGGGGAGCGGCACTGGCTGCTGTGCTGCCGCCCGGGCTGAGGCAGGGCAGGGACAGCAGCCTCCAGCTCGTCACCGGCTGGACCTCCGAGGGAGCTCTCTGCCCCTCTGGCCCGGGGCTGCGGGTTCAGAGCTGCCGTCGGCCTCGGGTCACCGCCGCCTGCTGTGGCACCTTGCGTGCCTCTTGCTGCCTGCGCAGCTGTGCCAGGCCTCCCCTCGGCTGAGAGCTGCCATCCAGGATGCATCTTTCATCTCCTGTCTCTCCGGAAAGCCTCAATAATTAATGGGCTCCGTTATGTAAAGAGGCCATAAACCATGCGAGCCGCACCCCCAGGCGTGTGCTGTCAGCGCTCCGGGACGCTCCGCACCTCCCCGGGACGCTCCGCACCTCCCCGGGCCCCTCGGCACAGCCCTGCGGAGGAATTCTGCCCGCGGTGCCGCTGCCAGCCCAACGAGCTCCAGCTGTCTGAGCCGGCAGGGCTGCCCTGGCGCTGCCAGGGCTGAAGCTCTGCAGGTGCTAGGCGGCTTTACGTGTTAAGGAGTTAAAATGCTCCCTCCTCAGCTGGCAGCGAGGGCAGTGTGTTGTGCAGCCTTCTGCCCTGGCCCCAGGGACCCCTTTCACTCGGCTGGGGCCATGCAGCTGCTGCAGGGGGGCACTAAGACCGCTGCTGGAGGTCCAGCTGGCCTGCTGGGCACACGCCTGGAGCTCTCCATCATCTGCCGAAGGGGTCTGGCCTCTGAGCTGTACAGCAGCTCCCTGGTGCCCGGGCCCCAGCCCAGCCCCAGCCCTGAGTGCTTCCCGTGGTTTGCGCTCAGCTTAGCTGTCTCTTGACCGCATCCCGGGGATGAGGCAGGGCTTGGATCGTGGCAAAGTGGCCCAGGAGCCCCCCGGGGGAGCGTCCTGTGCGCCTGCCGTGAGCTCTGCGCTGTGGCAGGAAGAGCCAAAGCAAGGAGGAGGTTAACCGAAGAGCAAGGCCCCGGGGGAGGGAAGGGTGGGAGAGTCCTGACTTCCTGCGGCCCCCGGGGGAAGGCTGCGGCCGGGTTCGAGGGCGATCCGCCGAGCCCGGCAGGAGAAGCGCTCGCACCGGATTTGTCTCGGCCTGGCAGCGCCGACGCAGCCTGGTGCTGGGTTGCCGCTTCGGACCCGTCCGCCGGGGGGGACGCCTCTGGGCAAGACCCTGCCTGGGTTACTTGTTCGTGTGCAGTTGGTGCCCGGGGGCAGGGCAGTGAGCAGAGGCTGCTGCCCCCACGAGCTCTGCCTCAGCAGCTCCTGCATGTCGGGCAGAGGGCAGAGGCTGCCGTGCCCAGGGAGGGCTGGGGTCGAGGCTGGCAAAAGCCCTCCTGGCTCACAGCTGCTGTGGCATCTCCCCAGAAGAGGAGCTGCGTTCCCCTGTGCCTGCGCTGCGCGGCAGCTGCCGGGCGCTGCCCGAGCAGAGGCTGCGCCAAGCGGGAGCTGGGGGCTGCTCCGCGGGTGGGGCTCTTAGTGGCTGTGCCGGGGGCCACCGCGAGCCGGTTGCGCCTCTGCAGCCCAGCTCCCGCCGGAGTTCGCGGCACAGGCGGGACAGGCGGCAGCACGGAGCTCCGAGCCGGCCGTGCCCGCTGCCTGCCCGCTGAAGCGCCAGGGACGCAGTGATAGCCCGGGGCCGGTAACGGGCTGGGGGGACCCTGGGCGCGGGGCTGCCTCCCGCCCAGCCGGTCCGGCCCCTCCGAGCGGAGCTCGACACCGCGGGCGGCACTCCGGCGCCGGCCGCCTGCAGCCGGGGCCGGGTAGCGGCTCCCCTCGGTGCGGCTCTCTCGGCGGCGGCCCCGGGGAAGCCGCGCCGCCCCCGCTGCCGGGGCACCGGCACTCCCCGCTCCCGCCCCCGCTCCGCAGGCCTGGCGCCGCCGCTGCCGCCCGCCGGGGGGCGCCCGCTCCGCGCTCCGATTCCCGCGGCGGCGGCGAGCGGGGCGGGGCGGGGGTGTGAGCGCTGCCCGCCGGCCCCGGGGCGGGCCCCGCCGCGCCGCCCCCCGCGCTTTGTGCCGCTGCCGCCCTGCCTCCCCTCCAGCGCGGTGGCAGCAAATCGGCCCGGCGGGGCTTCCTGCCCCCGGTAGGCACCGCCGCCACTGCGCCTGCCCCCCGCTTCTCCCCGCCCCTCCGGGCCGCCGCCGGCGGGGCTCCCCGTCGCGGGGGGAGCGCGTTCCTGCGGCCGCGGAAAGCCTCAGCCGGCAGCGGCAGCGCGGGCGGGCCCCAGCGCCGCCCCCGGCCGGCACCGCCCCCGGCCCCTTGCCGCCGGCCCTCGGCTCCCGCCGGCCGCCTTCCGCCGCCCGTGGGCAAGGAGCAGCGGCAGGAGGGGGCGGCGGGCGGCTCACCTGGGCCAGGCGGGCGGGGCCCACCGCGGAGCCCCGGACGAGAGCGGCGGCCAGCGGGGCGCCCCGAGCAGCGGCTCCATGGCGGCCGCGGCGGTGGAGCCGATCTACGGACTCTCCGAGGACGAGGTGAGCCGGGAGCACCCCCACCGGGGCCGGGTCGGGGGCGGGAGCGCGGCCCCGCGCCCGTGCCCGCGCCGCACGTGTGCGCGCCCGTGCCCGAGCGTGCCGGGGTGCGGGCGGCCCCGCCCGCCGCGGGGTACGGGAGCCCTTCGCCGCCGCCCACGGAAGGGAGGCGGCGGGAGCCGGCCCCGCGGGCAGCCCCCGGCGCCGAGCGAAGGTCGAGGGTCGGTCCGGCGTGGCGCTCGGAGCCCGCCCCGCGGGGCGCCCCCGCCCGGCGGCAGCCACGGGCAAGCCGGGGGACGCGGCGGGGGCCCGTGGGGCGTGCTGGCCCCGGCGACCGCCCCGTGTCCGTGGTCTGGCTAGTCGGCCGGGCTGCGGAAGAGGGTCCCGGCGGCCGTTCCCGCCGCAGAGCGCCGCCCGGGCCGTGTCCGTCGCCCGCCGCCGTGTTCCGCCCCCCCACCGCTCGTCCGTGCCGGGCGCCCGTGATCGGGGCCGGCGGCGAACAAAGAGCCGGGGCTGGCGGCGGAGGTGCCGGAGGCGGGGGCAGGCGCTGCCGGTGTGCCCGGGCAGGGAGCGGGGCCGGCCAGCAGCGTGCCGGGAGCGGGTGGCAGGCGCAGCCTGGTGCCTGCTGTAGATGGCAGCTGATAGGGGCAGCCCCGGCGGTAACTAATCGCCGGGCGCGGGCGGCGCCGCCGGTGGCTCTGCAGAGCCGCGCGGTTACCGTGCCTGGCGCTCCCCGCAGCTGCCGGGGCCAGTGCCCTTCGGGTCGCCCCGCTGAGGTGCCCCCCTTGTCCTCAGCAGCGGCGGGAGGGGGACGGCTTGGTCCCTGAGCTCTGCTCTCAGCCTGGCACTGCCGGTGCGTGTGGCATGCCTGGCTGCGTCCCTGGCGCTGAGCAGCAGCAGTGCCGGCCCAGGGCACGGGCTGCCTGGCAGACTTGTGTCGCAGGAGAACTCGGCACGTACAGGCTGGCATCGGGAGCTGCCAGGCAGTTCTGCTAGCCTCTGGGTTTGAGTGGCAGCGGCTCGGGCTGCCGGCACTGCCGGTGCTGCCTGCGGGGAGGCTGTGCGGGGCTGCGCGGGGGCGGTGAGCGCTGCCGTGTTGATGCACACAGATCCGAGGTGCTCCGTGCCTGCAGGCAGGGCAGAGGAGGAGTCTTGAGCGCGTAGGGCGGGGGGCACAGCACAACACCGAGGGCGAGCCCTGGCTCCCTTGGCACTGGAGGAGCCTTGCTGTGAGGACGAGGCTGGATGGCAGCGACCGGCACTGCGGGAGGCCGCCGGCGGCACGGGGACGCTTCAGGTGACCGCAGCGATCCTGCCTGCTCCCGGGGCCAGGGCACCTGCACGGGCTGGGGGTGGCCAGGCCGGGTGGCAGTGATGGTGACCCGGGTGTGTTGGCAGGGGCGAAGCCTGGAGCCGAGGGCCAGGAGCCTGCCTGTGCCGCTGCGTCCTCACCGGCACCCTCTGCCCCTGCCTCCGCCCTCGCCATGTGCTGGGTCTGGCACAGGATGCCCGAGAGAGGCGGGGATGGGACAGAGAGCTGCAGCTGCTGGCTGTGCTGCTTGGCACCTGCCCCCCATCGGCTCACAGGCGGAGCTGCTGCCGTGCTGTTCACTGGGGACCTGGCAAAGGGTGGGCACGGTGGCCCGGGTAAGAAGAGTCATGTGGCAAACGTGCCCAGGTGAAAGCGAGCTGGTGGGGGAAGAAGTGCTGGGAGAAGCAAGGTTGTGCTCTGCAGCGTGAGCCAGGACACAGACGCAGCGGTGGGTACAGGTGGCGTGCCATGGTGTGATGGGCAGGGGTCTGAGGACAGCAGCAGCCTGCCCCATGGCGCAGACTGTGGGGCAGATGTGGGCAGAGGAGGCCCTGAAGGAGGAGGATGTCCCTCGGCTGCCAGCTGGCTTCCCGAGGGCTGCAGCCAGCGGCTGGGTGAGTAGGGCTCTCCATGGGCAGTGGCTGCCCCTCGGCCTGGGCCTGCCTTGCCGTGGTGCTCTGCAGAGCAGGCACGGCCTGGCAGAGACCCTGGCAGAGGCCCTGCCAGGGCCGTTAAGCCTGCAGCTCTGGTGGCTGACAGTGGTTTGTGTGGGGCTGGAAAGGGGCCGTGGGCAGGACTGGCAGCCCTGGCACCCCTGCTGACAGGGGACAGTGGTTATTAAATGCCCTGTGGCTCCCCAGCAATGTCTCTTCCCATGAGTGCAGCAGAGGCTGCAGGGTGGATGGCAGCAGGCCTGCTCTGCGTGGCACAGCAGGCACACAGAGCAGGTGCCCACACTCCTCTCTGTAAGTAGCTGTGAGTCTTGGTGGGCACCTCCAGCCTGGGCGCCTGCTGTGGCTGTGTGCTGCAGGCTGATGGGTGCTGACGCTGGCAGTGCCTCGGGGACATCCTGAATGTGGCACTCAGCCCCTGCCAGTCTGCCACCTTCCGCAGGTGCTGTTCTGGCGACCCTGTGCCAGTCTGAGCTACCCACAGTGAGCATCTGCCCAAGTGAGGTGCCAGTCAGCTTGGGCTCCCATGAGCTCTTTGCCACAGGGCTGACCCGAGCCCTGGCACCAGCTGCCCGGGGAGCGAGTCCAGCTGCTTGCACCGTCCAGCAGCCGTCTGGCCGTGGCACTGGTGAGTGGCTGCAGGCCAGTGAGTGCCGGGGCCCGTGCCAGGCCGGGAGTCCTGTGAGGTGTGTGAAAAGCTGCACCCCTGGCAGCTGGCAGAGCTCCTGTGCCTCTGCAGGGCACTGCTGCTGCCATGCACAGCCACCTTGGCCTTGGGAGCTGCTGCAGGCCTTGGGCTAGCAGGGAGAAGGGCAGCAAAGCCATGTGATGTGCAGGGCTCCCCTGGTGCCAGCACACCCTTGTCTGGGTACTCCTTGGCACACCGAGTGCCTCAGGAGCTTGGGAAGGACCTCAGGAAGGATAGAGGTGATCTCTCCAACCTCATTCCCTCTGTGCCCTCTTCCTTGCTGCCCTGGGAAGAGGCTGTGCTGTGTCCCTGCTTCCTGGCACCTTGGGTTTGAGTCTGTCTGTGCCCATCTTCCCTGCTGCCCTGGGAAGAGGCTGTGCTGTGTCCCTGCTTCCTGGCACCTTGGGTTTGAGTCTGTCTGTGCCCATCTTCCCTGCTGCCCTGGGAAGAGGCTGTGCTGTGTCCCTGCTTCCTGGCACCTTGGGTTTGAGTCTGTCTGTGCCCATCTTCTTGCTGCCCTGGGAAGAGGCTGTGCTGTGTCCCTGCTTCCTGGCACCTTGGGTTTGAGTCTATCTGTGCCCATCTTCCCTGCTGCCCTGGGGAGAGGCTGTGCTGTGTCCCTGCTTCCTGGCACCTTGGGTTTGAGTCTGTCTGTGCCCATCTTCCTTGCTGCCCTGAGAAGAGGCTGTGTTGTGTCCTTCCTTGCCCCTTGGGTGCCTGAGAGGCCAGGAGCTGGCAGTGGCTGTCGATGGCTCCATGAGCACTGCCATGCCCCTTGCCAGCATGCCCGCCTGGAGGACAGCCTGGCAGCTCCGGTGCCTCCTTGCTCTTGGGAGAGGATCCCTTCTGTGCTGCTGCCTGGCAGTGCCAGCCCAACTGGGGCTGCTCTCTGCTGTGACATCAGGGCGAGGTCTACCACGGTGCTGGCATGGGGAGGGTAGGAGGCAACACCGACAGGACAAAGGGCTCCGGGATGGGGCCTGCGGGCAGCTGCTCTGGCGTTGAGCTCTCCTGTGGGCTCGGGGCTCTGCAGCGATTGCCCTCTGCTTAGTGCCAGGTCAGGGGCCTCTGCTTGGGTGCTGCCCATCAGATGGGGCTGCCAGAGCCTTAGCAGCAGTGCAGCTGTGTGCTGGGTAACTGGCATCAGCTCTGCCACTCAGCTGGGTGCCAGAGCAGTGACACCCTGGAGCTGGCTGCTGCACTGGTGCCTGGCAGGCAGGCTGGAGGAGGCCACGTTTGCAGCAGGGCTGCTGGGGGCCGTGTCTGGACTCTGGGTGCCAGGCACTGCTCCTGAGATGCTGCCTCCGTGCCCAGTGCCCCTTGCTGCTCACCCTGTCCCTCAGCCACGCAGTGCCCCTCTCTGCTCACCCTGCCCATCCTTCAGGCACTGCCTCCGTGCAGTGCCCCTCGCTGCTGTGCTGCAGTGAGCACCTCCAGCAGTCGCTCTTCTGTTGACTGCCTTGCCAGGGAAGGAAGCTGAGCTGGGTGCATGGGCTGCAAGGGCACTGCCTTCCTGGGCACAGCACGGGGAGCCTGCAGGGAGGTGACAAAGTCCAGCTGAGGAGGCATTTCGTAAAAGCAGAGCCTTGCCCAGCCACCTATGGGGCACAGCAGCAGCAGCAGCGTGAAGGGGCAGCCGCTGGCTCCGGGGGCTTGCTCTGAAGCCCTCTGCAGGAGCTAGCAGCGTCCCCGGGGCCTGCGGCTGGCCCCTCGCCCGCAGCGGGCAGGAGGGGCAGCGCCGAGGCCAGCTGCTGAGCGCCTGCTGGGGCTTGGGGTGCCCAGCTCCGCGCGGGGGCTGGCTGTTGGCGGGCACTGTGCCGTGCTGGATGGCACAGCGGCTCTGCCCCGGTGCCCTCTGCCCGGGGTGAAGGTGGGCTGTGCCCCCGGCAGCCGATGCCCTGTGCCACCCCTCCTGGCCAGGTCAGGTCCCCTACAGGCGGTGCGGGAGCTCAGGGTCCCTGTGCCTGGCTGCTGGGTCTGCCATGTGCCGGGGGATGCCCAGGCCTCATGCGGCCTGCCCAGGCGCAGCCTGTCACGGGCTGCAGGGGCACAGCCTGCGGCCCGAGAGGTGCCCGGGAGGCGCTGCCATGCCGCCGGTGCCAGGCGCTCGGGGCAGGAGGCTGCACGCCGCGGGACCCCTCCCGGCTGCCCGGGCTGCTGTAGCAGCTCTGTGGGCAGCAGAGCCGTGGCTGTGCCCCGGGCAGCGCTGGCACAGCCTTTGGCCCCGTTGGCCGGGGCAGCTGAGGGCGGTTGCCGGGCAGGGGGCAGGCGCAGCTGGGCGTGGTGCGGCCCCAGCTGGTCTTCATCTGCCGCACCTGTGGCCCCGGGCGGCGCCCCCGCAGCGCTGCTCGGCGCGGGGCAGCTGCCCGAGGGGCTCTTGAGCTCCTCTGCACCGCGGGGGCTGCCGGCTGCCAGCCTCGCGTCTGCTGCCCGTGGCGCCGCGGGAGCTGCCGAGCGGGGCCGAGGCTCAGAGGTAAGAGCGGGGAGGGCAGCGCTGCCCGGGGGCTGTGCCAGGGCCGCGGGGAGGTCTGCGCTGGCTTTGTCTGCGGGAGCACTGTGGGCAGGAGAGGGCTTCCTGCTGCCACCTGTGCTGGCGTTCTGCTGTGGGCAGCGTGCCAGGGGGCTGGGGGGAGGCTTTGCAAGGCTCAGCAGCTCCGAGCCCCGGGGCTGGGGGGAGGCTTTGGAAGGCTCAGCAGCTCCGAGCTCCCGGCCAGGGGGCTGGGGGGAGGCTTTGGAAGGCTCAGCAGCTCCGAGCCCCCGGCCAGGGGGCTGGGGGGAGGCTTTGGAAGGCTCAGCAGCTCCGAGCCCCAGGCCAGGGGGCTGGGGGGAGGCTTTGCAAGGCTCAGCAGCTCCAAGCCCCCGGCCAGGGGGCTGGGGGGAGGCTTTGGAAGGCTCAGCAGCTCCGAGCCCCAGGCCAGGGGGCTGGGGGGAGGCTTTGGAAGGCTCAGCAGCTCCGAGCCCCAGGCCAGGGGGCTGGGGGGAGGCTTTGGAAGGCTCAGCAGCTCCGAGCCCCAGGCCAGGGGGGCTGGGGGGAGGCTTTGGAAGGCTCAGCAGCTCCGAGCCCCGGGGCTGGGGGGAGGCTTTGGAAGGCTCAGCAGCTCCGAGCCCCAGGCCAGGGGGCTGGGGGGAGGCTTTGGAAGGCTCAGCAGCTCCGAGCCCCAGGCCGGGGGGCCGAAGCCGGGGCTGACCCCGCGGGAGCAGGAGCCTGGGCTGAGAGGTCCTGTCCAGCCCAGCTGCGGGCGTGCTGCGGCAGGTGGGGAGCGCCTGGGCACGCCGGTGCCAGCTCGCTCTGTGCCCTGCGCTCGCGTCCTGTGCCTCGCCGTGTGCTGGCTGCGCTGCGCCAGGCTGGGGGCCGAGGGGCTCTGCCCAGGCCAGGCTGGCACCGGCGCGGAGCAGCCCCGGTGGCTCGGATAGGGCAGGAACGCGGGCGGGAGCTGTGGCACCGCGGGTTGCTGTGGCAACCTGGTCTCCGGCGGGCTGCTGTCCCTCGGCTTTAACCCCTTGCAGCCGGCCCGGGGGGAGGCAGGGAGCAGCTGGCGTTGTCTGCTGGGGCTAGCTCCAGGTGGCCTGCGGCAGGCCTTGCTTCCCACGGTGCCTGCTGCCGGCCTCCCTCCCGGGGCTGGTGGCCCGGGGGCAGCGAACTCAGCAGCAGGCTGAGCGTCGCAGGCAGAGCAGCCCTGCACCCAGGCGGTGCCATGCGTGTGCCCAGCGGCTGTGCCAGGCCGCGGGGGGCTGGCTCAGGAGCTGCAGGGTGGCCCGAGGCAGGCCAGGCAGAGTGCTGCAGGAGCAGGCTTGGGGCTGGTGCCCTGCTCCACTGCTGCCCTGCCAACCCACCTGCCGTGCCATGACTTCTGCTGTGGCCACCCTCCAGCCCTCAGCTGCCTCCCTGCGGGGCAGGGACTTGGACCTTTCCCCTTGCCCTGGCTTCCCTCTGCCTGCAGCACCTCCCTTGGGTGCCCCTGGCTGGCTGGAGACCACAGCTCTGTGCTTGCCATGAGGCACAGGGCCAGCCCCTCTGAGCGAGGGGCAGCTGGCACCTGCATCTCTAGAGCAGTGATGCCCTTGGTGTGGAAGGGGCTGTGGTTGGTGCCACACAAGCCACTGTCCTTTCCTTGCCCAGGGCTGGGGCTGCCCTGGTTGTTATCTGCACAGCTTGTGGTGGAAAGCAGACACTGGGCAGCCCTGGGTGCCAGGCTGACTCCTTGGTTAGCAGTCGCTTCCGTCTCGGAGGGTTCTGTGCCCCTCAGTCTTCAGGTACTCTGCTGGTGGCTGCCTTGGGTCACCCTGTGGTTAGGTGGCACCTGGCACGCAGGGAGCATGCCAGCTGCCCTCGGCCCTCTGCTGGCACCGCCGAGGCTCTTGGTGGCTGGGACCTGGGACCTGCCTGGGCTGGGAGCAGATGTGGCAACTTCAGGGCTTGCCCTTTGTGCTCCAAGCCTGCTGCTTGCCCACGGAAGCCCAGCACAGCTCGTTCTGACTTTGGCACAGCCTGGCTGGAGTCTGGCACAGAAAAGCTCCCCCTGGGCTTTGGGAATCCTGTGGGCCACTGCTCCGAGTGAGCTTTGCACAAGCCTGGTGGGGGGGAGGAGAGGGCCCAGAGGGGTGGTTGTGTCCGGGGGCACTGCGAGTGCCCCTCAGCTGCTCTTGCCTTGGGGCTGAACTGCTGTTCAGCACTGAGTGTCCTCAGCTGTGCTCTGCAGCCCTGCCTGCCGTGGGCAGCTTAAGCAGCTGCAGCTGAGAGAGTGTCTGGGCCCAAGGGCACCACCTGGAATGCCCAGAACCGGGGGCTGGTCTGAAGCCCAGCACGTCCAGCAGCAGGAGCCAGGGCAGGAGGCAGCTTTGGTGCCCCTGCAGCAGCTGCTGCCTGCCTCCGTGCTGTAGCCCAGCTGCACACCAGGCCCCATGCTGGTTCCAAGGGGGCACCTGAGGCTACTGTGCAGGCTGCTGCTACCCTGTGTGGTGCCAAGGGCCCTTCAGCACAGCGCTTTCCTTGCTGCCTCCTGTTGTGGGCAGGAACACGCTGCCTGTGGCCCTGTGCACCTACCCTTGGCAGCCAGCTGTGTGCCCCTGCTGCTGCCAAGCTGCGGTGCCCCCCAGGCTGCTGAAGGCAGAGTGCTGCAGGAGCAGGCACTGTCCCTGCCTCCGCCTGCTGCTTGTGGCCTTGGAGTGCCACAGGAGGAGGCAGGAGCGGCTCAGCTGCGGGCACCTCGGCAGAGGGACTTTGCACTGCCCTGCCCTCTGCTCCCTCCCTTTCTGCCGCTTCTGTGGCTCGGGGCCGCTGAGTGCCCGCTGCATGCCCGACCCTGCCGCAGGGCACGGCGCCTCAGCATGCCTTTTGTTGGCTGCAGCAGCCACCCTCCGCATCCAGAGGGCCTGGCGGAACACAGCGTCCGGGCTTGTGTGGCTCCGAGTGCTGAACACTCGAGTGAGTGTTCCTCAGCCGAGTCGGTGTCGAGTAGCAGCTTGGGAACCAGAGCCTGACCTCTGCCCACAACAATCCACTCATTGAGACTGTGGCACCGAGTCCTCGGCAGCGCCTCGGGAGCCGTGAATGCAACGGAGCAGAGCCCAGCCCAGGCTCCCCCCACGGCTCACACCTGCCCTGCGTGCACAGCCGCAGGGCAACAGCCTGGGCACTGGCTCTGTGGGGTGAAAGCTGGGCTCGGGCACTGGCTGGGCAGAAGCTATGCCCAGTGTCTGTATATGGGAAGGTGCAGGTGGGCAGAGCCCAGCAGTCCCCAGTGTCTGGCAAGGTGCAGGTGGGGCAGAGCCCAGCAGTGCCCAGTGTCTGGCAAGGTGCAGGTGGGGCAGAGCCCAGCAGTCCCCAGTGTCTGTGTCTGGCAAGGTGCAGGTGGAGCAGAGCCCAGCAGTGCCCAGTGTCTGTGTCTGGCAAGGTGCAGGTGGGCAGAGCCCAGCAGTGCCCAGTGTCTGTGTCTGGCAAGGTGCAGGTGGAGCAGAGCCCAGCAGTGCCCAGTGTCTGTGTCTGGCAAGGTGCAGGTGGGGCAGAGCCCAGCAGTGCCCAGTGTCTGTGTCTGGCAAGGTGCAGGTGGAGCAGAGCCCAGCAGTGCCCAGTGTCTGTGTCTGGCAAGGTGCAGGTGGAGCAGAGCCCAGCAGTGCCCAGTGTCTGTGTCTGGCAAGGTGCAGGTGGAGCAGAGCCCAGCAGTGCCCAGTGTCTGTGTCTGGCAAGGTGCAGGTGGGGCGGAGCCCAGCAGTGCCCAGTGTCTGTGTCTGGCAAGGTGCAGGTGGGCAGAGCCCAGCAGTGCCCAGTGTCTGTGTCTGGCAAGGTGCAGGTGGGCAGAGCCCAGCAGTGCCCAGTGTCTGTGTCTGGCAAGGTGCAGGTGGGGCAGAGCCCAGCAGTGCCCAGTGTCTGTGTCTGGCAAGGTGCAGGTGGGGCGGAGCCCAGCAGTGCCCAGTGTCTGTGTCTGGCAAGGTGCAGGTGGAGCAGAGCCCAGCAGTGCCCAGTGTCTGTGTCTGGCAAGGTGCAGGTGGGGCAGAGCCCAGCAGTGCCCAGTGTCTGTGTCTGGCAAGGTGCAGGTGGGCAGAGCCCAGCAGTGCCCAGTGTCTGTGTCTGGCAAGGTGCAGGTGGGGCAGAGCCCAGCAGTGCCCAGTGTCTGTGTCTGGCAAGGTGCCGCTAGGGAGCTGCAGCCCCGGGCCGGTGGGCAGCTGCGGGGGGGCAGCCGCGGGCTGCTATCTGGGTCAGAGCCCAGGCTGCAGTCGGGTTTGTGGCCGTGCTGAGCGGGGCAGGCGGCAGGAGCTGGCCGGGCAGGGCCCGGATCGTTAGCTATGGATCGGGTTACATAAACGTGCCAGGCTGAGCAGCTGGCAGCGGAAGCTCCCCCGTTTGCTGGGGCATTCTCCCGGGAGCTCTGCGTTGGGCACCTTCAGCCTGTCCGCCGTGGCCCTGGCACTCCCAGGGCTGCAGACGCAGCTGTCTGTCTGTCCCAGAGCCTTGTCTGTCCTATCTGCCAGGCAGATGCAGTCCTGGGAGCCCCACATGGCCCTGGGACAGACAAAGAGCTCCGAGGAGGTTTGAGCTGCAGGGGCCTGCTGGGTTTGGGTGGTGTAAGGTCACCGGAGGCTGCCCTGAGGGAAGGGACAGCCAAGCTGCCGTGCCAGGGAAGGGGCTTTGCAAGCAGGTTTGTGCCCTTCTGGGCCCTCCTGCTGCGGGCCCTCTGGTGGGAGCTTGGACCAAGGCTGCCAGGTCTCTGAGTACCAAGCTGAGGTGCTGGGAAGCAGTGGATGTGCCTGTATGTTGCCTGGGGTGCAGTCAAAGCACCTGGCCCTGCTCACTGTGCTGACAAAGCCCTTCTCAGTGCCAGGGCAGTGCCATCCTCCTGCCTGCTACCACCTGGCTCCCTCGTCACAGGGTGTCTCCTGCTGCAGGGGCTGGCTCTGTGTGCCAGGGGCTCTGGGCAGGTAGGAGCTGCCGGGCCGAGTGGCTTAGCCGAGGTCGTGCAGCCCCGAGGGAAGGCAGAGGAGCTGCTGTAGCTTATGGCCTTGTGCTTCCTGTCTAGACTGGCACTGAGCAGTCCGTCCGGGTGCAGATGGTCTCGGTGCTGATCTCTGGGCTTTGGTTTGGCTTTGGTTTGGCTTTTTCCCCCCTTCCTTAAAAGGGCATCTGGAAGAGTCAGTTTCAGGTGCCAGGCTCCTGCCAGTGCAGTAGGCTTGGCTGGCATTTTGCACAGCAGCACCTAGGCAGTGCTGCTTCTGTCACCTTGTCACCCCCGGAGCTGCTCTTGGGGTGGGGTTCCCTTGGCTGCAGCATGGCACGGCCTGGCACGCCCTCCTCCAGGAGCTTCTGGACGAAGGCATGTGGGGGTTCTGCGAGCGCGGCAGGAGAGGCTCCGCTGGCCTTCGGGGGGGCAGCGCCAGCAGCGCTCCCGGGCTGCTGCGTGCGAGCTCCCCGCACCGAGGCTCTCGTTTCCTTGGCCAGCTGAGAGGTGCCTGTAACACAGTGACCTGTGCTCCGTTTCCCTCCAGTGACCCTCGGCGGAGCTGCGCCTCCTGCCGCGTCCCGGTGCCCGCTGCAAAGCCGAGACGTTATCGGGGTCTGTTTGCTAAACAAGCCTCAGCGCAAGGGACCGGGGCAGCTGATGTCCGCGGAGGCTGCGCTCCTCTCTCCGCGCCCCTCCCCGTGTCCCCAGCCAGCCGTGGTGACGCCGTGTGCGAGGGCTGGACGTGGCACACATCCCTCGGCGCCCTCTGGGTGCTTCCGTGCAGCAGCAGGTCGCAGCCGGTGCCAGCCTGGCCCTGCAGCCAGCGGCCGAGGGTTCTCCCCTGGAGGCTGCAGCTCCTCCGTGGGTGCGCGCAGCACTGAACGGTTTGCTTGGGCCCTTCTGACCTCGGGCAGCCCAAGCGAGGCATTAGAGCAGGAGGTTAAAGATCTGTTGCCGTGGTGCTCCGGTGTAAACAGAAGGCTGAGTCAAGGATCTGTTGTCTCCTCGGTGCGATGTGTTTTGCAATCTCTGGGGAGCAATAAAAACAGAGCCGAGGCCCCAGCGGATGAAACCGGATTCACGGAGTCTCTCTGCCTGCAGGTAACTTTCCAGTGGGATCTGGTTTCCCTCCTTCCAGCCAGTGGAAATTTACCTCGCCGGTGCCTATCTTGGGTTGAAATCGGCAACGTCTCTGGACAGCGAGAAGGAAAGAGCCCAGCCCCGAGGCAGGCGGCACTGCCCGGCACGGCTCAGCTTCCTGCAGGTGCGATGCTGGAACGCTGGCATCTGCCCTCTGCCCTCCCTGCCTTGCCCGGGGACCTTCGCCGCCTGCCCGGGGCACGCTGCCGCCTCGGCCCCGGAACTGGGGGGGCTGTGCTGAGAGCGCTGCGGTGTGCCCGGTGAGTGCCGGCGGCCGCGGGGCGCAGGGCCCCGGGGCTGTGCTGAGAGCGCTGCGGTGTGCCCGGTGAGTGCCGGCGGCCGCGGGGCGCAGAGCTCGGAAGTTGCTGATGTGAAGTGTGAGTTGTGCATAGAAACGCCCCTGCAGAAGCGCTGCTGGGCCAGGCTGGGGTGGGCTCGTTGCCGGCGCAGGCTGGGGGTTGCTGATTTAGGTGGGACCAAGCCAAGTCCTGCAAAGAGCCGAGTGGGCTGCAGGTGAGAGAGCAGGAGGTCTGCAGAGGCTGTCCTTCAGCAGGGCAAGCTGTGCCCCCCTGCCATGCTCCAGGCAGGCAGGGGCACGGGGACTGGTGTTAATCATTGGCGGGGCAGCAGCCAGCGCGGTCAGCAGTGGCTGGCAGTCTGAGTGCCTCAGCCAGCGCTTTGTGGCAGCCTGCTGCAGCGGGCGAGGCAGGCTGGGCTCGGAAGGCTGAGGGCAAAACCACTTTGCAGGGAGGCTTCTCTGGGCTGTGAGCGCAGTGCTGCTGCCAGCTGTGCCCCACAGCGGCAGCCGGGCCCCGGGCAGTAGCACCGTGTGCTCCCGGGCATGGTCTGCATCGCCGCTGAGCAGGGCGGCTCGGGGAGCAGGGCCGGGGCGGCACTGGGGGTGCTGCTGGCATCAGCACCACCGAGGGGATGTTCGGACCCTCAGGCGTCTGCCTCCTGCAGCGCAGCCCACGGCACTGGGATGAAACTCGCCCCGCAGACAGCTGCCGGCAGGCTCCAGTTCCCTTTCGCTGCAGCAGTAGGGCTGTAGCTCCTTCCGTGGCAGTGGCATTGGGCTGGGCAGCTCTGGCTTCCCTCCTGCCCTTCTCAGGCAGCCCATAAAGCTGCAGTTACCGAATCTGTGTCGTGCTCTCAGCTATCTGAGGCAAACAGCTGAGGTGCAGGGTGGCAGTGCCAGGACAGACCTGTGGGAGATGTTATTGTTGTGTGAGCCAGCTGCAGGGAACAGGGCTTGAGTTACTGTAACTCAAGCTCCTGCCTTGCACTTGGGGAAGGCTTATCAAGAGAGGAAGGGTACAGCTGATACGGGTGGCTGCAGAACCTGTTTCTGTAGGATCCCTTCCAGGCTGAGTGCAGCAGAACCAAACTGGCCAAGCAGGGCGGCAGACAAGGCCAACCGCGGCTGTTACGGCAGCATTCCTCGGGACGTGCTGCGGGGAAGGGTGACCTCAGCATCAGTCTGGTGCCCAGCAGTGGGCATCCTCAGTGGTGCCCAGCAGTGGGCATCCTCAGAAGTGGCCACATGCGTTTGAAAGTTGATCTGGAGCTCCCCAGACAGCAAGGCAGTGAGCCAGGTTTGAGGGGTGCCGTGGTGAGGGTGCAGGGTTCAAAGGCTTTTGCCAGCACAGCCACCTCTGAGCAAGAGGAGTGGAGGGGACAAGCAGGGGTGCTGAGTGGTTCCCCGTGGGGCTGGAGAGACAGCCCCGGGCTCAGGGAGCTGCTGGCAGTGCGGCTCGCTGCGGTCTGAGCTGGCCCCGTGGGGCACATTGCCTTCTGCCTTGATGGCTGTTGCTGGTGGTGCCATTGCTGTGATCTGCTCCGCTTTGACTTAACCCCCAGCAGCTCTGCCGGCGCTGGGCGCTGGCCTTGGGGCTCAGGCTGCCCCGTGGCAGCTAAGCTGCCAGCGGAGCCTGAGCCTTCCCCTGCTGTGCACTGCTCTCCCAGCGCGCCGTGGAGCCGGCTCTGACCCCTGCTCTCCTTCTCTTGACAGGAGGAGTCTCGGATCCTGCGGGTGAAGGTGGTGTCCGGCATCGACCTGGCCAAGAAGGACATCTTTGGAGCCAGGTAGGTGGTGTGCACTGTGTGCTCGTAGCCGGGGGCGGTGCCGGCTGAGCCTGGAGGGCATGGCTGAGGAGCCCGGGGCATGGCTGAGCTCTGCCCTGGAGGTTCAACCGGGTCTGACGTTGCTGCTGTCTGCAGCAGGAGTGGGAGGCCTTTTTCCCTAAAAATGCTCCAATCTCCTCAGATTTTTATCAGGCTGAAATTGGTGGTGTCCAACTCAGCTTTTAGTGGTGACTAATTTCTTAATGCATAAATGAGCCTCCCCGGGGAGCTGCCTGTGTCTCCTTAATGATGCTTGCAGACTGTCTATGAGCTTGCACATCCAGCCTGCAGCCACACCAGAGCAGCAATTAAAAGCTTAATCCACTGCCGGCTGAGGGTGAAACTGGCAGCAAACCTTCCTCAGGTAGCTGAGTGCAGGACCCGGCAAGACACAGCTTTGTTATTCTCCCAGCTTTGAGCAGCAGCTTCTGGCGCTGACTGGCAGCCTCCAAAGCAGCAGCTCCCGCCGGTGGGGTGGGACCCAGCGGGGCTAAAGCAGAGGGAAGCAAGGTTGCCGTTGCAGATGGTAGCCCTGGGACTGCTGGATTTGTGCCCTGGGGGTGCCAGCTTTGTGCCCTAGCTCTGCTCTTTCTGCCTCTCGCCTTTCAGCCCTCGCACACAGGTGTTTGCTTTGCCTGTCCAAGTGGCTGGGTTTTGTGGCTGTCTCCCCAGAGCTTTGATCTTGCCACCCGTGCACAAAGCCAGGCTCGTGAGTGCCATGCAGCCAGGGAGCTGGCACGGCTGGGGCTTCGCCGACGCAGGCAGGGTGCAGTGCCCGCCCTGCTGTGTGCCAGCTCGCAGAGCTTTGCTGTCCTGGCTGAAGTGGCAGTCTGCTGTGCTTGGGCCCTGGCAGTCCTCACTTGGTGCTGCCGGAGCCCTGAGTGTGGGCTGAGCTCCCGGGTGGGATCCTTGTGCGTGTCCAGGGAGGGTGTGCTGTGTGACCGCGCCCACCAGCAGCGCGGGGCGGGGGTGGAGTTCTGGTGGGAGTGCTGAGTGCTGTGCAAACCCACTCTGCTGCGGGCTCCTTGCAGAGGCAGACCAGAGTGCTGAGGGCACTCTCGTGGCCTTTTTGGGAGGCAGGAGGTCAGGTGCGCGCTGAGTGTTTCTGGTGGCTATGCCCTTTAGGGTGAGCTGATCAGAAGTCACTTGGAACCTGCCAGGAGGGCACAGGTTCAGCCCCAGCAGCTGCTGCGGCTGCTCACAGTGGTCGTGCAGGCTTAGTGCTCTGCTGCAGAGCTAAGGCAGCCTGTGCCTGGGAGGGGTAACTGCAGGGCCGTGTTCTGCACCGTGGCGTTGCCTGAGCACTTCTCATCAGCTCTGCCGTTCTGAAGCACTGCCTGCAGGCTCTGAAAGCCTCCTCTTGCCTGGCTGCACCCAGGGAAAGCCTCTTGGCAGCGCAGAGCCCTGGAGAAGCTGCCATTGTTGTCCTGCAGGCTGCAACAATGGCGAGAACTCGGTGCTTTCCATTTCTGCTTTCGGGGCTCATGAAATCGTTTCCTCTCCAATTCCCTCGCAGCTTCTTAAAGGCACTGCCCTCCTGGGCTCAGCTGCCGGCGCTGTTGTTCTGTGGAGCGGGGGAGCGCAGGCTGCGGCGTGATTAATGCTCGGTCACGCCGCGCACAGCTCAAGCGCTGTTACTGCTCTGCCTGCGCTCCCGCAGCGCCGGCCCCGCTCTGGGCAGCAGCACTGCCCGGGCAGCCTGGGAACTGCCCCTGCTCGGCACCTTGAGACCCAGCAGCGGGGCGTGCAGGCTGCTGGGGGGTCTGCAGGCGTGGGTGCAGCCCTGGAGAGCGAGGCTGCTCCAGAGGAGCAGGGTCTGACCACTTTGCTCTGCGGGCTGCCTGCGCAGCTGTGCGATGGGCAGCAGGGCGGGCGGGGGGGTGCTTACCTGCAGGCTGTTCTCTTCAGTCTCCCATCACCAGCTTTGGTCCAGTTCAGGCTGTGGTGTGTCCTGCCCTGGCTGGGAACGCTCTGGGGACAGCTGTGTCCCTGGAACTGTCCCCCTAGCCCGTGTGCTGCCTGGGACTGGCTGTCAAAGCCAGCATGTCCTGCTCCTGCTGCCACCTCCTTTGTCGAGCCCAGGCAGACTCACCGAAGGGAGCTGCTCACAGAAATTAACCCAGCAGCTTCTAACCCAGCAGCTTACCAGAACGTCTCCGTAGGTGCTGCTGCTTGAACCACAGCAGGACTCAAACAAGAGTTTTTACTCCTGCAGGCTTTTGAACAAGTGCTCTGGGAGGGGTTGGGGTAAAGAGCAGTAGGGAGCGTGGCTGTGCAGCCGGCAGCTCCAGTTGGGCACGGTCCAACCTGGAGAGCTGCTTCCGTGGGGAGAGCAGAGCTGGAGAGAGCGTGGCTATGGAGCCGGCAGCTCCAGGTGGGCACAGTGCATCCTGGAGAGCTCTGGGCGCTGCTGCAGTGCCGAGAGCGGACAGCAGAGGGCAGCAGAGATCTCAAGCGCCTGCTGACAGCTGCGTGGTGACAGCTTTCGAGGAAAGGAGCTGCTGCTGCCCCCCGGAGCACGGCCTCTGCCCGCGGGTGCCAGCTGCGCTGCTGCCCCCCGGAGCACGGCCTCTGCCCGCGGGTGCCAGCTGCGCTGCTGCCCCCCGGAGCACGGCCTCTGCCCGCGGGTGCCAGCTGCGCTGCTGCCCCCCGGAGCACGGCCTCTGCCCGCGGGTGCCAGTTGTGCTTGTTGGTGTGTTTGAGTCTTGCCTCCTGCACTTAGCAGTGTCTCCCTGTTCCGTTGTGGGGGAGCCTCCTCTGGGAGCTGTGTGTGCAGTGTTTCCTCCTGCCCAAGCCACCAGGGCTGTGTGCATGCCCCAGGGGTGCAGGTGGCTTCCACTCTGCCTCCCCTCTGGGTTTAGCAGGAGTCACTGCTCACCCTGTGTTGGTATCTTGTCCTCCAGCTCTCCTAACTGCCTTGGGAGGTGTTGCACTGCTCTGGCAGCTCCTCCCCACAGTGCCAGTGACACCCCAGAGTCCTCTATTGCCACCCAACACTTCTTCCCTTCAAGCAGGAAACTGTTCCTTGAAGCAGCTCTCACTGAAGAGACGCTGCCAGGGCAGGCCTTTGGTTTGGAACCCACCTGTGTGCTGGTCAGGCTGTGCCAGGGCCTCAGGGCAAGGCAGGCAGCAAGAGAGTGCCAGAGCTGCAGGGGCTGGCAGAGAGTGACATGCGAGCCACTGTTTGGTGCCCGCTGGTGCTACCTGCCAAAGGAAAGGCATCCCCCAGCCAGCTCTGGCTTCAGGGGGCTGGAGTAGCCCTCCCTTGGATTCACGGATGCAGGCCTGAGCAGGGTGCTGCAGCCTTTGCTGCTGCTGAGCCTGCAGTGCTGCTGCCTGAGTGCCTGCAGCTGCAGCTCCATCTCGCTCCGGAGCCTGCTCAGGCTTTTCCCCCCTCCAGAGCCATCGTTTTGTTACTCCTTAAGTACCATTCTGCTGCTGGGAGAGGAGAGTGTTGTGCCAAGGAGCAGTCAGCCTTAGGGCTGGGCTATGGAATCATCAGCAGGTGACCAGGGTGGCAGATGGAGCTTTTGGTTCCTGTTCTTAGTAGCCTCAGAACCACCAGGAGCATGCCAGTGGGTGCCTGCCCGCAGCCGCTGTGAGGTAGCCGGGGGTGGGCTGGGGCAGAGCCGGGAGGAAGCTCCTCCAGCAGCCTTTGGGACACCTCTGTCTGCTGAGTGGCCTTGGGGCTGCTGTTCTGGTGAGGAGGGCCTGAAGTCATGGCCCTGAGCAGAGGTGAAGGAGAAGATAATGCAGTGATGGCTGCCAGGAAGCGCAGAGCTGCGCGGTGCAGGAACCCCCAGGTCTGGCTCTCCTCCTGCTCCTTCCCCTTGCAAACAGGGTGAAGAGGGTGGTGGTCTGGAGCTGCTTTGGGAGGGGCTTTGCAGCAGGGACGTGGGGGTGCTGCTGCAGAGCCCTCGCTCGGTGAGGGAACAGGAAGGCTCAGGAAATGAGTGGGGCTAAGCTGCTGCTGAGCCTGGTCCGTGAGTAATGCCATCAAAGCCAGGCTGCTCTTCGCTGCCTGCAGTGCTGCTCACCTCTTGCACTGCTGTGTGCAGGCTGCCTGCAGGCCAGAATGTGGCTGCAGCAGCGTCTGGTGTCTGTGAGCCACAGAAGTGAGCAGGGCTCCCTGCGTGTGGGGGCTTGAGTTCTCCTCGTCGCCTGCTCCCTCCCGGAGCTGTTCAGGGCCAGGCTGGATGAGGTCTTGAGCAACCTGCTCTAGTGGGAGGGGTCCCTGCCTATGGCACAGGGGGGTTGGTGCTGGATGAGCTTTGACGTCCCTTCCAACCTAAAGCATTCCAGGATTTTAGTCTGAAAAGGTTTTGCCCTCGCTTGTGTTTTGGATTAGGAGCTCAGCCCCACGGTCTCAGCTGGTGGCCTCATGCTGAGCAGAGTCCATGGCACTGAAAAGCAGAGATGGGAGCAGTGCTGTGAGGCGCAAGTGGAGCCCTGGCCAGAGTGCTGTGGCCCTTTCTGCTCGGCCCTGCTGCAGAAGCCCAGGCAGGGCTGTGCTGTGTGGGATGTTCTCAGGTGCGTGGCGGCAGTGGCTCGGCAGGTCGTGCTGCGTGTGGCAGCATGCAGGCACCTCCCGAGCAGGAGGCTTGGGGCTGGAGCTGGGTGGCAGCTGCAGTGCTTTCAGAGAGCCCCTCTCGACTGCAGCAGGTGATTGTGTGTTGAGGAGATGCTGCTGAGAGGGATGCTGTAGGCTGCTGGGCAGCTGTCCTGTGGGCAAGTCACTGCCACGCTGTCCCTGGCAGCCCCCTGCCAGAAGGAGCAGGTGGGTGAGGTGGAAAGCAGTGGCAGGCCGGGGTAGAGCTGAGCTGCTCCTCTGGAGGCTGCTGGTTTGTTCCCCAGGCTGCTCCTCGGTGCCTCACAGCTCCATCCTCCCTCTGCCTCCTTTGACAGCAGCTGCCTGCTGGCGCAGATGGAGCTGCAGAGCTCTGGCAGGCGAGCCCTAAGCCCCCACAGCCTGTGCTCGAGTGCATCTCGGCGAGCAGTGCCCGTGACGAAGGCTCTGGCGCCGGGAGCTGCACCTCGGTGCTGACTCACGGCAGGCTCCTCAGCCCGCAGCAGGGAGGAGTTTGCTGCCTTCGGCTTCCTCTCCTGTTGCTGTTCCCTGGGGCTGCTGCTGGAGCAAGGTGCGTGGCCCTGCTCCGTTTCCCTGTCCCTCGGCTCTCGGTGGCCGCCCGCGGCAGCTGTTGGCCACAGGAGGGGAGGCAGCACAGGCACAGCACAAGGGTGGGGTGGGCCAGTGGCAGTGCTCGGTTGGGTCGTCTGAAGTGTCTCTAAAGCTGTGGCCTCTTGCCTGTGTCAGGCTGGACAGGCCTGTTCCCAGCACAGCCTCCCCTGTGTGTTTGCTGCTGGGGATGCTGCCTGCACCTCCTGGTGACTTTGCTGGTCCAGAAGTAGCTGTCACTGAGCCAGGTGGTGTTTGGCTTTTCTTTTTTCCCTGCTGGATTTTAGGACTTGATGAGGCATCTGGGAGGGTGAAATAGCACAGGAGGGATTCAGAGAAGGAAGTTGTTGTCAGAGAGAGTGATTGGCATTGGAAAGGGCTGCCCACGGAGGTGGTGGAGTTGCCATCCCTGGAGGTGTTCAAGCCAAGCCTGGCTGGGGCACTTAGTGCCACGATCTGGTTGATTGGTCAGGGCTGGGTGCTAGGTTGGGCTGGATGAGCTTGGAGCTCTCTTCCAGCCTGGTTGATTCTTCTTTGCAGATCTAGGGGCTGGTGTGTGCAATTCTCTGGCAGAGCATTCCTCTGCCTTACAGTCACAAAAGCTGGCCTGCAGGGGAGTGGGAAAAGCACCTTTGCTCTTCCATCCCTTTGTGGGACCAAGAGGGAGTCTGAGCCGTTTGAGAGAACTGAGCTTGTCTGTGTGCTCTGGGAGCATAAAGAGCAGTGCAGAGATCTGCTCTCATTGCTCCTTACTGGAACACATCATTTTGGAGGAGCACCCCAGAAAGGTGGGGACACTGGAGGTGGAGTTTGAGAGAGAATTTTTAGCTCCCTTTTTCCCCCACAAGCACTTCTTTGCAGCTGTCTGTGGTGTGAGTCACTTTCTCCAGCAGCACTGGGACTGAAGTCTTGCAGGGTTTCTTGTGGTGCTAGCTGAGGTGGGAGCCTTGCTGTGGAAAGCAGCGAGCTAGAGGGAAGAGGTGAGAGCTTGGGCTGCTGGGAGCAGTGGATTGCAAGGCTGGCTCTGCAGTGAAGAAGGAGGTAAGACTCTTCTCCTGAAAGCAGGCAGTCCTCTGCTCGGGCCTCCTTTGGAACCCGAGGTGTGGCTGGCAGGAGGAGCCAAACCCAGTTCCTCCTGGGGAGAAGCCGATGGTGGTTTTTGTCTGGTGCAGACAGGAGGCTGAAGCTCAGACGCCGAGCAGTGAGGCAGTGCAGGCAGCGTGCTCTGCAGCAGTGCCGGCAGCTGGCTTCTGTTTGCCTGCTAGCACTGCTCCTTGCAGCAGGAATGGGAGAAGAATTCCCCAGGGAGAGTGGTTATGGGGTAAAATGTTAGTGACTGTGAGAGGCATTCTGCCTTCCAAGGTGGGGTTGGTGCTCCTTGTGAAACTGCTAAAGTTATCTCCTCCTGACCTGGTCTGAAGGTGCCTCTGTTGGCTTGGCTTCCATCAGCTCCTTGAGTCCCAGAGCCACTGAACAGAGCAGGCTGGGATCCTGCTGGTGAATTCCTTCCCTATGCGTGGGAAGGGTGGCACAAAGGGAATGCCCCCGAGTTCTGTGCAAGCCTGGCTTCCCCTGCAGCAGCAGGGCTGTTGGGAGCAGCCTGCTTGGTGTGGCAGGCCTGCACCCATGGCAGGGCAAGGGATGCTCAGTGCTGCATCTGGAGGTGGGTTGCCACCAAAATAGTCTCACTGCCCTCGCATATGCCTGTGCTGCTCTCCACTCCCGACTTTGGTAGGCTGAAAGCCATAAATAATCCCTGGGGATGTGGGCAGAAGATGTTTTGGGGTCTGCTTTCCAAAGTGTTCCCAGCACAGACAGCAGAAGATGTTTTGGGGTCTGCTTTCCAAAGTGTTCCCAGCACAGACAGCAGAAGATGTTTTGGGGTTTGCTTTCCAAAGTGTTCCCAGCACAGACAGCAGAAGATGTTTTGGGGTCTGCTTTCCAAAGTGTTCCCAGCACAGGCAGCAGAAGATGTTTTGGGGCTTGCTTTCCAAAGTGTTCCCAGCACAGGCAGCAGAAGATGTTTTGGGGCTTGCTTTCCAAAGTGTTCCCAGCACAGGCAGCAGAAGATGTTTTGGGGCTTGCTTTCCAAAGTGTTCCCAGCACAGTCAGCAGAAGATGTTTTGGGGCTTGCTTTCCAAAGTGTTCCCAGCACAGGCAGCAGAAGATGTTTTGGGGCTTGCTTTCCAAGGTGTTCCCAGCACAGGCAGCAGAAGATGTTTTGGGGCTTGCTTTCCAAAGCCTTTCCAGCATATGTACAAATTCCACTGCAGCCTCCAGGGGACAAAAGGGAAGCCACTCGTGGACCCAGGCTGCCAGGGCTCTGGCGAGGTCCCAAGGGATGCTGGTCTCTTTGGGGTGGGCTTGCACACTCACCAGGCACAGCTTCTGGGGGAGAAATGGTGGTGTGGGTCTCCGCTCTTTCTTTTCCTGGCCACTGTTTCCTCATGTTGTAAGAGTTTATACTTTCTAACTGCCAGTTGCTGTTGCAAAAGCTGAGCCCAGAGCTGGCAGTGCATTTCGTGTGGCTCAGACCTCCTTGGCCAGTGCTGCTTTCTTTGTCGGCAGTGCTGCATTTGCTGACACCAAGTCAGACACAGGCTCTAGAGAGCGTTGGGGTGGTGCTGTGACTGGAGCAGGGAAACCCTTCTGCCCTTTCCCTTGAGCAGCAGGTGTTCCCACCTTCACCCAGGGAGTGAGCCAGGCTCCAGGCTGGGCTAGCGAGCCAGCCCTCCTTGCCTCACTGCCTGTGGCCTCCAGCTGGGCTGCTTCCCCGATCCCTTCCCCAGCACAGCTCCGTGCAGGGATGTTCTGCCCCGAAGCGGGGGAACACAAGGGCCAGAGCAAATGGCCAGCGTGGAGGGAGGTGGGAATGGCCTGGACTGCACTGCCCAGGGAGGTGGTGGAGTTGCCATGCCTGGAGGTCTTTCAGAAAAGCTGGGATGTGGCTCTTGGTGACATGGTTTAGCTGGTGTCCTGGAGTCAGGTCATAGGCTGCACACGATGATCTCAGAGGCCTTTTCCAGCCTCAGTGATTCTGTGATTCTGAGGCCTGTACTGGCAGCAGTGTCAGCTCAGCTGGCTTACAGTGCTTGCTTCAGGTCAGTAGGCTCCAGTGTCTCATCACTGGGATGGATTCCCCCTCCTGCCCAGGAGTGAGAGCTCGGCTGGTACCCTTCAGCCTGCCTCAGGCTGTCCTGCTCCTAGAGCAGGTAGAGGTGTCAGTGGTGTTCCCTGCAAGGGCAATGCTTCCTTTGTGCGTAGCTGTGGGGCAGAGCTGCCAGTCGAAGGCCACACAAGAGCTGATGTTGAGCAGACCCAAGCCTACTGTCAGCCTGCAGTTCCGAGGGCTGACTGATGGCTCCAGCCCCACACGCTCCTGCTGAGCTGCTCTTTGGCCCCAGGCTGTGTCGCACTAACCACGGCGTCTTCTCTTGCAGCGACCCCTACGTGAAGCTCTCCCTGTACGTGGCAGATGAGAACAGAGAGCTCGCGCTGGTGCAGACCAAGACCATCAAAAAGGTAGGAGTGTGCTCTTCTTCCACTGCTCTGCAGGGGCTGGGCACAGCCCTCTGGCACGAGTGGGGTTTTCCACGTGGGACTCGGACCAAGAGCGTCTTTGGCGCGTGGGGCGCAGCCTGCTGCGTGCTCTCTGCAGCTCGGCTCACCCAGTCTCGCTGCGTCGTTCGCTGGCTCCTGTCCAAGCCATCCTGGACTGAAATCATGAACTAAGAAGCTGCTGTCATCGTCGCTTGACTTCCAGCAAAAATGATTGCTCTTGCATGTCCCCTCCCAAAATTCCCATTCTCGGGATGCTTTCCCTAGGTGGAAATTGGGCACAGCCAAGTGACAGAGGATGTGCTGGAAGAAAAGCCTGGGACCACGCTGAAAACGTTCTCACTTTTCATTAGAACCAAAGGGAAGGTTCATTTGGCTTCTTAATTCATGCCATGCACCCCCAAATCCAGCGGGGTGCTCGGCATCATTGGGCCCTCAGGTCTTAGGAGGTGCTGGCTTGTTTCCTTCCGTCGGGAGCCTTCTGCAGTTAATCTGCTCGTACTGACGGCAGAGAGGAGGTGTCATGGGCTGCCTGGAAAGAGTCCTCAGGTTCCTGAAGCTGCTTGGACAGCAGTGATGGATCTGCAGAGCTGTCGGGGCAGTGCCGAGGGCAGCGGTGCCGCTCTGACAGCAGAGCGCTGGCTGCGGCAGCACGAGTGCAGGGGAGCCTCCAGCAGGGCTGCTCGCAGCCACGTCTGTTCTGCCCAGGCTCTGCTGGCCCTTGCAGTTCTGTGACCTTTGTTCTAATCACACTGCCCCTGTTGGAGAAGACACTGCTGGTGCTAAAGCCATGGCCCATGCTGGTTGTTCCAGCCGTGCTGGAAGTCTGCTGGGTGTTGGGCAGGAAGGCAGGAGAGGTTGAAATGGTGTGGGCCTGGGAATGAGGCCGCGCTGAGGCAGCACCTTGGCATCCTTCTGACAGTCGGCAAGCTACTGAGAAGGCCACTCTGCATGGCAGAAGGTGCAGTGGAGGTGTGGCAGTGGGTGCTGGCACTGGCAGAGGTGCAGTGAAGGTGTGGCAGTGTGTGGGTGCTGCCCTGGGAAGGAGGCGAAACAGGACAGGGTTTGCCACAGTCAGAAGGCTGCTGCAGCCTGGGATCTGCCTCTTCCCCTGACTCTCGCAGCTGAAGCCTGAACTCCCTCAGCTGTTCTCATAACTGTGACAAGGACTCCTCTGCTGGGAAGCTGTGGGTAGTGGCTTCTGTTCTGGATTGTTACCTTGCACCTCAGGACTTGGCTTCCAAGCAGTAACCTTGCTGTGCAACCGGCCCTGTGCTGTGTAGGCAGGCAGCTGTCAGGAGTGTCTTGAGCTGGAGTTAAAAGTCACTGAGACTGGGCAGAGCCAGCCTCAGGAGTGACTCTGAAGGGCGCTGCCAGTGGTCTCCCTCAGCTTTGTGTGGTGGTGGCTCACCCTCCACCTGCTTCTTGCTCTGCTCCTGCTGCCCTGCTCAGTCTAAGGGCTCCCTTTCTGGGCGTGCCTTGGAGGAGACAGTGGGCTGCAGGGTCCCTTTTGTTCCCCTTTTGCATGACCTGGATGGTTGTGTGGTACCTGTGCTGCTGTACCTTCCCCATGTGCACTGCTTGGGTGCAGCCAAGGCAGTTAGTGCCTTGCTCTGAAGGAAGAGTTATCAGCTCAGCTTCATCTGGCCCGGTCTGAGGCAGTTTGTTTTGCTCTGCCCCTCCACACACTGGCTAGCCCAGCTGTGAATGTGGTTAAGGCCTCCTCTTGCCTTTGGAATGGCCTGCTGGAAGTACTCCCTGCTTTCTGCAGAAGAGCTGCAGTGGCTGTTTGCTCTCTGGTGCCTTGCAAGGTGTCAGCTCCTGCTGCGGGGCTGTGGTGTCCTGCTGGCCCCTTTGAAAGCCTGCATGAGCACAGCCCAGCTTTCTCAGCCGAGGAGCTCTGAGGCTCTCAGGGCTTCACCGCTGCATCCCCTGGGACAGCTCCTGCCTTGCTTCAGCTCCTCTGCTGCTCTGCCTGCCCCTGCTCAGTGTTAGACACCATCTCCCTGCCTCGGGCTCAGGCTCGCCACTGAGCTACAGGGCTTAGCAGCATCGCTGCTCTGCTTAGCTGTGCGGCTGGCAGCCCTCCCTGCGCCGTTCTGATGCCCTGTGGCACATCTGGCTCACTCGACTCTTGGCAGCCTGTCATCTGTGCGGCGCTTGCCCTTTGGGGTGCGGCTCTTCTGCTGGGGAGGCTTTTTGTTGTCCCCCTGCTGCCGCCCTTGGTCAGGCTGTTCCTGCAGTTATTTCTGGGGCCAGCCGTGCTGCTGCAGCTCTGCCTTTGTGCTTTCTGACTCGTCGCCGGCATCGCCCCAGGCTGGTGCTGCGCAGCACGGCCCAGGATCTCGGAAGCCAGGTGCTGGTGCTGGCTCTGCTCAGCTGCACACACCTCTCCTGCCAGCCCCGGCCTCGCCTCGGCTACGCGGAGTCGGGAGGGGCTGCTTTAGTTCCTAGCGCTTGCTTTGCCTCCCTGAATGCCTTTGCTCCGTGAGGCAAGAGAGACTCCTCAGCCCCTTCACCTGTATGTGTTTTGTTCCTGTCGTCTGCCTTTACAGTGGGCTCTACTCCCTTCAGATGCTTCCCTGCGCCGTCCCGAGGTTGTCTAGCACAAGCAGGCAAAGCCTTGCCAAGAGTACAGCTGCTAACCACACCTGCTGGGCTCTCGCTGCAGGTTCAGGTCTGCTCTGTGCTGTCGTTTCCATCTGGGCCCCTCGCCTTTCTAGTGCAGGGCTTCCACGTGCGGCTTAGGTTGGGTGAGGTTCTCCCAGCTGCAGAGGGAAAGAGGCTGTGCAGTTGCTAGCTGGATGTGCTGGTGCCCGTTGAGCTGCAGCACGGCTCCTGTGCTGGGGAGGAGGGCAGCGTGGCTGAGCCCCTGCCCCTGGATGTGGTCAGTGCTTTGCATCCCTCCTGAGGAGCTCAGGCAGACAGCTGAGACCTCCCTGTGCTCCGAGAAAGCCTTTCTGGGGGCAGAGCTAAGCTCTCCTGACGACTCTTGTGGTGACTGCTGTGTGAGGTCGCAAGGCAAGGATTTGGCAGCAAAACACAGCACTGGACGTGTCACACTGGCTTTTAAACTGGTGCAGCTGGGAACGGGCCGAACTGCTAACGTTCGTGGAGCTGATCTGTCAGTCAGGTTTTGATTGGGTGCCTCCAGACGCAGCCTCCGTGCATCTCCTACCTGAGCCTTTCAGGCTCCTAAAGCGAAGGGAAACCCTCTGCAACCGGAGGGGGGCGAGCGGTGCCTCGCCTGGACCCCCCGCCCGCAGAGCTCCTTTCCTTTCGCTCTCTGCCTATTGGAGTTGCACTCCTCGGCTGCCCTTTCAGCAGCCCCAGGCTTCTCCCTGGGGCTAAGGAAATGCTCTTATTTCAATCTAGAGAACGGAGACCAAAACATCTTCAGGTTTTGTTTTGATGGGCTCTGTGATTTGCCTTTTGCTCGTAGGAGCTATTTATGCCTGGCATCTATTTTAGGATCATCTGACTCAAGTATCCTCCCACGTTTGGTTTACTCAGAGAGTTTCTACAGAACTTTATGTTATGCCTTTGTCTCTAGAAATTCAGCTCCTCCATGCAGGCGTTGAGAGTTGCAAGATGGCAAACCTGGAGAAACTTGAGCATGCAAATCTGTTTGTTTGCTTTGCAGACACTGAATCCAAAATGGAACGAAGAGTTTTACTTCAGGGTAAGTGGCCCTTCACTTGTGTGTGTTCTGACAGTGGCTGCAGGTGACAGCTGATTTTTGTTAGCTGCAGTTTGTGTGCACAGAGAAAAGCCTGTCCTGGTGAAACTGCTCTTCTGCCCCTGGAGGGTTGCAGTGATCAGCAGAAACTGGCCTAAGCTGCGGCAGAAGGGAGCTGCCTCACAAGCTGAGATTTCAGAGATGGGTTTCAGTCAATTCATCTGACAAAAACCTTTTGGCTTCAAAATGTTTTTTAGCAGTGTGTTTGTGGGTTTAAAGCCTTAGTGCAAGGGCAGGTAAAGGATAGCTTCCAGGAGCCAAAAGAAATGTGAGGTCTCGTGGCAAACCCACTGAAGCACAGATGTAAGACAGGAAGAGGACCTGGCGTTAGCTGCCCAAACTGCCAAAGTATGCTGCTGTCCCCCTCTAGTTTCATCTTGGTCTTGCTCCATTTTGCTGAAAGGGAGAAGCAAGTTACAGCCCAGAAAAAGGGATGGTAAATGTTTGGAAGTGGTGCAGGAGGGGTTCAACCCGTGGCTGTCAAGCCCAGCAGAACCGAAGGAGAGAGGAGCAGAACAACTTTGTCCTTCAGTTGCTGGAAATGGTTTTCCAGAGGAGGAGCTGTTAATGGCACCACTGCTGTAGCTCTCACAGGAGGAGGCCAGGTACGACTTCAGGGCTTTAAACATCTAATCTGGAACAGCTGCCTGAGGAAGTATGTCCTTGTAGGCTGTCACAAATGGGGACTCCTCCTGGGCAGGGTCCCAACTCTTACCTGTGCCACAGCCCGGGGCTCTCAAGGGATCTGTTTGGCAAAGCCTCTTTGCCAGTGGCCTGGTGAGGACTGGCCCTGAGAGGGTCAGAAATTGAAACTAATTAACAGGGTTAGTTCATTAAAGCAGCAGCCACAGCAGAGCAAGGGTGACTGTACCAGGGGGCAGCATAAGCTGCCAGTTGGTGAAGGGCAGAGGAGTGTTGATGCTGTAACCTCAGCAGGAAGTCCTTGCCCGTTAAGAGAGTGTTTTACGGTGATGTACTTTCCCCACCCAGGAGAAGACAATACACAAGCAGCCACCACTCGTGTGGCTTCCCCTACAGACAGAGTTGGCAGAAACTCCGTTAGAGCAGAGCTGGTTGAGCTGGAGAGCCTGGGAGCCCTGACAGCCTGCGCAGCCCAGGGCTTGTCCCCAGCCACAGGGCCTGTCCCTCAGCCAGGCCACCCTGCCTGAGGCCGTGTCAGCTTTGGTGTGCTCAGGGCAGGCAAAGCCCCCCCGGAGCCCTTTGGGGCTGCAGCAGGTGCTGGGGTGCCATGAGAGAGAAGCAGCCCCCTTTGCTGAGGGGTGTCCTCTCCAGACTCTCCAGCACAATGGTGTGCTCCAGCTGTGCTCCTCCTCTTTGGAGCTGCTCCGGGAGAAGTGCAGTAGCTGTCCTGCATGCAGCACAGCAAGGGAGAGCTTTTCACAGGGCCTGACAGGCTATTTCTAGTCACAGCAGGGCTTAGAGCCCACGTTCCAGTGCTGCATCTGAAGTGGAAGCAGAGGCTTGCCTGAGACCTGCTGGCCTGGCTTTGGAGGGGTGTCCATGTTAGCATGGGCCCCAAGTGACACTGCCCCGCTTCCCTCCTAGGTGAACCCGACCAACCATCGCCTGCTGTTCGAAGTGTTTGACGAGAACAGACTGGTGAGTACCTCCTCTCCGTGGTGTCTGCCAGTGACAGAGCTGTCTAACAGCTGATGAAAACGCAGCACGTCTGACAGGGCTTGTCTCGTTGCTGCCCAGAGTGCCAGGCCGTGCAAAGAAAGCATAAAGGGCGTCTGTTGTGGGCACTGAGCACAGTGGTGGCACCCTGCTGCTCCTCCTTAGCAGTGTCGTGACTGGCACCCTCATCGTGCCCTTCCCTGGGCTTCCCCACTGCGAGCCAGCAAAGTCCCAGCCGTTCTGATTGCTTCCAAAGCAGCTGCTCCCTCCTCAGATAATTTGTTTCCTTCCTGCACCTTGTGCAGGCTCTTGGAAATGTGGTTACCTGAGCTGCACCTCGTACTGGAGAAACGTGAAGGTCTGTGGCCATGGCCAAACAGTGCTCTCTGGTACGTTTTGGGGCTGCTGCCTCGTGATGCCAGCATGCTGGTGCCCCTGTGTGCCCGACGCAGCAGCTCCAGAGAAGTGTGGCCCCAGCCTGCTGCGCCTCGCCGCCCTGCCTGCGGAGGTGAGGCTTCCACGGACGGCTGTGCAGTGGCACTGGCGCTGCAGACGCGCCGGGCTCGGTGTGCCACTGCAGTGGCAGGCCGGCAGGGTCACGCTGGGGTCTCCCCTGGGAAAACCCTCAGGAGAGGCCAGGGTCAGGCGTTATTGGCTGGGGGGCAGCACAGCCTCTGCTGGACTTGTCTGCTCTGGGAGGGCTGCTGTGAAGATCCTCCCACGTGAGCAAAGCCAGCAGGGAGACGCTGCTCTTCTGAAAGCAGCCTGCCCTGCCTGCCTGCCTGCCTGCCTGCCTGCCTGCCGAGCACAGAGCCCAGCAGAGCTGGCAGGGACCTGGAGCCGAGCGCTCCTGCCCTTCTTTGGGAGGCAGTGAATGGCAAATGTGCGTGTGTTTGGGATGTGCTCGGAGCGGGCCAAACCTGAGCTCTTCAGCGACACGCAATGATCGCAGTGGCCACTTGCTCCGTGCCTTTGGAACCCAGACCGCTGCTGGGCTCTTGCCAGCTCTCAAGAGCTGGGACAGGCCGTGCCGAGGCAGCCATGCTGTAGTCCTTACTGGAAAGCAGAGTGTGTGAGCAGGGCTGAGCTGTGCTGTGAGCCCGGGGGGCTGGCTGGACACGCTTGCACCGGCGGGGAGGGCAGAGGCGTCGCTCTGGCTGGCGGAGGGCAGTGGCATGCGCGGGGCATCCCTGTGTAACAGTAACTCGGTCCAAAGAGAACTGTGTGCAGTGACAGCTGAGAGGACACTTGGTGTGCTCTGAACAGATCCTGCAGGCTGTGTGTGGGGCTGGCCTCACGCTGACCACGTCAGTACTGCTTGAGGTCCTGCCGCAGGCTGCCCTTGGGCTCAGAACCTCCTTGGCAAGGCAGCACGCTGTGAGTGGGGAGCTCCTGACAGAGCACACAGAGCAGGGCTGCAGGGCAGCTGGCATTCCAGAGCCAGGAGATGCCGAGCTGTGCTCTGAAGTGCTCTGTCAGTACCTGCTTGGGCCTCACGCAACGACTCCATTTCTTTCTCCTGTGCCCGCACCGCCAGAACATTTTCTTTGTGGTGCATCCCTCCCTTTCTGTGCCCAGTGCAAACAGCCTGTGTGGTGCAAGCTGCTGTTGCAGTGCAGAGCGTGTCTCTGGGCAGTGTTTCACCTGCGAGGAGAGAGCTGTCAGCACCTCTGCTTCCACAGGGCCAGCTCCAGCACTGGTGCTGCTTGGGAGCTGTTGGTGTTTTCCTTCTTGCTGGCTCGCAGTCCGCCCGAAACAATACGGGACTGTGCTGCCTGCTGGCAGCTTCACCCTGCCAGGCTTCCACTTCTCCTGCGATTGGCCACTTTCCGTCTCGTGAAAGCAAGCTGCTTTCAGCAGGGGCTCAAGTGTCCAGAGAGGGCTCTGACCCTCCACCGCCCAGCGCTCCGCAGCGCTGAGCCTCCCGCTTTTGAGTCCCCCTGGAGCAGATGCCCGTGCAGTGAAATGAAGCTGCGCTGCCTGCGGGCCAGAGGGCTCTTGTGTGAGCTCACCTCGGTTGCGAGTATCCTCAGGCCCCTCTGCCTGGGAGCAGAGCTGAGTGAGGGAGTTTCTTTGTGCTTGTGTGCTGTCTGCGCTGCCGCGGAGGACTGGCGGCTCCCGGGGAGCGTAACCGTACTCCGTGCCGGGCAACACCGGTGACGCTGCTGGCGCTCTAACTGGAGGCTGGCCAGCACTGGGCAGAGTGCGTGCAGTGCCTGGGAGCGGTCCGTACCGAGCGCCATGCAGCACTCCTCTCCGGCTCCCCCTCCTCCTCGCTGCCCGGTAAAACGGAAACCCCCTTTGTCTTCTGCCGTCCTGCACGCCGCTGCCGCTTCTGCGTGCCATGCGTCCAGCTGCTTTCTCTGCCGCGGCTCTGGCTACGCAGAGGGACCGGGCAGGGCAGGGTAGGCTGTGCTGCGTGTGCGGGGACAGCGCGCTGGCCGCGGAGCGAGGGGTTGCGCTGAGCGGCGTTAGGAGCGCGGTTAAAACGGGGAGCGCAGGCGCGCTCCGTTCGTGCCCTGCCGCGGCAGCCCGGTTCTGCACCCAGCTCGGCTTAGCCGGGCCGGATTTATAGCGGTGCCAGGCGCTGCGCAGTCGGCGGCTGCTCTCCCGCTGGGGCCGCCCTGCGCTGATGGAAAAGGAGCAGCTGTGGCGGTGCCGTTGCAGGCTCCCGCTGGCATTACAGAGGAGAAGGAACAACAAACCCCCCCAGCGCCCACCGGCGGGGGAAGCAGGCCACGTGACTGCCGCCACCCTACCCTCTGTCACCGTGCGCAGGAGCGCGGCCGCGCTCGCCCAATCATGCCTGGAATGCTGCCTGCCACTTGGGCTATTTCTGCTATCTGTCGCTCTCAGGGCTGCGGCGCTAACAGCTTGGCAGATGGGACACTTTTCCGCGGAGTTTATGTCTCTGGTTTTTAACTTCTGGCAGTGCCTGGACTGTTGCTGTTCTCCCTCTCTCCTCTCTGTAAAACCATGGCCCATCGGCTGCGGTTTCATTTTGGTGCTGGGCGAAGCAACACGGCCCCCGAGTCGGAGGTCCTGGACCGGGAGCGAGAAGATGACTTTTTCATGGCATTCCACACTCTGCCGAGGAGGAGCAGCCCTCACGCCTTCTCCCGCCACGCCGCGGACTACGGTGGCGGCGGGGAGTTGCAAGAAGTGGGCTCCTTGAAACGGAGCACATCCATGTTTATTCCCCATCTGCTGCACAGCATCGATGCGCGGCCGACGCGGAGCTCCTCCATGCAGATCTCTCTCCAGCGCAAAGCTGCCGATGGCTGCGCGGACGAGTGCGCAAGCCCCGGCTCTCTGGAGGAGACGCTACCCTGCGAGCCCCGGGGCAGCCCCGAGCCCCAGGCTTCCCCCGAGGGCAACCAGGCGTCCTCTCCCGGTGCTCCAGAGGCCGCTCCGGAGAGCTCTGCAGGGCCGGAGCAACAGGTGAATGGCGCTGCCTGCTGCAGTCGCAGGGTGTTCTGTGCTGTTCCCTCCAACGGCCAGAGCCAGGAGGCTTCCTCAGCTGCCCAGGGAGGTGAGGCAAGGGAAGCGGCATCGGGTCTGAACATCGGTGGCGTGAGGATTCAGCACCGGGCCTCAAGTGCAGACGTGCCTCAGGTTACTCTCCTACCCTTTGGTGCCGAGGCTCAGAACAGTGCTGCCAGCCCTGAGCCGCGGCGCTGGTCCCTGCAGCATGTACCAGATGTGTCAGCAAGCTCCGGGAAGAAGTTCCTTGTTCTGCAGTTGCAGCAGCCGCAGGCGAGCGACACGGGTGCAGGAGGCGAATACAACTTTGGATTCACTGGCACCAAAGGGGACAGGCTGGTCAGGTTCCCTCGGATACGGCTGGAGCGCAGCACGTCCTACCCCGTGCAGCCGCCGGCGGAGGAGAGCGGCCCCGCGGGCGATGCGCGGAGCTCGGAGCCGCACGGAGCCGGCACTAACGCAACGGAAGTCTCGAGGAGCAACTCGGTAGAACGGATTCCTCAGGGGCAGGGATGCCTGTTCAAAATCAGACCAGACCAGAACACGAGGCAGCAGCACTTCAGGATTCTGGTCACCCGTGGTCCCGAAGAGCAAACTCGGGGTGTTGGTGCGGAGGGGCGCGGCACCCCTGCTCCCACGGCAGCCAGCGCCGCAGTAAGTACACCGCCGAGCGCGCCCCGCTAGCGCGGCACAGCCCGAGGCTTCTGGGCTGCAGGCTGCTGCAGCTCTGCCTCTGTTAGTGCTAGAAGGTTCTGCCTTTCCCCGGAGCAAGCCGCCAGCCCTCTCTATTTCTGATCCAGCGCAGCTCTGCTCTCAGTCGTGACTGCACCCAGGGTCGTATTTTGAGCTCCTGGTGTCACATGTGTCTCAGGCCAGTCTCACGTCAGCTGCAAAGACTGCTCCAAATCAGAGCTTTCAAATGGCAGGTGCAGGGCTCATGTAGTGTGGCTGGCCGAGGCCTTGCCTCCCGAGGAGCCCCTCCTGCTTTTGGAGGGCACCACAGTGTGATGTGCACACATGGGTGCCTCCACGCAGCTTGGGGCCATGTGCTGTAGTGCAGGAGCAGCTGGGGCTGGAGCAATCTCACCGTAATTCCAGCCACAGTACTGGCTTAGGTGAGGAACCAACAAGCTAGGAACCAAAGACTCTCTCAGTAATTGGGGGGGTGCCTGCTGGAGATGAGAGACATCCTGGTTTGCATGCACCACTGGTCCCAGCCCAGCGAGTGTTGGGGCGGCCTGGTGAAGCCTCTCCTTGTCTGTGCTTGATTGGCCCTGGGAGGGCAGCCTCCCCCTGGCTGTCCTTTGTTCTGATGGGAAAGGATTGATGGTTTCTGCTTGTGAGCCTCTTTGCAGAGGCCCAAGAAGGAATGAAGTGTAAGGGTTTAGATTAGTCACTTGCCTAAATTGCTGTGCTGTGCAATTCAACACTGCCTGCTTGAGTTCCTGAGCTCACTGCTGCTGTATATAGCCCAGGGACTGCTCTGCTCCAGCTGTGACAGCAGAGTCACTGGGGCAGGCTTAGGTCTCCATGGCTGGGGGCGTCTTCTCCTGCACCTCCCTTCTCCTCCCTCCTCTCCTGGCACTGTAGGGTGCCTCTGCAGCTGCCCTCAGGAAAAGCTGCTGGCACCCAGGTTAGTTCTGGACAGCCTCTTTAGCTCAGCAGCAAGCAGTGTGAGCAGCAGATTGGTGTTCCCAGGCTTTGGTTTACCAAAGCCAGGCTAAGCTCACAGCCTGTCAGGCAGCAGTTCTGCTCAGCAGTGTTGAGTCTTCTCTGCCAGCCCTGGAGTCTTTCGGCAGGAGGGTCGGGAAGGCAGAAACTTCCCTGGCTTGTTGCTTCGCTTTGTTTCTGCACTGCCGGTCTCAGATGGAAAGCAGGATGGGCAGGAAAGGTCTGCTTTGCCTTCGCTCGTTGGCATGCCTTGTCCCTTTCCAACAGCAGCTGTGCCTGGAGACCCACCACAGGCTATGGGATGCCCAGCCCAGTACAGAGGCAGCAGAGGGTTCCAGGTCTGAGTAGCTCACACAACTGTGTCCTGCTGTCTTTGCAGCGTTCCCCCTTTTCCTGCAGCATCTCCCCCCAGGTCTGCCCTTTGATCCAGCCTGCAGCAGTGATTCACAGGGCACAATCAGTGTTTCCAGAGGAGAATCAGGAGTTTGTTCCTCCGTGCTGCAGTGACCATGTGAAATCAATTTAGGCAGCTATGAGGCATGGCAGCCACTGAGGCGCTCGGGCCAGATGGCAGTGGCATGCTGGGCGCAGAGAGCTTCAGAAGGCAGGAATGCCTGGAACCGAGCACTTCTGGGGCCTGCCCTCGTCTTTGCAGGGGGCTCGGGAGCGCTGCGGGGAGCAGGGGGTGGCTGGCAAAAGGCCCTAGGAGCGTGGGGGCTGCAGGCCTTTTGGCAAGAGCATGGCCATGTTGTGGCCACTCAGGCCTTCTGCAGCAAGGTGGCACTGCCAGTCTGTCCCACGCACGTGTGCTTGCAGGGAAGGGCACAGCTGAGGTCTTGGCCGTGCTGGGCGGAGGGGAGAAGGTGCAGTGTCCTGCAGTGGCAAGGGGGACTGCTGGGCTGCAGGTCCCCACGCCTGTGTGCCTGTGATTGATGCAGGGCCTGGGCCTGGGGCTGCGTGCAGCAGCTGCTGCAGCCTTATTTATCTCGAGTGAAAGCACTCGAGCCGGCGTCTGCTGTCCTGCGCACCCCGGTGCCAGTGACCTTCCCAGGGCCTTGTGCTTCAGACAAGCCTTTTGGGGCAAGCAGGGTGTATTCCATTACAGGTCGCCGGCAATCCGCAGCGCAGCCTGAGCCCACGGCCGGGCTGGAGGCTGCATGCGGAAGCCTGGCTGCAGACCCTGCACAGGGCGCTGGGGTGCCTGCGCTGGCTGTGCGCTGGCTGTGCGCTGGCTGTGCTGGCTGTGCTGGCTGTGCTGGCTGCGCGCTGGCTGCGCGCTGGCTGAGCGCTGGCTGCGCGCTGGCTGTGCTGGCTGCGCACAGGCTGTGCTGGCTGCGCACAGGCTGTGCTGGCTGTGTGCTGGCTGCGCGCAGGCTGGGGCGGGTGACAAACGCCCACATTGTTTGTACTTCGGGGTCTGGCTTTGTGGGAAAGGCTTCCAAAACCTCCTGGCCTGGCCAACTGTTGGAGAGACCTGACAAAGGCCTCTTTGTGGGGGTGGAACGCGAGTCCCAGCAGCCTTGCAGGAGCAGTGCACGACTGGAGGCGGTGGAGGCAGGCAGCAGCTCGGGGCTCTGCAGATCCTCACTTCTCGCAGCTTGGGTTTTAGTTTCCTTTCTGGAGGAACAGCTTGAGAATAAATACTGCTGTGAAGGTGCAGGGAATCTGTTTCTGCTCCTGAGCTGCCAGCTGGGGCCTGTGCAGCCAGAAGCCAGGCTGCTTTTCTCCAAAGGGTGACTGCTCTTCCATCACCATTAGCTGGCCAAAAAAATGGGTTGGAATTTGTAGGAATGAAGTAAACCTACTCCCCCTTTGCTCCCTTCAGATGACTGCCGGAGTTTGTTTGTCCAGGTTAGTGAATGCAGGCCACAGAGACACCTTAACTGTGTCTTAGTTTGCTGCTCCTGCCCACCCCGTGGCCCCTCACCAGCCTGGCAATGCCCAGCCTCACTCATCACCTCTAGCTCCCACGCTGGGACCTTCTTGGGGGGTGAGCTGCTCTGGCTTTGAAGAGAGGTTTCATTGCTTCCCTTAGCAGTTGTGAAGCGCCTCCGGGCGTCCCAGAACTCGGGAGGATAAACAGAAGCGGTGCAACTGCACCTCCCAAGCACTGGGATGTAGCTGCGGTGCCCTTTTCAGGCGGCTGCTGCTGTGCACTGGCCCCAGCAGGCTGTCATCCCCTAGGATCCTGCACCTGCCGCTGGGTGTGGCGCAGAGCGGGGAAGGCAAAGCGCAGCAGTTTATGTGGTGGCCTTCTCCGTGTCACAGGCATCTCCGGGGGCGTTTGGAGCTGTTCCAAAGCAGGCAGAAGCCAGGTCAGGAGGCAGTGTGCCCTCTAGGCCCCTGTTTACATCTGCAGGTAGAGGTGGTGGGTTCCATCCCTCCAGCCTGCTGAGGCCAAGGACAAAGTCTGTTCTTCTCTCCCCTCTCCTCCACAAGCTGCCCTGGAGGTTGCACTGAGGGATTGGTGTTTCCCTGACTGCAACAGGCTGTGCCCAGAGAGTGCCATCCCTGTCCTGCCCCTTTGCTGAGGGATTAAGATGCCCTGCTTGTTTCCCCCTTTCTGGAGATCACTGCCCCCCTTCTTCAGGAGCCTGCAGCGCTGCCTGCAGGAGCTTGTGTCCAGAAGGGCAGGCAGCGTCTCCAGACGCTGCAGGACAGAAGCTGGCTTGGCAAGGATCAGACTCATGCTGCGTCTTTTCCTGTCCCCGTGTGAGTGGAGGGCAGGGGAGACTGCGAGTGCAGTGGATTAGCTTGCAGAGTCACGAAGCCCATGCCTCGTTTTGTCAGGCTTGGGGAGAGTTAGGGCCTGGCAGTGCTGTCCTCGCCCTGTTCCTGCCCATGCTCAGGGCTCTGAGGCTCACCAGGCTCCAGCAGTGGGTGTCTTTCACCCTGAGGGCTGAGTCTCTTGGCGTTTCTCTGCGCAGAAAGCAGGCTGCAGCTTTGAGCAGGAGCTGGAAATGGCATCACTGTTTTACTAGCAGTAGTAGAGGCCTTCTGCTGCCTGGAAAAATGCTGTGCTGTGCCCGGGTGCACAGCCCTGGGGCCTTGCTTTATAGTGGAAAGGCTGGCACAGGCCAGGGGCAGGGCTGCCCTGTGCTGCCTGGCCCTCCTGGGGAGCAGAGCCTGGGGACGGGCGTGCCCCACAGCTCCCCTCTTCTGAGAGCTGCTCTGCCTCCCACTCTGTCCTCTTTGCTCGGAGTCCAGGCTTAGCCTCGGGAGCTAATGCACCACTGCCTGCATTCACCTAAACCCTGCTGCTTTGATCGACTTTCCATCTGCTAGGGTGGCTTTGGTGGCATCTGAGGGTCAGCAGCTGTGTGCAGGAACGACAGGAGAGCCTCGGTGAAGGCAGCAGTGTCACTGTGGAGCTTCCTGTCTCCCAAAAGCATGACTAAGCAGGAAGCAAAAGACTCCCTCTTGTTCTGTCCAAACCCTCTGCTGCTCTGACCTTGTGTGTGTGTGGGAGCTGCGTGCTGCTGGAACCCAGGCCTCACCACTGCTCACACCCTTCCAGCTTGCAGGGCTGCTGACTCCCAGCCTGGGGCAGAGTGCAAGGCAGGAGGGAAATTTGTTTCTGCTTAGCTGTGCTCTGCAAATGGAGCCCCAGTGCACTGCACACTGGGCGCCAGTTCAGAGTTCCCCACTGGCTTGGCAGAAGGTTCCAGCTCCCCTTTCACCTCCCCGGGCTGGCAGCTCCAGGCTGTGCCAGCTGTGCCTGGAGATTCTCACCTTTGCTGAAGGTGAGGTTTTTGTCTTGGGTCAGGGAGGTTCAGCCATGCCTCTGTAAAGCAGCTGTCCCTTTCTCTTACTGGCTGGATCTGGTGTTCTTAACCCAGCTCTGCAGAGGCTTTGATGGCAAAGCATGACACAGAGTTGCTGTGGTGAGAAATAAGGCATCAGGAGCTGCTCCTTCGGTGCTAACTTTAGAGTGCAGCAGCTTGCTGGATACAGGCTGGCATGGAGGTCTGGGGGACAGTGTTCATCAGACAGTGGAAGTCCTTTCAAACAAGCTGTTGGAGGCTGATAACAGCCCCGGCGCGAGTTACAGGCCAGGTCCTGCCTCACCTGAGTGTCAGACAGCAGAGGGCAGTTATTTTTAAAGCAAGACCTTTCTTGCCGTTAAAGCTTTCTGCTCCCACCCACGGGTAGAGCCCTCAGCACACGGAGCCGTGCGGAGAGCACTGCGATCAAAGGGGGTACAGCAGCTGACATGGTTCTAGTGTCAGGCTTGAGGGAGGTGAGCACTGCCTCCCTGGCACGGCACCTGGGGCAGGGCCGAAGCCCTCTGCTGTCAGAGTGCCTTCTGGCAGGTACACAGGCAGCCTTCCCACCACCCAGCTGGGCTGCAGCACTCGTGGCCTTGTCAGCTGTCTCCACACACCCTGGCACTCGCCTAGTGCCACCCTGGGGAGAGGCACAGCACCATGCTGCGCTGCCCCACAGGGCAGGATCAAGCCTGCTGACTGGAAGAGAGGCAGGAGTGGTCTCCAGCACAGAGCTGGGCTCCGCGGCTGTGCTCAGTGAGGTAGCAAAGGGCTGTGGGCCAGATCTGGGAGGAGCTCCAGGCAGGGCAGGGGCGTTTGTGGCCGAGCAGAGCATGGACTTGGACTGTGGTCCCGTGGGCAGATGAATCAATGTGACAGTGACCGTAGGGATGGTGTCAGCCAGCTCTGGGGCCCAGCTGGGCTGCAGTGTGGCACCTGTAGCAGTGCACAGACCAGAAAGCTCATCTCATCATCATCATCGACTGGAATTGCCAGGAGAAATGGTAGGTGGGTTGGGTGCCGTTAGCCAAGCTGGTGCTTGCCCAGGGAGCCCCTGTGGGGCCACGGTTGGCACACAGTCATGCACACTGTGTCCTGCACAGGTTTCCCTTCTGCCCCTTTCTGACCTGTTCTGTGTTGTTGGCACCTCTGGGGCTGTCCAGCTCTGGCTAGTTCCCAGGCCAGGGTGACCAGCAACACATTCCCACAGCACAATCCCAGATGCTTTCCCACTGTAACACTTTTGGCCCCCTTGGTGTTCCCAAGGCCGGTGGACTGCTCTGGCTGTAGAGACAGGTGGGGCTGAGGCTGCTGAGACCCTGGGCAGTTCTGAGAGCAGAAGACAGGGCTGGGGGAGAGCTGTGTGCCTGGGCAGTGCTGCGTGCGCTGTGCACTGGGAGTGCTTTGGCCCCTCTGAGGCAGAGCAGTTCCTGCTCTCCTGCTGGCTCTCCACCGCCGCTCCCAGGCACAGGTGGCAGTGCCTATCCTTAGCCCTATGGAGGCAAAGCAGAGGAGTGTCTGAACGCTCGGCAGGGAAGTGTGCTTTGGAAGGCCCTGACAGGCAGCTCTGCCCGCCCGTGCTGCCTGGTTCTTGCCCTGCCCTGCCCTGCCCGCGCTCCTGCCCACGCTGCGGCTGCTCACCGTGCAGCCGAACGGAGCTCCAGCTGGCAGATGGAGCTGGAACACTCAGCAGCAGGTAGCATCTGACTGGCAGATGGGCTGGAGGGCTGGAGCAAGCCTGTCCCCTTGGTTTCGTGTGTTGGACAGCGCTTAGTGTAACGGCGGTGGGTGCCGGGGGGCTCCAGGGAGCACAGGCGCAGCACCCCGTTCCCTCTAACATCGGAGCTTTTGTCGCCCCGAGAGGTTTGGTGGCCGCCAGCAGGTCCCGTGTGGCGCCGGCACTGAGCGGCAGGCGGCAGGAGGGGAGAGCTGGCCTGGCTGGGGCGTGTGAGCACAGCCAGCAGAGGCGGCAGGCCCTGCCCTCCTTGCTGGAGCGGTGCTGGCAGCACAGACTGGGGTTTGATGGCTCTGCCAGACAAGGCAGGTGGGCACCTTCCATTGCAGAGCTGCCAGCAAAGTGGGGCAGCACCTGAAGGAATGAGGCTGTGCATCCTTTGTGAAACTGCACCAGCAGCAGGTGTAAAAGCAGTGCTCAATTCCTTTGCAACCGGGTGGGCAGGAAGGGACACTTGGCAATCGTGAGGTGAATATAACTTCCCCGAGTCTCTAGTGAGCAGCTGGGCAGCTGCTGATGCCTGACTGCGGTGGGTTAGACTTGCCCCAGAGTAAGTCACCAGCCTGGCTCAGGAGGTTGGAAGGCAAATGAAGCTGTATTTACCAGAGCAGCCTACAGCCTAGGAGTAGGAAATGCAACTGCTGTCTGCAGAAGAGACACCGACAGCTCAGAAACAACACAAGGATACCCCTGAGCTGCTCCCTGCCTCTGGGCAAACACAGGGATTTTTCCTTCCCCCCCCTGCACCTTTCCCTTCCTTTCCCCCCCTGCGCCTTTCCTTTCCCTTCCTTTCCCCCCCTGCACCTTTCCTTTCCCTTCCTTTCCCCCCCTGTGCCTTTCCTTTCCTTTCCCCCCCTGCGCCTTTCCTTTCCCTTCCTCCCCCCCTGCACCTTTCCTTTCCCTTCCTCCCCCCCTGCACCTTTCCTTTCCCTTCCTCCCCCCGCGCCTTTCCTTTCCCTTTCCGCCCCTGCACCTTTCCTTCCCCCGGGGAAGGGTCAGGAGAGAGCTCAGGGAATGGTGCAGAGCAGCAGCAGCGTTTTTGCAGCACAGCCGGTCCTGACCAGCAGGTGAACAGAGCACTGCAGGCTTAGCATCGCTTTTTCCCTTGGGCCCCATCCCCTGCTTCATTTACCTTTGCCTGTTTTCTGTCTCCTTTACCATTAGGATGCTAAGCTGAAGTGTTAGTTTAAACCCCCACGCTGGGCAAAGCAGAGGCTGCCTGGGCAGGCTCCCCTCTGGTGTGGCCCAGCAGTCTGTGCCCGTGGGACCCGCTGCTGTCTCGGCAGCAGGAGCGAGTCCTTGCGGTGTTATCACATGAAGTGTGGGCTTTAGCGCTGAGCCTAATGCTCTGCTATGGGAGCTATGTAAACTTGGCCGGGGCAGCACTATGCACTTCCTGGAATCCCGCGCACGGCCTGGCTATAAATACGCGGCAGGTTAGTCGCTGGGGCTGCTGGCTGCTGTCACGCACCCTATCTGGGGGAAACGGCCCCGTGGCTCTGCCAGCCGGGGCTGTCAGCAGTGCCAGGCACCAGCCTGCTTTCGGAGGCGTTCGTTCCAGAGGGAGCCCTCTTCTGCTTGGGCACGGCTCCGTCTGGAGGCCGAGGAGGGGTGGGGTTAGTGGGCAGGCTGGTGGAAGGGTGTGGAACTCATTTCTGGAGCCCCAAACCTTCCCACCCCTCACTGCTGCTGGCTGGAGCAGGGCAGGTTTTCACTGGGGCAGACGTGCTTGCAAGCGATGCCATCCTGTCGCCGCCGTTTGGGCGCTGGGCTCTCCTCCCCCCCTGCCAGATGGGCACGCCAGGCTGGCCTGGAAAAGAGGAAGAAAAGAGCGAGTGACCGGGGACTGACATGGGCAGTTCAGCAGCCTGGGGGCAGTGCCTTCACCCTGCTGGCTTCCAGGCCTGCTGAAACACAGACAGCAACAACAGAGCCTAAAAAGATGGCATTCAGCCCTCTGTTTGTGCCTCACTCCCGTGACTCTCTGCCTGCCTCTCTTCTCTTTGACAGACTCGGGATGACTTCCTGGGCCAGGTGGATGTGCCACTCAGTCACCTCCCGGTAAGCTGTGCTTGGTCAGCAGGCTCTGGAGGGGCAGACACCCCTGGGGGGGTCTAGACTTGTTTTCCCAAAGCGCTCCAGTCCCATTCCCCCCCAGCAAGCACTCCCTGGAAGCTGTCAGAGACTGAGAGACATTATGACCAGCACAGGAGCTGGGGGAAAGAGTTCCCTCTGCAGGGACAAGGAGGAGAATTAGAGGGGCTTTCCTTGGGCCTTTCCACCTTGCTCTGAGCCGGGCATCAGCCCCTTGCAGGTGTCCGTGGGCGCTGCTGCAGCTGGGGTAGCACACTGTGGAGCTGGGCTAGGGCCAGCTCCATCGTTTCAAGGCCTTCCACTGCGCTGCAGCGTGGGTGTACTGCATGTGTCTGTGGTGGGGAGGCCCTCAACCTGGCTTCTCTTGGTGCCTGCAGACTGAAGACCCCGCCATGGAAAGGCCATACACCTTCAAGGACTTCCTGCTCAGGCCAAGAAGGTGAGTGGGAGCCTCCCCTCGCTCCGAGCTGTGCGCCGCAGCTGCGGAGGGCTGTGCAGTGAGACGTTGCTGCCTGTCTCCTAGCCACAAGTCTCGAGTGAAGGGGTTCCTGAGGCTGAAGATGGCTTACATGCCGAAAAACGGAGGCCACGAGGACGAGGGCGGCGAGCAGAGAGATGACTCTGAGGTGAGGCCTGCTGCAAGCACTCGCTGCCGACAGCGCACAGCCTGGGCGCAGACTTAGCAGCTCCCTCGTGGTGTTCCCTCAGCCCTTTCCAGGGTTTCAAAGCACTTCTGCTGCCACGACGAGTCCTAAAGGCTGGCTCAGGCTGTGAGCCAGGGGAAGTCATGGCAAGTGTGAGTTACAGGCTAAAGGCTCTGCGTTAGGAACCTCTTCTGCAGAGGCCATTTCCCCACGGGCTGTTGAAGGCTTCTCTTTAGCCCTGGGCAGCTGTGACTGCAGAGACTAAAGCTCAGGTGAGCACAGCAGCTTTGGAGCTTTGCGGTGCTCTCTGCACCACCATCCCTCTGCAGAATTAGCTGCAGTGAGGGCTGCCAGTGCCTGCAGCCCACCTTTGCCTGCCTCACCAGTGCTGTGCCTGGAGAGGACCGAGGTCAGAGCTAGCAGCTGGCTCTCCCTGGCTCCTGCACCTGGCATCTCTCTCAGGGTGTCTGGCCCCTGGGCTAGCCTGAAGGGTTGAGGTTTTGGTGACCGAAATGAGGTGCACGCTGTGGCTCTCAGCCTGCTGCCAGCTTTGCCTTTCGGTGGGGCTGGAAGCTTTCTCTGGGCAGTCTGCTCCTACTGGCCAACCTGAGCAACACTGAAAGCACTTCCCCTTACCTCGAGCTTTTGCTTCCTTCACTCCTAAGCACGGCTGGGACGTGGTTGACTCTGCCGACTCGGCCTCGCAGCGCCAGGAGGAGCTGCCACCTCCTCCACTGCCTCCTGGCTGGGAAGAAAAGGTGGACAACCTGGGGCGGACTTACTACGTCAACCACAACAACAGGACCACGCAGTGGCATCGGCCAAGTCTGATGTGAGTGGCAGTGCAAAGTCAGCACTGTGGGCAGGGCTTTTCCCAGCAAGCAGCCGTTTGGAGCCGATGCACTCCAGGCTGGAAGAGCTGTGGGCAAGCCCTCTGTAAAGCCCTGTACGCTGGCACACAGCTCCTGGGCGCGCTGCTGCTGTGCTGGGACCTGCAGCTGCGCTGGGCTGAGTGAGTGACTGAGAGCCACTCGGGCTACCTTCACGTCCCTTTGGTGCAGGAGAGCTGCACGCCCAGGGAATTCTGGGAGAGGTGAGGGGAGAGCTGTGTGTTCAGATGCACCTCAGAGAAGTGGGCCACACAGGTGGCCTTTTCAGGAAGCAGTTTAACAGCAGTGCATTTTCCTTTTCTGTATAGGCTGTTGAGAAGATAAGGGGAGAAAAGGTTAAGTGTTAGTCAAGTTCAAGTGACCAGCTTCGAGGAGCCCCTGGTCCTGCACGTCGGGAGGGCAGCACCTGTAGGCACCGGCAGTGCTCAGGGGCAGCTTTCCAAAGCTGTGTGAGCTCAGCTTCCCAGAGCCAGCTGCAGTGGCACTGCTGAGTGCCTCCCAAGCCACATCTCCGCAGAGCACCTCGCACTGGGCCTGTGTGGCCTCTGCCCTGTCACTGCACCAGCAGTGGGTGTTCTCCCTCAGCAACCAGAGCCAAGTCTTTGCACCCCAGGGTTAAATGGTCTCTTGTGCAGCCTGGCACACAGGAGTAATCCTTGCTGTGAGGAGCAGTACCAGAGAGGCTCTGAAAGCCACGGACAGGGTGGGTGTTGTAGGTTACCTGTCCTTAGTCTCCTGCTCTCTGCTCCCTCCCCAGTGATGTGGGATCTGACTCGGATAACAACATCAGGCAGATCAATCAAGAGGCAGCCCACAGGCGGTTCCGCTCCCGCAGACACATCAGTGAGGATCTGGAACCAGAACCTATGGAGAGTGGAGACATTCCTGAGGTAGGTGAGGGCCTGGCTTAAAGCAGCTGACCAGACTTCAGCCTGATGTTCCTTGTTTGTCAGCTAATGCCTGTCCCACATCCAGTCATGTTTGTGGAAACTGCCTCCCTAGAAGGCCAGTGCCACAAGCAGGCCTCTAAAGAGAGCTGTGCTGTGGAGGTGTCCCCCAGCCAAGGTGTGCTCAGCGCTGTGCAGATCCTAGCAGGGACCTTTCTGGTTGCAGGCATTTCCTGTTAGAGCCACACTGCTGCCCTGCTAGCCTGCTGTCTGGAGTGGCCCTGGGAACAGGGCCATGGGCTGCAGCTGTGCTTAGGGCTGTGGTTCGGAGGAAACCAAAGCTGGGGTGCCCCATATTGGGTCATTCAGACCCTGGAGGTGTTGCTAAGCCTGTGTTTTGTTTGCAGCCAGACTAAAGCTACACTGGGCAGGTGTTTGCAGGCCTAAGAGGGGAGTTTGTGTGAGGCTCTAACCCGTTCAGCTTTGAGGCAGTTTTTTGCTGTGAATCACAGGCTGAGCTCTTTGGGCTCACTAAGTGCCCCTGAGAGCAGCAGAGTGCTGAGCTGTTGTGGCACTGGTCACTGGTACTGGCTGGTGTGCAGGTGCTGAGTACTTTGCACTGTGCCTTCTACTCCAGAGGAAAACTGAGGCCGTGTGTTACGAGTGTGTAGTGAGTGCAGAGCTGGTTTTGCTTGGAGCAGAGTATCCAACGGGGCTCATCACCTCCTCAGCAAGGTCCTAGTCTGTGCTGCTTCACCAGAGCAGGCTGCGTGTGTCCTAGGGGCCAGGTTGGAGTGGGGTGATAAGGGGAAGGCAGGGGCGCAGTCTGGCTTTCTGGATCCTTACCGTGGTGGCTTCTCTTCTCTTAGCCTTGGGAAACTATTTCTGAGGAGGCGAGCGCCAGCGGAGACTCCTTGAGCCTGTCGCTGCCACCGCCCCCTGCGTCGCCAGTCTCCCGCACCAGTCCCCAGGAGCTGTCTGAGGAGCTGAGCAGGAGGCTGCAGCTCACTCCGGACTCCAATGGGGAGCAGCTCGGTGCTCTGATGGTACGTGACCAGCACAGGCCTCTTGCTGCACTCCTCTGGCAGGCTGACCCAGCCCGAGTCGCTCGCACGGGTGGGTTGGGGGAACCTGGGCCTTGTCTCGCAGACACCGCAGAGCAAAGGGCTCGGACAGAGTGCGTGCTGCTGCGGGAGCGCTGCTGCAGCACGCCAGCAGCCCGGACAAGAAACTGTCCCAAGTAAGCCCCTGTGCTTGGAGCTCTTCACCTGAAAGACCTCTCTCTTCTTTGCAGCAGAGAGACCCTTCTTCCAGGCTGAGATCCTGCAGCGTAACCGACACCATCGCCGAGCAGTCTCAGTTATCCCTGGTAAAGCAAAGCTGCCTTCTCTTTCTCGCTTTGGCCTTGAGCAGCCTCTCCCTCTAACACCCTTCTTGGGCCACTTCTGGTCAGACACACAGCAGGAGCCACCACAGGCATGTGGCTGTCCCAGATAGTAATGGATGCCACCTTAATGCCGCCCTGGTAAGCAGCTGAAGTGAGGCCATCCATCAGGGAGCCCCAGCAGCATGTTAGCTTTAGCAGGAAGGGAGTTTGCTGCACTCGAGATACACAGTGGAGAGAGAAAGTCCTCCTGGGGTGCTGGGAGCGGGCACTGTTTGGGCTGGGAGCTGCAGCAGCCACAGGACTCTCGTGCTGGGGTATATGTGTGTGTCCCACTTGGAATCTAGAAAGCTGTGTGACAGGACCCAGGCCTGGCATTTTACCCAGTTCAGGGCAGCCTGTTTGTGCTGGGAGTCCAGTGGCAGAACTGGGCAGAGCCACAGCTGCTGGTTTAAGCAGGGTGCTTCAAGCAAGCAGCTGCTTCTGCCATCTTTGCAGTGCATTTTTCACACGGGGGAAGGGAGGCTTCAGAAGCGATTCTCCTCCCCCCACAGCCCTGCACACCTCTGCACCGGCTGCTAGAGGGCTCTGCCTGTCCTCCAGCCCCGGGGTGGAGAGGGCAAAGGTGGCAGGCTCTAGAGAGCCTGCTTATGAGAGAAGCTCGGGAATTCTACTGCTGAGGTTTTCAAAAGGCTCTTCTGTGATCGCAGGATGTTAGGGGTTGGAAGGCACCGCTGGCGGTGATCCTTTCCTTCCAGAACCCCTCTCCCAATGGAGAATCCGAGATTAACTACCCAGGGCCTCACCAACAGCCAACTGATGAGTGTCCCGTACGGTCCTAGCAGCAAGCTTGCTCTGCCAGCTGCTGCCCCCTGTGGGGCAGGTGCCGGCAGTCACCACGGAGGTCGCTCTCGGAGCACTTTGTCACAGCTGTCAGTGCCTCTGCCTTCGCTGCGGACAGCTGTCCGTGCTGGCTCTGCTGGCTGCACAGTGGGGCAGATTCCGGGACAGCTCCGTCTGCGGCTGTCTCCTCCCTGCTGCACAGAGCTGGCTGGAGTGCAGCCTGCTCCAGAGCCCTTCACTGCCGCTTCATGGAGTCTGGGTTTCTTTACCTGCTGCAGTCAGGCTGGGAGTGGTGATCTGTCTTCCCCTCTGCTGCTGGGGATCCCTGTTTCGTTTGCAGCTGTTCAGACCAGCAGACTGCAAAGCAATGCAACCCAAGGATGTTAGCTGATGGTGCCCCTGCTTAGCCCTCCCCGGGCTGGCGATCCCTCCGTGCTGGCAGCTGAAGCCTTACTCTTTCTAAGTGCCTCTATTGATTCTTGCTGAAAGGCCACAGGCTCGGTTGCATCTTTTCATCTGACTGCTTCTGTGCACTCACTGATGACCAGAACGTGTCCCTTGGGTCGAAGTGCCGCCTTTGTGGGCAGAACTGCACAGTCTGGGGGCGCACAGTTTGGTTCCGCTCGGAGCAACTGCTCTTGCTCATTGCCTGTGCTGAGCACGGAGAGCTGCACGCAGCAGCTCTGGAAATGAGTTCCCCCAGCAGTTTCTGAAGGGGATTCTGACCTGGTTATCAGCGATTGCTGGCTCAGTCTTTGCTCTTACCTTAACCATTACTGCCTTCTGATCACTCACTCTTCGCTAAATGAGAGTGTGATTCCCTGCTGCTGCTGCCCTGCCAGCCCCTGAGCCAACCACTCACTGCCCCTCCTTGTGCTTTGCCAGCAGAGCAGCCCGTCTGGGAGAGCTCGTTCTTCAACCGTCACCGGTGGCGAGGAGCCCACGGTAATAACCCTTCTCTTGTAGACCTGCTGCAGGGCCTGGACAGCAAGCGGCCCTCTGGGCACTGCCAGCAGCTCGGGGCCGGGTCCAAGGCTCTCCATCTGATTCCCCTCGGTGGAAGAGTATCTTGATCTCTTCTACACAAGGCCCCAACAGATGGAAAGGAGCTTGAAGGGCAACCTGTTTGCAGGTCGCTTTGTGGGGTGATTAACCCACAGTGAGCAGTAAGGAAAAGGCTGCTGGGAGCTGAAATGATTTTGGCAGTGTGTTCGAGGAAGGAAAGATCAGGTAGGGTAAGGAGAGCATCTTTCCTGTCTTTGTCTCTTCACAGAGGCACCTTGCAGCATGCCACTGTCTAGTCAGTAGTCTCTGGGTTGTTTCAGCTTCTGAGCTGAAAACCTGTGCATTATCCACCCCTGCTGTCCTACAGACAGCAGCAACCCACGAGGGCACAGCAGCCAGCCTTTGCTGCAGTAGAGCTCTCAGGCACTGCCAGCCCTCCCTGTCCCCCACACTGTCAAGTGCTCCAGCCGTCTGCTCACTCACTAAAGCTGCTTCTACCTTCCTGCTGCCACTGGTGTGGAGCCCATTAGAGCTTCCTGGCAGAGGGCATGCAGGCTGCCCTCTGGGGCCGGTGGGGAACGGGCAGGCTGCCCTCTGGGGCTGGCAGGTCTGACCCCAGTGCAGAACCTGTGCAGCCTTTCAGCCCTGGCCGCTAAGGCAGTCAGTCTCGGCCTTTGTTTCCCCATCTGCCAGAGCTCTTGGCATTCTCTTCCCTGTTGTGGTGTGGCAGTTCCTGACCCCTGCAGCATCCCATTTCCCCTCTTGATCACCTCAGCAGTTCTCCATCTCTGTGTGCTGCTCTTCTCTTAGCAAGCAGCCAGCCTGACTTAAGAGTCCTGGGCTAGAGGGCTCCAGCCTGTCAAGCAAGAGCAAGAGTTCGTTGCTTTGCTGGAGCAAGGAATGTTGAGTGCAGGAGTCCTCAGGCTGTGTCCTCGGTGTGGCCAGGAGCTGCTGCTGGCCTGCAGAACATTACCTGCTCCTCCCGTGCCCTCTAATTCCATCTCCACTCTCTGGAGCCACTTCCCACTTCAGAGATGTTTTGAAGTGGAGTGATCCTAAACCAGGAGTCCGTGTTTAGGAGGATGTGGAAGCTTTGTGTGGGAACAAAGCTGGAGTCCTAGAGATAGAGTGGTGCAGTGGTGTGCCCTGAGCCTGGGCTCAGGCAGAGGAGCAGCTTGTGCTCAGCAGTCAGACACGGTGCTTTTGTGTGCCCCGGCGGTGCTCACGAGTGCTGCCAGCTGGCAAGCTCCCGTGGGCTGAAAGCAAAGCTAAGCCACCTGTTTTCTCTCTCCTGACACCCCTCTGCCCGCCCTTGCTGGAGCAGCCCTCCGTGGCCTATGTGCACACCACGCCAGGCCTGCCCTCGGGCTGGGAGGAGAGGAAGGACGCCAAGGGCCGCACTTACTACGTCAACCACAACAACCGCACCACCACCTGGACGCGGCCCATCATGCAGGTAGGACTGGCACGGTGCTCGGCAAGCGCCTGGCACCTGCTGAGCGCAGCCGCAGCAGCTCCTTGGAGCCCTGGCGTTCAAACAGATCCTAGGCGTTGCCATCACAGCTCAGGGTAACCACAAAGCACCGCAGTGCCCGGGGGCTTGGCTGGCTTCTCTTACCTGCCTTCCTGGGCAGGTGAAGCTGCAGCAGCAGGAGCTGAGAGGCTCCTCTGAACTGGCAAAAGCAGAGAACTGCGTTCCTGGGGTTGTGCTGGGAAGCTGTGCTGATCTCTTCAGGGTACCTGCCAAGGAACCTCTAGGAAAGGGTGTTCAGTATTGCCTCTAATCGGCACTGCCAGCGTTACCCAGGTGTCCTGACTGCTTTGTCACTTGGCTTTCCTCCTGAGACAGCTTGCAGAAGATGGCATGGTCGGGTCAGCAGCCAACAGCGGCAACCATTTAAGTGAACCCCAGATCAGGCGGCCTCGCAGCCTCAGCTCCCCCACAGTGACCCTGTCGGCCCCTCTGGAGGTGAGAAAGATCCCTTCTGAGATGTTACTCCCTTTCAGCCGTGCAGCACAGCCCCTCGCTGCTTCCTGCCCTAGTGGCAGGGCAGCTGTCCATCGGGATGCCTGCCCTGTGCAGCGCTGCGGTGCTCCCCGGGCGGGTGCGGCCGGTGCGGCGGGAGCAGAACATCAGCCGCACGGCTGCAGCGCCGCAGCAAGCACCGGACTGTGCTCTAGCGGAACCCCTCGGCACTGGCCGCTGCTGGCGGTACAGCAATGCATGCACCTAAGGCTGCAGGGCGTCAGGGCTGCCGATTTGCCCTGCAGCCTCTCCGAAGGGTGTTTAATGTCTGGCACTCCAGGGGGTCGGGCCCTGTGCTTTACTCTGAACCTCCTTAGTGGGGAGGTGAGTCCCAGTCCCCTGCCACAGCTCCTCTCTCCCCTCCGCAGGGAATGAAGGACTCGCCGGTGCGCAGAGCGGTGAAGGACACCCTGTCCAACCCCCAGTCTCCACAGCCCTCGCCCTACAACTCCCCTAAGCCACAGCACAAAGTTGCACAGAGCTTCCTTCCTCCTGGCTGGGAGATGCGAATAGCGCCCAACGGGAGGCCCTTCTTCATCGATCACAACACTAAAACTACCACGTGGGTAAGAGACGCTCCGGGCTGTGCACTTCAGATCACTTCCTGGCCATGCCCACCACTTCCCTGTGGAATCTGCCTCTGGGAGGGGTTGTCAGGGATCTCACTGCCGCCACCCTGCAGCCCACCTGTGAGTGCCCGGTGCTGCCATGGGGCAAGGAAACTGCCTTGTTCCTGGCTTTTGGGGCACTTCTCCATCGTGTGCCACACAGCCCTGTGCTGCAGCTGGCATCTGACCCTTGTATAAGGGCAAGTCACTGAATGGCAGCAGTAGCTGTGGGCTCTGGAGGCCCACAATGCCATGGAGGTTTGGACTGTGGAGCCTGGGAGTCTCCATCATTGCACTTCACAGTGACTTAGCACTGCTTTTATTCCTAGGGTGTGTGCTCATTCGCCCCCTTAGCAGCTCCAGTGGGGACTTAATTGGGTTTATGTTCTGAGTGGTTCTGTACTTCTGGCCCCAGGCTGCAGAAGTGAAATGACACCCAGGTAAAAGCAAAAGACAAGCAGCATTTAAAAGGGATGTGCCCTTTAACTTGTTGGGCACCACTCCAGCTCCCAGTGCCCACCAGTTACACACTGTCAGTGGTGTTCCCAGGTAGGTGTGGGTAAACGATGCGCCTGGAACGCTCGGGTGGTTCCTTTGCCCCTTCTTGCCTCATCTGGACACCGATCTAATGACCCCTGTGCACTATGAGGAGCTTCTGTCATCCTTTCCCAGCTATTTGTGCTGGGAGGGGGCTCAGAGCCCAGACCTCAACACACCTGAGTGCTTGTTCTGAGGCCTGGCTCCAGGTGCAGTCACCAATCTGTGGCAGTGCCCGGACCCTGGTGGAGTATGGGACACCTCCAAATCCTGAATGTCCTCTCACTTCAAGATGGACTTGGATGGGTGGTCAAGCAGTAACACAGGAGGAGTTGCAGGAAATGGTGTGCTTAGCACGTGGGGCTGCCTGGACCTGCTGGATTTACAGTTGCCTGTTTCCTCCAGGAGGACCCACGGCTGAAGTTCCCAGTGCATCTGAGATCCAAAGCGACTCTGAACCCTAACGACCTGGGCCCTCTTCCTGTGAGTGATGCTCTGTGCCTCTGTGTGTGTGTGTGGAGTAGGTCCCTGCTGTTGTGTGTGCACAGACACCTGCCGTTGCTCTCTTGGGATGTTAAAGCTTCCCTGGGACCTGCCAGCACTCCTCTGGAGCTGTGAGCTATGCAGACACCTGGCTTGGGCCTACCATGATGTACCTGTAGATGAGTACCTGCCACTCTGAGGGGAATGGAGCAGGTCCTTCAAAGGGAGCTCCTCCATCAGCACGCAGAGGCACTCAGCAGTCTGTTTCTGCTACCACCTCTGCTCACCCTGCAGTCTTATCCGTGTGTGTGAGCAGGGCCAGGGTCTGTGGCAGTCTCTGTGCAGCTGAGGGCCCCTCCTGCTCGCAGTGGTCCCTAGGAACACAGCTGTGGCAGCAGCTGCTCTGTCTCAGCTACCCCCAGCCCACTTTGCCCGGCCAGGCCCGGGAGCCCCTGAGGGCAGCTTACCTGGGCTCTGCCATGCGGCAGGGGTGAGGCGAGCAGGGTATTTGCCCTGCTGCAAACACTGTTACTAGCAGAGTTGACTCAGCCAGGCAGACATCTGGGAGCAGGGCTGCAGAGCTCAGCAGCCTCTCAAGAGACAGAAATGCTGTCAGCTCTGGTCTGAGGCTCAGGCAGTGCAAGGCAGCCTGGACAGCACTGCAGACACTGCCCCCTCTGGGGCAGGAGGGAAGAACTGAAGTCTCTGCTACACTTAGGGTGCTGAAGCAGCTGCCTCCCCAAACAGGCAGTCCTTTTCACCTCCCTGGAGCTCTGGCTGTGACACAGTGCCTCTGTGAGGCTTTTGCATGGTCTGTACTCCCCAGGCTCTCTTGACAGCGAAGCAGGCTAGGTGAGGCTTGCACTAACTCACTGCTTGTCTCTTCGTTTCCCTGCTGCAGCCTGGCTGGGAGGAAAGAATCCACCTGGATGGAAGAACGTTTTACATAGACCACAGTAAGTAAGCAGCCAGGTCCTGCAGCAAGTAGACAGAGGGAGGCAATGGATGTTGAAGTGAAAGCTTTACAATTCTACTCTTCGTTTAGGAAGCCAGGTGTTGATATGTGGAGACATTGATACCAGAGACTTAGTGCCCTCGTACGGTACTGTATACTCACCGGAAGCTTGCTTTTAACTGGCTCATCAAGCTTTGTCCCTCTCTGACTTGTGAAGCTTTGACATCCCTTCTCTGTGGTTTCTTTTGTTCTCGTTGATCTTTTGGGTTCGTTGTTGTTGTTGTTGATGATCCCATGGCTTATCTGCACTCGGTGGACTCAAACACACTAGGAATAGAAAATAAGATGAGAAGAGACCATATGGCCACAGCTGCAGATACGGCAGTGGGGCACTCCCTTTCCTCTCCTGGAGGGCAATGTGGCAGTGCAGACTCTGATCTTATTTCCTATTTGTGGCATGTCACACTGCACCCAGCCCATTGATCTGACTCGGCTCTGTTAGTGGAGTTCTAGTGTAAGTGATGTTTCGTCCTAGCCCTGTCTGACTACAGCCTCTCGGGACTGCTGTCTGAGTTTGGTGTTGTTTGGAGGAGCCCACGAGGGCTGGGCTGCTTATGCTGCTTTTGTCCCTCAAGACTTCTGTAGTGAGAGATTTCTGCCGGTGGCAGCAGGCTCACAGACCCAGAAGAGGGCACTTGAAGCTGTTAGAGCTACCTGGCAGCGTCCTGTTTCTCCTCCAGCAGCACTGCCTCTGCTGCTGTCCTCTAGCTGCATGGATGACATAAAATCAGTCCTAGGAGACTGCCCCGAAGTCATGTGAGGGTCTAAACAAAGGTCAGAACTGAGACACTCATCCAGCACAAGACTGACCTCTTCCAGATGCCACTACACAGTTGCTACTCCTCAGACCTTCTGGGATTGCTGTTCCCAGCAGGCATCTGCAGACTGAAAGGTGGCAAATGCTTCTCAGCTGCTGCCACTGGCCAGGCAGAGTAAGACTCCTGTTCCAACCTCTGCAGAACTCTTCAGCCTCCCTCACAAGGCTGGGATCTGCTGATGCCTGTGTCCGTCCCTAAGAGTAAAGGGACGTCAGCGCTGGGTACTGGAGTGCCCACAGAGGTTAGAGCTGTCCCAAAGCTGAATCTGTCTGCATCTGCCAAGTCGCTCCTTTGAGCTGAGCAGCTTTCAGCCATGCTGCTTGTTTCGTCTCAGGCACGAGGCAGCCAAGGTGGCTAGGAAGTGTGACAGACTCAGCCACTGCCCCTGTCCTGTCTCCCCAGATGCAGCCCGTCCCTCCCTGCACAGCTGCCCTGCTGGCACCCAGGTGGCGCTGTCACCTTTGAGGGGCGGTGCAGGCACTGCTGTGGAGCGTGGTATTCTCAGCTGCTAGAGCCAGGTGCTGCTTGGGACGTGGTGGCCCCAGAGGGCTTAGTTTTTGACTGTCAGCAGTCCCAGCCTCTGCAGGGATCAGTCATCACCAAATCCCACAGCCCCTAGTTCCCTAGCACTGGTGCTTGGCAGCAAATCCGTGCCAAGTCAGCACAATTTCCTGCCCATGAGCAAGACAGGGAGCACGCACAGGTCCTCCCTCCAGCCATGGTGGGTGACTGGCAGAGGGATGGATACACTACATGGTCTGCCCTGGATCCACCACTCTTTCATAGATAGGAACCAGTTAGGGCAGCAGCAGACAGCAGTGTAGGGCAGGTGGCAGGAGTAATGGTGCTGCTGTGTGAAGAAGGGTGAAGTGCTGCTCAGAATGGGAATGGCTGGCAGAATTTTGGTGGAAAAGGGCACAGAAAAGGCCATCAGCTGGACATGAGTTACCTCAGCCTGTCAGGTGCCCGAGCTAAGAGCTGCACTAACCTTTCCAGGCTCACCAGCACGGGCAGTGTCGCGGCGCCGATGACTACTCTGTGTCTGGTGCTCCAGAGCATAGTGGAGCACTGAGAAGGGGAAGAGAGGAGAGGGATCCTCAAGGGCCCTAGTGCCTGTCTGGTGAGGAAAGACAGGGAACTGTAGGTGTGTGGAGGCCCTGGGCAGACGGCAGAGCTGCAAAGCGTGCTGCATAAGGAACAAGCTGGTACAACACGATCTGGAGCTGCGATTGCTGCGCCGTTTCTGGGCGCTGAAAGGGCCTGAGTGTGTAAGGGGAAACCAAAGAGTGTCTTAGGAGCCAGGAAAGCGACAGAGCAGATCTCTCAAGTGCTTCTGGGCCTTCTGAATCCTCCTCACACCATTTAACAGCTGTCACCTCTCCACGCCATCCCCTTTTAAGGCAGCCTGGGGTGCCCCAAGCCGATGGGGCTTCTCCAGCTGTGCAGACCACCCAAGCTCTTGTGTTTTGATACAAGTGGCCTGGCTCTTTGCTTTTACCTGGAGTGGCCACAAAAGCTTTTGTCTTCAAGCTTAGTGTCTGCATTCCCTAACCAGGAATTACTGGACTCAAAACCTGAAGCCCTGCTGACAACGCAAGGCAGCGGGGGTAACGCACAGGTGTCGTTACAACCCTGGCAGAGCAGGGAGGAGATGGCTTCAACCTTGCCAAAGCAGGTGGCACCTAGCTTGGTTTTTGGAGCTTTGTCTTGTTGCAACATCATCATTTTGTTGTGATTCTGTTATGTTCAGAATCTTGTGAGGAGCAGCTGTCTGGAGGCAGGGAGAGTCTAAGCATGGTCCTGGTGCTCCTCAGAACCATAGATGAAGAGAGCTGGATTCAGCCTAAACCTCCTTTGGTCAAAGTCATCTCTTACACCTTGCCTGTACTGTCTTGCCTCCCTTCGTGGCCCTGTGACCTCTTTGTTAAATCAGAGATGAGGACTTCGGGTTCAAGAGATGTTAGCCCTCCAAATTCCAGTATGGCCTCTAGAGGTCCCATGTTCTGCCCCTGTAGGCAGCATTTCCAAGACAGGGTTTGGGGGTTGCCTTCCTCTCCAGACATGGAGCCTGTGCACCAATAACAGGGGCTCGGCCCCCAGCCACGTTCAGCTACAAGCTGTTAGTGCACAGGCACCACAACAGCAGCAGTGCCAGCACACTGCATCCTCCTGCAGCTCTGCACCTGCGGGAGTGTCCTCAGCTAAACACCAGTGAGCTTCGGATGGAGAGGGGGCTGTAGCCTCTCCTGACCTGAGGGACTGAGCTGTGGAGCTGGCAGGGACAACAGGTGTAGGGAGCCAGAGCAGCATGCCAGCATGCCCCGTGGCGCGGAGCAGAGGAGTGACGGCGGCGTTCTTTTGTCCTTGGCAGATAACAAGATCACCCAGTGGGAGGACCCCCGGCTGCAGAACCCTGCCATCACCGGCCCTGTGAGTACTGCTGGGGCCGGCCCTCACCCCACTAGTCAACAGCTTTGGTTTTCCAAAGCCATCTAAGCATTAAGAGCTCTTCATCTTGGTGCTGCTAATAGCAGCACTGGTGCCGTGGCAGAGCCAAGGGCTGCTCGCACTGCACTGCATGTGGTGGGCCGATGGCTGCAGTGTGAAGTCATCTTACCATAAGAGGAAGGTTATTGCGTTCTGGATGTAGTCTCTTCACACCTCATCAGCCTTTAGAGGCTCTAGAACTACTGCCAGCCCCTGCTCTTGCCTACATCCACTCGTGAAGCTACACACAGACCAGCTCATAGCTTCCCTTGCCCCAGACACCAGAGCCCTCAGGGTATTTGAAGTCACTCTCTTGCTCCCAAGAAATCATACTTGTGTTAAGCTGGCTGCTCTGCTGGGTCTGCTCCTCCATCTGCTCTGCCAGGAAAGCAGAGGAGAGCAGGGGCGATGACTGAGGCTCTCAAGTGAAACTGGCATTGCATATGATGTTTAAAAGCAGAGAAGGAAGGCTTCCTCGTTCCCCCAGAGCCCACAGAGTGAAGGAATCTCACCAACACACAGCAGTCCCTGGTCAGAGCCAGACCTGTGCCTGTCAGCTGAATCACAGCCTTGGTTTGTGGGCAGTTTCTCACCTCGTGGCTCAAAGTGCAGCTGGGGAAAGGCGGAGGCTGTGGCTGCCCTGTATTAGCTGGGCCTGTTGGGCCAGTGCTAGACAGCTGGTGAGCAGCTGGAATAGCCTCTGCTGCTGATTGTCTCCCACAGGCAGTGCCCTACTCCAGGGAGTTCAAGCAGAAGTATGACTACTTCCGGAAGAAGCTCAAGAAGCCAGTGAGTAGAGCCCTGCTGCGCGCCGCCCCGCGGGCACAGGCTGGGCTACCCTCCTCAGCCCCCTGGCAGTTCTCCCTGACTCTGCTGCTCCTGAAAGCGTTTGAGTAGGAAAATTAAGCCAAGCTGTGAGCTCCAGACCACCTCTAGGACTCATCGGTTGTTCTCTGTGAACATAAACCCAAGGCAGAGGGGCAGGGGCAGTGATGATGTATTTCCCTAACTGGGATGCTACTGTAGAAGCCTTTAGGCTGAAGCTAGGATTGAGGGTTAAGACTTTACCTTCAGCTTGGAAGGCAGAGCTGGAACGTGGAGTGGAGCAGAGCCCACAGATGCTGATCTGGCACAAGCTCCCAGTCTCCTTGGCCTTGGCAACCAGGTTCTTGAGGAGCAGCTCCAGCAGAGAGGGGCCATGTTAGTGCACACGCAATCTGTCAGTCCCCGGTCAGGCAGCTGCCTTGCCAGCGTCCTCCCCTGGGTGCTGATGGCTCTCCAGTCTGCTCCTTGAGCTTTGGCTGCTCACAGGCAGCCTGCTAGGAGCAAGCACGGGAGGGAAGCTGTGCACCAGCTGTGCGGTCTGCCGCTTAGCTGTCACCTGGATGACACAATCTTCTCTCATGCAGGCCGACATCCCAAACAGATTTGAGATGAAACTACACAGGAATAATATTTTTGAGGAGTCCTACAGAAGAATCATGTCTGTGAAGAGACCTGATGTACTGAAAGCCAGGCTCTGGATTGAATTTGAGTCAGAAAAAGGACTTGACTATGGAGGTGTGGCCAGAGAGTGGTTTTTTCTCTTGTCCAAGGAGATGTTTAACCCCTACTATGGTCTCTTTGAATACTCAGCAACGTAAGTACCCACTAAAATATTTCTGTTTGATAAGGGATACACAGTGGATATTGCAGAGAGCAGTTAGTAGTGCCAAAGAAGCTGTCAGTGTGCACACAGCTAGGCGAGGAGGGGTTTCACTGTTGCAGGTGTGGGCATCAAGCTCACTGCCCTAGGAGGTGCTGAGTAGGTTGTAAAGGGGATGGACAGAAGCTCCTGCACAGGCACCTGCTCCTGGGGGCAAACATCAGACTGGAATGGTGAAGCTGTTCCATTTCGGGGCTGGGGCCAGAGGCAGCCGTTCCAGAGAGAGGGGAAATGACTTTAAGCCCTGTGTCCATCTTGACCCTTCAGACTGTGCAGCACTTCAGAACTGCTGCCTGTGCACGGCTGTCTTACACAGCTGCACACCAGTCTCAGTGCTTTGCTGCCCGTTAGAAGACTGCAGGCCACTGGCAGCTTTTTCCAGTGTCCTGGGGGTTAGATGTGCTTCAGAGATGGTCTCTAGTGTGTGGCAGGGAAGTGCTCTTTTTCCTATGGTGGCTGTTCCATCCTTAGCTCCTGAAGCAGCTGAAGGCACTGAAGAGGAGCTAAGGATAGGCCAGCTAGAAGCGACTGCTGCCAAAGAGAATCCTGCAATTCGAAGCCCTGAAATTTGGCTGGGAAGAGTGAAAAGTGGAGCCCTGTGGAGACAGCTTAGCCAAAGTTCTTCCACTGAGTGCTTTTGTTGCTTGCAGTGATGCCAGGCTTTGCCCCCAGGGCAGCACAGCCCTCTTACAGGAGTCACCCCAAGAGCAGGACTTTGCCTTTGTTGGGTGGTCACTACGGTCCTAGCAGGATGGGTTTGGTTAGGGCAGCCCCCGCAGCCTGGCCAGGACAGGTGGCCACATTCCCTTAGTGCAGATGGACTGGCCCTGAGCTCAGATGACTGACATATCTAACCTCTGTTCTCTGAAGGTGTGGTCATTGAGCTGTTTCTTTTCTTTCCCCAAAAAAGGGACAACTACACACTTCAGATTAATCCTAATTCAGGTCTCTGTAACGAGGACCACCTGTCCTACTTCACCTTCATCGGCCGCGTGGCTGGCCTGGCAGTGTACCACGGCAAGCTCCTGGACGGTGAGTTCCTGGGCTCTCAGCAGGGGGAAGTCATGGAGCCGCCACTAGGAAGCTGCCTTCCTGGTGGCAACGGTGGCCAAAAGTGACCTCAGCAGTGCTAAGTCTTCAGTGTCCCTAGGGGAAAGCCACAACAGTCACAGCAGCTCTTCGCAGGCAAGCCTGCATGGCTGGCAAGTGCCACACGCTTTGAGCTGTGAGATCATTCCTGGTGGCAGTTTCTGTCTTGAGAATCCCACAGCAAACACATGAAAGGGCCCAGGTCTTGTTTAGCAGCAGGACAGGAGTGGCAGTTGAAATTATTGGAGCTCAGCTCTACGTCTCTTATGTCTCTGCCATTAACCTTTTGGCCATGAGTGGCTGAAGGTCACTGCCAGGAGTGGCGGAGCACTTGGAGCTGAGGACCAGAGGGCACAGGAGCAGTGCTGGGACTCAGCTGGCTCACTGGGGACAGCCCCAAGCACTCCTGCCTGTGGCAACTGGGAGGACAGAGCCTGCAGCTAACACTTGTCCCTCTCTTTCAGGCTTCTTCATCAGACCCTTTTACAAGATGATGCTGGGGAAGCCAATAACTCTGAAGGACATGGAGTCGGTGGTAAGCCAGCTGCTAGGCCATGTCAGTGAGGTCACACTCAGCTCCGGGCAAACTGCTAGGAGGCAGCAGTTCCAGTAACTGTGGTGCAAACAACGAGGCCGCGGCTGCAGCACTGCACAGATGCAGACGGGCAGGTCTCTGGCCCTGCTCTCTGCACCGGCTGTGCTGCCCCGGGACGACGGGGAGGGGATTAAGTGGCACTCAGCAGGACATCCTTGGTTTGCTCTCTTTAACCCTCAGGGGTCTGTCCAGCCCTTCCCTTAGCTCTGCAGCAGCTGCCTTTGCTCCCTCTAGCTCCCACTGCCTCGCCCCCCACACTCTGGCAGGATGTTCCTCTCCTGACAGTGCAGGAGCAAATAATGGTCTCTTGAAATTCACCCTTCGGCTCTCTTGCTGGGCAACGCTTAAGGACAGCTACACACCCTTGTTTCTTTGTGTTTGACGAAGGTGCCCTTGCAGGCAGTGAGGCCTCTTCTCCAGCAGGCTGGAGGGCTTAGTGCTCACAGTGCTGCATGACAGTGGTGCTGCAAAACACACAGATGTTCTCTGCCCACTTACCCAGGGAGCTGCAGCTGGTTTCTTGTGCTGGTCAGTAGTGCCAGTGTGAGCCATTTAACCAGAGTCACATATCAGGCTAGAGGTGGCCATGAAGTGGCCCATCCTAGCCTGCTTTACAGTAGCTGTGCACTAAGTCAATGCCCATCTGCCCACTGCCTTTGGATTATGGTCTCTTTCCTCACCTGTTCCATTTAATGTTCCCATGTTCAAACACGTTTAATTGTGGCCTGCAGGACAGTGAATACTACAACTCTCTGAAGTGGATCCTGGAAAACGACCCTACAGAGCTGGACCTCATGTTCTGCATAGATGAGGAAAACTTTGGACAGGTGTGTAAGGGTTTCCATGTTGCTACTGGCTGGGGAATGTCTCCTGGCTGTGACCCTGGCCAGCACTGAGTGCTCATGGCAGGCTGTTGTTAATCAGCCTCTGTTCCTGCCGGCACAGCCTGCCAAGCCTGGGAATGCCCAGGAGGAGCAGCCAGCAGCATGCCCTCCCTGCAAAAAACTCCTCACTAGCCTTGGCCTGGGATCGTCTGGGGCTTGGAAGGCTGCAGGTGACCTCACAGGAAGAGGCAGAGTCGTAGTCAGTGTGGTTCTGTGCTTAGCATCCTGGCACACTGCAGCAGAGGGCAGAGCACACTGCAGGCATCTGTCTCTGCTGCTGAATGGACATGTCTTGGGGCCTACTTGCTGACTGTAATTCGAGGGCTAAAGCAAAGAGATGCTGAGTTTGTTGAGCTGAGGTCGAGGCTCACCTGCTTGCCCTGCATGCCTCGGGGTTGCTTTGCTAGCTTCATGATGCCTGCACACAGGTAGTGACTGCACAGCAGACTGGGCTTGTACAGCACAGCAGCTCAGTAATACCTCTCTCGCAAATTACTTTGCCTTTAGGCTTCCGGGACCTTTGTCAGTGCCCTTCTTTAGCGCTTGGCCCCAGCTACCCTGGCCCACAGCACCCTCCTGAGAGGTGCCTGGGCACAGTGTGCTGTCAGGGCCAGCTGGCACTTGCCCTGAGCAAGAGGAGGGTTTTGGTTACATGGGCAGTCAGGGAGAGCAGTGAAGAGTTTCTGTAGCAGCCGGGGGTGTTTATTGGGAATTCCCATCATCATCTGTTCTGCAACAGTTTAGCTTCACCTCTGCTGCAGAAGTTTCTTCTCTGACTCAAGGCATACACCAGCTTACTTGGAGAGACTTCTTGCTCTTCTCCCAAGTCTTTAGGACTTCAAGTAGCTAATTGTGGTGGTGTTGTCTTACAAAAGATAGACCTGACCCCAGAAGAAAGTAACAGTGTTGGGAAGGACTGCCTGGAGGCCGAGTGGGGTTGTGAGAGACATGTCCTGAACTGATGTTGTGTTTGGGTTTCTGTGCAGACCTATCAAGTGGACCTGAAGCCGAACGGGTCAGAGATCATGGTCACCAACGAAAACAAGAGGGAGTACATCGAGTACGTAGGCGGCGGTGGCTTCGTGCTGGGGCACCAGGGGGGTTTATAACCAGAGAGTCAGCACTTGGCTGCTCTCATTTGCAGCTGTTAGGTGCAACCTGAAGTGTTGCACATCTCCCCCCACAGTTCCCTTTGGTACAACTGCTATAGTTCCTCCACTTGAAAAACTGTAAACAACCCAAAGGGGGCAGGCCTTAGCTTAGGCTTAGTCTTAGGCTTCCTCCGTTTGTCTGCCTGCCAGAGTGGGGAAGCAGGAACTGAGCTGCACTCGCTGGCATTCTGAGTTAGTGAGGAAACGTTGCCAAGGAGCTGCTGACAGAACAGAGGGAAGGACCTGGCTTTCTGGAGCTTGGCAGGTAGCTGTGCCCTAGAAAAGCCTTCATGAAGGGTTAATTGCTCAGAGATGGAAGGACCAAGTGTCTGGTCAGTCAGGTGCCAACAGCAAATACCTCTTGCTCTTCCAGTGTCCAGGCAAAGCCTGCTGCCGGCAACAGGAGGGTTAATAGCGGAGGAGGTGGCAGGGCTACGCCAGAGCCAGCTTTAACTGCGCCCTGGCCAAACTCCTGAAGGAGGAGCTGAGAGTCGGGAGGTGGCTGAGCTCTCTAAGCACTTTGTATCTTCCCGTAATCGGGGTTTTGTTCCTCTCCACAGCCTGGTGATCCAGTGGAGGTTTGTGAACAGAGTTCAGAAGCAGATGAATGCTTTTCTGGAGGTAAGGCTTCCTACCTGCTTCTGCTCCCCACATCACAGATTTTGAAGCAGATGTTTTTCACCTCAGTGTTAAGAGAGTGAGGAGTTTTAAAGCTTGTGTTTCAGTCCCCAGCTTTCCCTTGTATAAGAATATACGTAAGAGTATTTACTCTTTCCCCGATCAGATCATTCTCTTTCCACCTTACATCATTTTGAGCTTGAAATAATGTAGTAATTAATGCTTTCAATTAGGGACTCACACTTCAGCAACTCTTTCATTGTCACAGAATCAGTCAGGGTTGGAAGCGACCACAAGGATCAGCCAGTTCCAACCCCCCTGCCATGGGCAGGGACACTCTACCCTAGGTCAGCCTGTCCAGAGCCTCATCCAGCCTGGCCTTAAACCCCTCCAGGGATGGGGCCTCAACCACCTCCCTGGGCAACCCATTCCAGGCTCTCGCCACTCTCATGCTGAAGAACTTCCTCCTCACATCCAGTCTGAATCTCCCCACCTCCAGCTTTGCTCCATCCCCCTGGTCCTGTCACTCTCCAATAGCCTAAAAAGCCCCTCCCCGGCTTTTCTGTAGCTGCCTTCAGCTCCTGTTAGACAAAACCCTTAATTTTACATGGTAGGAGACATTTTAACTTTGTTTTGCTCCCTTTCAGGGGTTCACAGAACTGCTGCCTATTGATCTGATTAAAATATTTGATGAAAACGAGCTAGAGGTGAGTTTAACATCAGAGATGCACCACGGGCACCTGGCAGTCACCACTTACTGCTCAGGAGTCAGTTTTCAGAGGCAGATGCTTTGCTTACAGTGGGAAATGAGATGTTTCTCCCCAGTTAACAAGTCTGTTAATCACATAAAAGCACAACACGGTGTCCTTGAGTGGTGGCATAGAGCACAGCAAGGTGTGAGTCTGTAGTGAGGTGGTTTGGCTGGCTTGCTGAGAACCCACGTGTGCCCTCCCAGCCCTGCTGTCAGCACAGCAGCACACAGCCACGGTGTGCTGTGCCTCTGCAGTGCTCAGATGGCAGTTGTCCCGTTGTCACCATGCCCTTTCCTCCCCAGCTGCTGATGTGTGGCCTTGGTGACGTGGATGTCAACGACTGGAGACAACACACGATCTACAAGAACGGGTACTGCCCAAACCACCCTGTCATCCAGTGGTTCTGGAAGGTAAGCTCCTGGGGAGGCTGCAGGGAGATCTGTGCTGCAACCGAGAGGCTGGCCTGGAAACAGAGCCCAAGCTGCCGTACCTAAAGCCTTCTGCAGTGTGGGTGCCCAGCCTGTGCACCCAGAAAACCTGCCAACATGTTTTCCCTACATGTTGCTCTTAAAAACATGAGCCTCTTGCAGCCCGTGTGTGCTGTGCAGACCCTGTCTGGGTCTCTTGTATCACTTCCCTGCCCATGGCAGGTGTACCTGGAGACTCTGATTGTGTCAGCCCCAGAGGTGCTGCTGCAATGCCACCAGATCTGATTTCTGTACACCTTTGCAGTCTCTGGTTTTGAAGGCTTTTCTGTACTGCTCCTGTCATGCACCCGTGGTGTCCCAGGGCCCAGGCAGGGACAGGTCACTGACCCTCCTGAGTGGTGTCTCAGAGGCAGCTGGAAAAGGATGGTCCCTCTTTAAGCAGGGACAAGCTGCTACGTGGGGCGTGTATAAGCAGAGACGTGCATGTGTCTGTCAGAGGTCTGTCACTGCCAGCAGAAGCAGTGTTGGTGCAGCGGGGTTTGTAGCAGAGGCAGCTCCCTGACAGTGCTGTGTGCCCCCAGGCCGTCCTGCTGATGGATGCTGAGAAGCGGATTCGGTTGCTGCAGTTTGTCACTGGGACCTCACGAGTGCCTATGAATGGATTTGCTGAACTCTATGGTGAGCCCCTTTCGGCTGCGCCCCAGGCACTCGCAGAGCCTGCCTCGGAGCCCCAGCAGCACTGGAGAACTGGGGCAGGGTGTGCACTGGGGGTGATACAGAGACACTCTCCAGGAATAATACCTATGCCCTGTGAAAGAGCAGGCTCCTGCGTGCTCAACCAGGCACTCTGGGTTCCAAGTCTCAGTGTCTGAGCCTGCTTCCTCTGCACATGCCCTACACAAGGGCAGTTAAGCAGCTAAAGGGGCTTGGACAAAGTAGCCCCATTCCTATTTGCTTTCATTAAGAGTTTGCACCAGCTGGGGAACCCAGCCTGCCAGTGATGCAGCATTCCACGTTAGAGAGATGATTTAGGCAGTCTCTGTAGTGCCTCTCATCTCCTGTGATTTTCCTTTTCAACCAGGTTCAAACGGTCCTCAGCTGTTTACAATAGAGCAATGGGGAACTCCTGATAAGCTACCCAGAGCTCACACATGGTAAGTCAAGAGAGACCCTTGTCTCACTTTTCTGTGCTGTCCCACTGCCAGGAAGCTCCTGCTCCTCTGAGGGATTTTAGTTCTGGCTCAAACAGCTTTGTGTAAATGGGGCACTCCAAACTGTGTGCCCAGATCTGTAGGTATCCACGTGGCAGGCCAAGCACAGCCATTGGGTACCCGCCCGATTCAGGAGGGAGCAAGGCTCCAGCTTCCTACTGCTTGCAGACAGCACTTGTTCTGCCTTCTGACGCACAGCAGAGAGGCTTCACCCCAGATAAACTCCTTCCATTGCAGCCTTGCCAGCACAGGCTGTTCAGTGCAAACCTTGCAGCACTGACTGCTGCACGATAAAGTGTGTGTGAGAAGAGCCAGCTCTGCCTCTCTGTTCCCCTGCACTCACAGACAGCTGCACGTCTGCACCAGGCATTCTTGGAGCCAGGGCAGCCTGCCAGTGGTTTTAGGCACTGGGCAGTGAAAGCCATGGGAGGCACTTGGGCTCCCTTCCCTGCACCCAGTGCTGCTGTGAAGTGACTTCTCTCTCCCTCCCTGCAGCTTTAATCGCCTTGACTTACCTCTGTATGAATCTTTCGAAGACCTGCGGGAGAAGCTGCTGATGGCAGTGGAAAACGCCCAGGGCTTTGAAGGTGTGGATTAAGCGGCCACATTCCCTCCCCTTGGCAGGAGTTCTGCTGCCCGTCTGGGCCCAGGCCGACTCTGGCAGAACAGTTGCACAGCGCTGGTTCATGGAGCAAAGCCTGCAACCGTGCCGTGGTGCAGCCAGTGAGAGCTGTGCCCTGCAGGTGCCTTTCCTGGCCCTCCCTGCAGCCGCCGACTGCCCCACACAGACTGATCACATTTCAGCAGGACTTACTCTATTTATGTTGTGCCTCTGTAGGCAAAGCCCTTAATAAACATTTTACATCATTTCTAATGACAATGAATGGAATTAATAATTTTACAGGTCTAGTATTACAGCTCATGTTTACTTCAATTGATTGAGACACTTTCAGATTTTACTTCATGGCAATTAAATATCATATACTTGGAAAATGAGCATTTTTCTTAATTTCATACCAGACTTGATGCCAGTGTCATTTTTTCAAAGCACAGCCTGAGCCTCACCTTCCCACAGGTTTCAGGCTGTGCCGGAGGCTCTGTCCCCACAGGCTGCACGTGGAGAGCAGCTCTTTTCCCGAGCACTTGGATGTTTTTCTCTGGCTGACAGCGCATTTTTGTACAGAGACGGAGCAGCTCAAGTCAAGGCAGAATCCTGGCATACCCAGTCCCGCGTTCGCCACAGCAGCTGCCTGGGCAGTGGCAGTACCTGCATGTACTAGAGCCTTCTGGGGCAGGGCTGGCATCACCACTTCGGGAGAGGATGCTTAGCCCTGCCGCGACCTCTGTACAGTGACTCTTTTGTTACCCTGGCACAAGGGAGGCATTCTGACTGAACCCTGGCACTGTGTGATGTGGCACCATGGAAACGGCTCCAGCTCGCCTCCCGTTGGAGCAGCAGTGGGGCTCCGGCTGTCTCTAAGGCACCAGCTCTGAAGGCACTTTATGTAACACACGGCAGTCATACCTGTTTTCTATCATGAGCAGTAATGTGGTTCTCCTCCTCACTGCACTCGTCTTTCTGGTGCAATATCTATCGGTTGTGAATTTGGCTGCTGCTGATGTAGAGAAGAAAACCAACACGCAGCTGTAGAGCTGAGCCTGCAGACATGTTCCTCAGCAACTGTTTTTGTGATTTATTTTTTACTTAATCACAAAGATCTATTTAATATACACTGCTATCTAATTGATTTTGTTACCTATGCCATGTTGCATGCTGAAACTATACTGTCTGAGTTGCATCTCTTTTGTGACAGATTAAAAGTGAAAGATTTGTACTTGATCCACTGCAGTGAAATGGTTGCAGCAGCAACACAACACACACTTAGAGGGAGGCACGCCCCCACCCTCCCCTGCCCTCTTAAGCAAGTGAACAGAAGGCCAGGAACTGGAACAACTGTGGGCAAGGTGCCTAGGCAAACCTAAAACCTCTTCACAAAACCCTGGAACCCACCTGGCATTGCTGTACGTGACCAGAAACGCTGGGAAGAGGGTAACAGAAGCATTTGTTACACAGAGGAGAATGACAAGGACTAGGGAAACATTTGCAGCCTCCCCAGCTGCTGAAATGAGTAACCCATTCTCACTATCATAGCCTTAGCAAGGTAACAACCCCAGGCTGGCTTGAAGCCTCCTCCCAGCAAAAGCCCCCTCCTCACAAACCAGGACAACAGAAATCGGGCTCAATACAGACCCACCAACCAGCTAGGTGAGAAAGCAAAGCCTCTGCCTAAGGCAACCTATAAATAGGTACCACATGCTGGGCACCCACCTCGGCTCCGTGTGTCAGCACAGCAGCTTTGGGCACCAGCGCCAGAGACTGCTCCGCTTGCCGGCGGGTGGGCATACCTGTTACAGAGCACGTTTCGCGGAGCTCACCAGTGCTGCCCTCTGGCTTCCGAAAGACACCGAGCCCCAGGATGACTCAGCCTAGCAAGCTGTGTGTGATGCTGTGGTCCACCACCCCAGCCTGGAACTGCAGCATGACTTGTTTTGCGGTAGTCATTCCTTCACCAGGCTCCTTACTGGTCGGCTACATCATCAGCACAGAATTTGCTCTGTTTGCAGTTTATTTGTGCCTATTCTGCTCCCTTGAGTTCTGGCTGCTGGCAGGGCTGTCTGCACCTCGTGTAACCCTTTCAGAAGTTCATTCACTCAGCTGGTGCTGCAGCCCCCCCTCGTGCTGCTGCTGAACTCCTTCCCGTCAGCAGACGGCTCTGCTCCCAGGGGCCAAGCACAGCACTGAGCAGTGCTCTGCAGTGAGGTTAAAGCCAAACCGCAGCAGCTGGATGGGCACCTCCCTTCCACGATACCGAAATGTCCTGGCATGGTTACATCAGCAGGTGTAAGGACCCAAACCCCACACTAATTACCTTTGTGTTTCTAATTGGAAATGAAAGGCAAATGGTGGCAAGGCTGTGTTCCGAGTGGAGTCCTTTCTCTGTGCCACCTGTGTATGGCTGGTAAGGTTTCATTGCCCCAGAAATGAGGAGGCACAAATCCCACCACCTCTGCCAATATACTCCAATCCCAAAGCAGAATTCCAGCCATGCTCTGTACCCACCCACGGGAGATGCTGCAGTAGCTCCATTAGCCCTGAACACATCTGCACTTCCAGTCCAGAAGCTTGGCTGCTTCCCACCTCTGACAAGACAAAAATCCTGCACTACACAAATTCATTCCTTCTCTTTCAAGCCTGCTCTCACAAAAGCAACCACACCAGAGCCAGTTAAGGTCCAGCTGGACACGTATCCGATGGGCAGATTCTGCCACAGCAGCTTGAGCAGCAGGGCCACCATCTCCTCTGCCTCAGCACCCCACTACTTCGAAGCCAGCTGAATGACAATTCCAAGCTGCTCTCGCTCAGAGGTCAAGTCCACAGCCCCCCACCATTGCCTGCGTTCCCAGAGAATGCCATTACGAGGAGGGTGCCCAGGGTTTGCTATGGCAACCCATCAGGGAACGTCCCTATTTCACACATTCCAAATGATGGGATCACAGACAGATCTCTCTTGATGATTTCCACTGATTATTTCCCCCAGCTTTGGACTGCAAGCCTTGTTCCAGTCCCATTTATTCTTGCTCCACTGCATCTGCCATTCCCACCCCACTTTCCTGCTATCTGCCATGGGTGTTCCCTTGGCTTGGCAGAGCAGGCTCTCGAGTTTAAAGTGCAGCACGAGACAAAACACTCATTACAAGCAGATGTTGCTCCCTTTTCCCTGTCACATCTTAACCTTATTAATGTTTAGGGGGAGGTTACTTTAAATCTCAGTGCATTTTCACTTCTCTGGTTTCCTCTCCCCACTCTGCCAGCAGCGTGCAACGACGCAAACACTTCTAAGTTTTACCCCTGCAGCTTCCCATTTCAGATGACAGCACTTTCAGATCTGTGAGTGCTCCCGTAACGTGCCACAAGGCTCCTGCAATAGCCTAAGGGCTGGGGGAGCACTCCCAGCCCAGAGGAAGGCTGCAGTGCACACCTGGGCACCGGGCAGCACTGGCAGCTGGGGCGGCAGTGGCAGGAACGCAAGGAAGGGCACACACCACCTGTGCTCTGGCTCCCAGCGCTCACCAGCCTAGCGTGAGGCGACTGCCTTGCTCCAGGGCGTCACTCGGGCTGCCTGCGGCTCTGCACGCATCGCCGAGCCACAGGGCTACTCCCTGTGGGCTTCGCAGCCTCTCTCCAAACCGCAGTGAGCTCGTCTGGTTTCACAGACCTGTGTCACCAGCGGAACAGGCGGGGGACACGACCTCGCTGCGAAATCAGCTATAAGCTGAGGCAAACTCTGGACCTTGGACTGCAGTTAAAGGATAAGGGAGACGGCCCCGAGGTCACCGCTCGGCAAAGGGCAGCCGGCTGCAGCAGACAGACCCTTCTCCACCGCCCCCTTTGCACGCCGCGGGGCACATCTCTTCTCCACCGCCCCCTTTGCACGCCGCGGGGCACATCTCTTCTCCACCGCCCCCTTTGCACGCCGCGGGGCACATCTCTTCTCCACCGCCCCCTTTGCACGCCGCGGGGCACATCTCTGTGCCTGACACAAAACCAAACCGCGCTTCCAAGAAGCTAGAGGCCAACACTCTCTGCAAGTCTAGGAGCCTCCTTCTTCTGCAGGCCACCTAGAGCTCAAGGAATGGAGGGCTACTTGTTCCCACAACGTTTTCCCTACCATCCCAGAAGCTCTCGTGGCCCAGTGCTTTCCCTCTGTGAACAACAGCCTTCAAGAAAACAGTCAAGTCTCAAATGTTCCAGCTCCTAACCACGCATGCTGACCAGACCCTCCACTGTCTGCTTAGGCAGTAACAACGGACACAGAAACTGTGACTTGACATTACCTAGTCGGCTGCTACCCACACCATCTTGTGCCCAGCCCTGCCCAGCTGTGCCCCTAGGCTTCAAAAAGAAAATCAGAGCACGCAGCACAAAGCACAATGAATTGCTCTCCCTTTTATAAAGGACTTTGTTATGTGATAGCAAGACAGGGAGCATCTCTCTGTGGCTCTTCTCTGACTCTCGCTTGTAACAGCAGTACTGGCCCCAGTAAGAGAGCTGGCAGATGGCCCAATACTCAGGGAGAATTAACCCCCAAGACAGAAAAGCAGGTAGGGTTACATTAGAAGGAAGCAGCCCAAGACAAGTCCAAGTGTTCCTCAAAACCAGCCTAGATCTGACAAATGCTCTCCTCACCTACAGGTAAGCAGTGGCCTTGTGCCAGGAGAACAGCCACTGGAACAGTTTAAGTGTGGATGCAAAGGCTCTCTGCTATCCACAGCTTGGCAGTGCACTGGCACAGAGAAGAAATGTTTAGAACTCAAGCAAGATAAAAAAGCTCCAGAGAAACTTGTCCAGAGACAAACACTAAAGAGAGTCAGTTTCAGTTCTTCTAAATCACAGCTTTGGACCAGAACTTGAATCTCCCCCACTGTGGAGTCCTTGAAGCAAGATTTTCCTTTAACTTTGATGAAAAAAACAAATTAAGAGACACCCCTGCTTCTCAAGGAGACCTCTTCTCCCCAGAATTCAGCAGCTGCTTTTGTGCCTAGCTGCCTTCAGCTCTCGAATGCAGGAGCCAGAAAGCTCAAATCAGGTCCAGCTCAGAAATCCCTGGCCACTGATGCACTCAGACCCCTGAAACAGGGTTTGGTGACACACCCAACATATACACAATTGTACCAGGACCAGCTGCAGATTTGTGAAGCCCACCTTTAGCACCTTGGTTCCTGCTGACCCTTACTACACAGACCCTATTTGCTATGTGGCCATGTGGCAAACAGTCTGACAGCACTGGTACAAGAGGTCAGTATTTTTTTCTTTCTGGTGATAAAAGCATAACTGCTCACCCACAGCAGCTGCAGAGGTCAGACCAACTCTGAGCTGTACTGATGGCAACATTCCTTCCAACTTCATTCCAGAGATCCATGCTGTTAACACTACCTTACACAGCTTCCACTTGGCTCTACAGGAAGGGAACGGGGTGAAGGACTCGCACTACACCCACCCCTAAGCTCCTTCAGCTCTTGTTCACAAAGTCTGAGTATACTGCAGCTCTCTGCCCCAAGTAAGCCATCACCAGTACCCAAACCAACAGAGCAGAACGGATGGACGCAGCCCCAAGAGCCTGAGAAGGAAGCTCAGGGAATGGCAGCTCCACGGACAGCAGCTTCTGTGGAAATGTCTCTGGAGTGGGCTCGGGCAGCCTTGGCCCAGAAGCAGCAAGCAGGCTGCACTGGGTGTGGGGAGTGCAGCAAGAACCAGGCTGCTGGTGTGAGGAACAGCCCACACCGAGCTGCTGGCAGACAAACTGCGGCCAAGGCCACTGACCACTGTATTTGAGAAGTCCTGGCAGCCTGGCCAAGCCCCCACAGACTGGAAAAGGAGAAGCACAGCCCCCAGGAATCTCCAAGGCCATTCCGGGATTCTATGAAACGGAGAGAGAAAACACAACCTGCAGGGGAGTCAGAGGCCTTCCTGCAGCTGCTACACACGAACAGGGCTCCCCAAGGGACCCATGACACTACTGCAGACCATCACAACACCTAACAGCAATGGAACACCAGCACGAGTGGCACTTAGTGGAGGGGGCTGCCACAGCAGCCCTGGGCCAGTCTCCAGATGCAGCTGCCACCAGGCTCTCCTGCCACACAGCCACTCTTTTCAAGATGCCTTTTGTCCTTTCCACCCAGCTCTCTTTGCCCTAAGGCTGATGGGTATATACATCTGCCTATACTGCCTCTTATCTGTGCCACTGGCATCTGTTTAAATAGCTTTGTTTGAGCACATCTGCCCACATCCTGAAGGACAGGGGTCCAACGACCAAAGTGTCAGCTCATCTGGTCATCTGCTGGTGGCTTGTTTGCTCTGGGCTATCAGCTTCTCCTGGCAGCCGGAGAGGGGGGCAGGAGGCTAACACCACCCAGAAAGCTCACACCAGGGACTCTGTGACACCTTTCAGACTCTGAAATACACCCGAAGGACTTCTGAAATGCACCGAAAAGCTCAGCTACAAATCCTTGTCTCGTTCTTCACCAAGAGCAGAAAACACAACCACCCACTGAGAGGCGAGGCAAAGGGAACCAGAACCAAGCTCACCCCTGCCACGGCAGGCAGGCCGTGGGTGTATCTGAGTGCAACTTCTCACTGCTCCCTCCTGCAGCTGCCAGCTCTCCTCCAGCTTTCACTGAGACTGCAAAACCCCTCTAGAAGAACCCACCACTGTCCCTGCCTGCACTGGGGATGCTCTGGCTTTGTTCAATCAAACAGAAGGTGGCACTGGCCAATGCCACCTGCCCGCAGAACTGACAGCCTTGTGCAGACAAGTACACACCTGCTGGTCACCTGGGTCCTTCTGCCAGTGCCCCTCTCTGCGTGCAGGCTCCAACACACCTGCTTAGGCTGGGAACGCGTCACTCAGAGTTGGTGCAGCCTTTGGGCTTTCAAGACGCAAGTGAATAAAGCCCTAACCAGCTCAGTCTGAGCACTGGACTAAGGGCTTCCTGCAGCCCTTCCAAGCTGAGCTATGCTGAGATCATTCTGGGCACAGCCTGTTTTCTCAGGAACACACAGGCACACTTCCACACAGACCATCTCCTGCTGTCACTTCAGCCACATCACAGGAGGGAGCCAGTGCGGCTCCTGCACACACCTATGGCACCCATCTCCGACACCCTCAGAGCGACCACAAGTTAAAGCATGTGGCTAAGGGCGTCCTGCAAAGGCCTCTCAAACACTGGCAGGCCTGTCGTCCCTTAGCCTCTATGCCAGTTGAAAGCAATACAGAACACAACACCCCTCCCAACCACCAGAGTGCCCAGGAGGGGCTCCCAACCACCCTTCACCCCAACCTTATCCCAGAGTCTGCCTTACGTGCAAGGTGGTTGGAACAATCGGCAAGGGGGGGTCAGAAGGAAATGATTAGTTGGGTTACACCAATTCCAGACAGAAGCAAGGGTGAGACACAGACTGCCTTAGCTATGTTTGTGCCTTTGTTTCTATACATCTCGGCAAACCTAGGAATGAAATAGACATCACCATTGTTTTCTCTTCAGAGCCCTTAATCTAATTTCTCTCATTAAAATATTGCCATTAGCTTCAAACCAGCACACCTCCTCTCCTCCAAAGGAGAGAAACTCAGTCCTCAGCTGCTCCTCAGAGTACCTGCCTGCCAGCCCTGGCACCAGCTCTGCTGTCCTACTCTGGACACAGCCAAGTGACTTCACACCCTTTAACGGTGGGGCCCAGAACTACACAGAGCTCAAGCTGAGGCCTCACCAGCACTGAGTACAGTGGGACAATCCCCCCTCCAGCTGGCTATGCTGCAATTGATGCACCCCGGGTTGTGGTTTGCCCTCTTGGTGCCTGGGCACGCTGCTTGCAGAGGAGTGATAAGAACAATTAATGTTTAACCCTGCTCCAATCAGGTCCCCACGAGGCTGGCACACGTATGCAGCTCCCCTGCCACCCACGAGCACATGCGTTTCCCCCCCAAGGCACGCTGCCCAGCATCAAGACTTACTGCCTCCCCATGCCAGTACCAGCAGGCACCCCAGCTGGGCACACTGCTGCTCTGAGCAAGCCTGAGCTTCGCAGGGTCAGCCTCTTCTCCCCAAGAGGCACCCGGCACAGCTGCGTGCTTGGGAAGCCCGACAGCCTCCAACAGGAGAGCACACTCCTGCTGGCCCTGCCTGCCTGCAGCTGCTAGGGCCACCGTGAAGTCTTGTAGAGAGCAGCTCAGTGCCACGCCGAGGCACGCAGCCCCGGCCCAAGTCCTAGAGCAGTAACACAGACCTAGCCCAGCCTCGGAGCAGGCTTGTGCCCCGTGCCCTGAGTAATCGTTAACGACGGCAGAGGTGCGGGAAGAGTCCCTCCTGGCCCCAGAGCTGCAGGCGCAGCCGTGCCTTTGGCACCTTCCTGCCACACCACCTTAGGGGCTGCTGCACACCCTCCTGACAGTTGGTAGCTGGAGGAAATGACCCACTCGCCACTGGGGACAGGGCGGAGAGTCGGTGTGGTGTTTTAACTCCCTTGGAAGAAAAAGGAGCTCTCAGGAGTATTCTAGGAGCAGCAGGTGAGTTCTGCCTTCCATTTCACACACCAGTGGTAACCCCTCTGAACTGGGTACGCAGACAGAACGACCTCTGAATCCCTGTGTAGTCTTGTAGGTAGATCTGTTTGAGTGGCTGCAAACTGCAGGTGAATCCTTGCTTGGACACGAGAGTACCTGATCCTTGCTGGATCTCTGCTCCAACAAGCCAATCCTCTAGCTACTAGCAAGAAAAGCCACGCCACTGGGAGTGCTAAAAGGAGAGCGGCAGGCGCCCCTTCCCATCAGCACGGGACAGCAGCGTTCCATTTCAGTGCCAGCAGGAAGGTTTAGCCTTTAAAAACAAACCAGGGCAAATTCAGGCCTCTTCAGATGAAGAGGGCTGCTGGGACCAAGCAATCGTCTTTAAAACTCGTGGGACTAGAGGCAGCTGTAGCTGTTTTGTGCTGAGGGGCGTGGTGCTCCAAGAGCTCCCGGAATACCCCTGCAGTACCTACAGGCACAGGTGCTCTGGAGACACGCGCATTCAAAGCAGGCATTTGCTGCAAACAGGTCTCCTCCCTCTCCCCTCCCTGGGTTTTCTTTCACCCTCAAAAAACAGAGAGGCCCTTTCTCAAGGGGATGCTCACCTCGCCATTAAAAACAGCCCCAGACCAGGAGTGTGAGCAGCAAGCCAGCACCTCCTTCACACACGAGCACCAGCACAACGAGACGTTAAGAAGGGGAACACAGAACAAGGCAAGTCCATGTTTCATTTACTTGTGTTCTGAGCTTGGCACTGCAAAACCTGGAAAGCTAAGGAGGCCATGGCAATGGCAGTGAAGCTCTGGTGATCTGGTGTGGGCAGCTAACTCCTGCTGCTTCCACCCAGCTCCTCACGGCTTACAAAAGCTGGGTGTTTGCTCCTGCTCTCAACCACTTCCCTGCCCTGCTCGCCAGCCAGCAGCTCCCCCGCAAACAGACCACCTCTGCGCAGCCACACACCCAGCGTGGACGCCAAGCACAGCCCTGTCAGCTCTCAGGCACAATGTGGTGGCTTAGGAACTTGCCACCACTGCTGAAATTTACCAGACTAGCTCAAGTGGCTTGGAAGTAGGATGAAGCTACACTAGCAACAAGGCAAAATCTACAACCACAGAATGGTTTAGGTTGGAAGGGACCTCAAAGCTCAGCCAGTCCCAACCCCCTGCCATAGGCAGGGACACCTCCCACTAGAACAGGTCACTCAAGGCCTCATCCAACCTGGCCTTGAACACCTCCAGGGAGGGAGCAGCCACAACCTCCCTGGGCAGCCTGTGCCAGTGTCTCACCACCCTCACTGCAAAGAACCCTTTCCTAACAGCTAGTTTGAATCTCCCATCTGTGAGCTTAAACCCATTGGTCCTCCTGCTGTCATTACAAGACCTCATCAGTAGTCCCTCCTGTAGCCCCCTTCAGATACTAGAAGGCCACTCCGAGGTCTCCTCAAAGCCTTCTCCAGGCTGCAGAGCCCCAGCTCTCTCAGCCTGTCCTCGGAGCAGAGCTGCTGCAGCCCTCTGAGCATTTCAGTGGCCTCCTCTGGACTGGCTCAAACAGTTCCATGTCCTTGTGCTGGGGGCTCCCGAATTGTACACAGGACTCCAGGTGTGGTCTGAGGAGAGCAGAAAAAAGGGGCAGAATCGCCTCCCTTGCCCTGCTGGCCATACTGCTCTTGCTGTCTGGACTGCACTCACACTGCAGGCTCATGTTGAGCTTCCCATCAACCCAGACCCCCAGGGCCTGTTCCTCAGAGCTGCTCTCAGCCGTTCCCCACCCAGCCTGGCGCTGTGCTGGGGACTGCAGGCATACACATACAATATGTGAGTAGGTATTTACAGTTCTATACATGATAGCAGTAACACAGAAATCCAAACTCCCTCTCAAAGAAAACCACCCAGAAGGGGCTCAAAGCTGCCCTCTCCTTCTGCCTGTCCTTTCCCAGACAGGCAAACAAAACCCAACCAGCCCAGCTTAGGTTGTTATGTGTTAGCCAAGATCTGCAGAGATGTTAGAGCAGAACAAAGAGGAAACGAATAGATCCAGCATCCCGGAGTGAGACAAGCTCTTTACTTTTTGGCTTTGCATCCCTCTCAGCAAACCAGTGATTGATACAAACTTGATCATTATTTAATTTTTACAACCAATGATGTAATTTCTGTCATTAAACTATTCCACTTAGCCTCAAGCCACACACAGGGCAACAGGAGTCTTTATTGTAAGACAGCTCTGCCAAGTGCACAGACATGAAACACATCCCCTGCACATTCCAGAGTTGCAGAGCACCACACCAAAGAAGCATTTTCATCTGCCTGCTGGAGAGGCTAACAACCCACAGGGCTAGCTGGTGCACTGCCCCACTCAGCATCCACAGGACCACCTCCAACTCCATTAACTACACATTTTTTTAATTGCACCCTCATTGCACAGCATGAAGATGGGGAGAGCCAGGGAGGGGGCAGGTTTTCAGGTGATTTAACTCTGATTCCACCCATTTCCCTTTGATGCCCATTCTATAAAGACCATCAAATCTAACACATGCAACAGCAACTCCACCTCCTGTTTTAATTCCTGAGCACTGGAGCTACCTCATTACACACAAAGATTAAAAGGCCACTTACCTGCTAGCTGCAAGCTTGCTCACTCCAGTAGAGTTAGTCCAGAAGAGCCACTACTGTCTCTGTGTGTACCATCCAGTGTGACAGGTAAGCTTCTCCAGCTGAACCCAGCCTGTTCTGGCAGTCACTGCTGGGATCGCCCCTCAGAAGCTTCCAGAAAGGTACCTGAGCCACCCTCACAACTAACCTTAAGGACTCACTAACTTCCTGTCTGACCTACACATCTGTGTAGCTGCCAACCCCACTCCTACAGCCTGCAGACTATGGAATTTCTGCTAAATAAGGTTGCAGTTCCCCAGGCCAGGCAATGCTACTGCTCCATCTTGTCTAGAAGCCAAGACCTGCTCTTCTCCCACCTGCTGCCCCTGTGCACAGGGTAATTTGTGCTAATGCCCAGCACCTGTGTCAGGCTAAGCCAGAGCAGCTGCACCTGCGGCGCTCCACAGACACGAGCTGCGGATGGGGGCAGCCATCGCCCGGAGGCACGAGATAGGAAAGCAAACAGCACATGGATGATCTCCGAGTGCTGAAATCAGGGTCTGGTGGAAAAGAGTTCAGCCCGGCAGAACTGTGGCACGCAGGGCTGGCACAACTGTGCGAGAGTCAGTTTCTCGCCGCAGGGAACAGTAAACTACTTGATGATTGAGGTACAGCCGTGTGTAAAGCGTATGCCGAGCAAGGGAAGCGTCTGCAGTGCCACGCCACGAGAGCTGTTTTAGTCACCAAACGTGGCTGGGGGAACGCAGAGAACACACCCCCCCAACCTGTGCTTAAGCAGCCTCATCTTGGCTGCTTCTCAGCTTTGGCCTTATGCACTTCCAGCAGGAAAGCTGTGGGAGTTATTTCTGCCGTCACCAGCCAGAGGCAGGGCAAACCAGGGCAAGGACACACAGAAGTGCCAACAGGGGGTGACAAAGACCTCCTATTCGTGTCTTTCTATGGGGGCAAACCATTTTAACACCTTCCATTTCGATACAAAGATCAGAAAGGGCAACGGCTGGGGCAAGCCTGCACTGGCTCCTTTGCCATCGTGTCAGCTGAACCTCTCCCTTGAGGCACACGGGTGGGCAGGCAGGGGAGATCACACTACAGCTGCGCACAAGCAACTCCACAAGCTGAGGAGCTGAACCGCCCTCGGTTACCGCTGGCCACAGCAGGCAAAAGGCACAGGGCACCCTCTCCAGCCTGCTCCTAACCCCTCCTACCACAGCCTTCACTAACTGCTTCAGTGCTGGCTGCTGCCACTGAATGCACCTGGGCAGCACTGCACCCCCGCAGAGGCTGGCTTCTCCCTCCAGAAAGGGACAGCATGTGCCCGGGAACTGGCCCTGCCCACACACCCAGGGGCCAGAGAGCACCGCCGGCAGCCCACCCCGTCTGGAAACTTCAGTGGCCCCTGACAGGGCTCCACCCCCAGCCCACCCCTTCTGGAAACTTCAATGGCCCCTGCCAGGGCTGCTCCCTCAGCACAGCCCCTTCGGGAACCTTCTGCGGCCCCTGCCAGGGCTCCGCCCCCGGCCCCGCCGCTCCCGGCGCTCGCCCTGGGCCCCGAGGGCTGCCCCGAGCCCGGGCAGCTCTCGGGGTCCTGTCCAAGGGGGTGTCACGGGGGGCTAAAGGCTCTCCCGGTTCTGTGGAGTTTAGCTCTGCAGAGAAGGTGAACAGAGTCGCCTGTCCTCATCTAGCAAAGCAGCGGCGCTGCAGCAGGGGCAGGGAGCTGTCAGTGCGCTGGCTGCGCAGGGCTGCCGCATGGCAAACCCGCCCGTGAAGCTCCGCACACCTCTGCAGACACCTGGCACCGGGGTTGGCGAGGGCAGAAGGCAGCAAGGCAACAAAGGGCCTCTTAGTGCGGAGGTGGCAGAGGAAGATGGTGCTGGGCACTGCTGAGCCAAGCTGTGATTGTTCATGGCAGCTGCTGCAGAACCCTTTCGGGAGACAGCACTGAGCTCAGCAGGTCACCATGTGCAGCAGCATGGAGACTGAAGCCAGGGACCAAGGGGAGGTTGTGCTCCATGGGTCCCAGAGCAGAGAGTGGCATCTTGAGTCAATTCCATGTTTCTAATGGCTGCCAGCAATCAGAACTCACCGCACAGCAGCAAAGTGCCCTGGCACTGCCTGACCCAGGGCACTGCCACGTGGGGCCCACAGCTTTGTGGCCTTACCACTGGTACAAAAGCCAATTGTCCCAGGGAAGGAGGCCTGCAGAGCAGCTGGTAAAGGGCCGGGAGGGAGGGAAGTCACTTCTGCTAATGTCCATCACCTCGTGGTGTTGCTTTGCTGCCATTTGTGATTTATGGAACTAAGCCTTTCCCTGCAACAAGCAGGCTGCAGCAGTGGTGGACGGGAGCCTTTGGTACCTGCTGCTGAATAGTTGATTTCCCAGGTGAGTGGAAGCAAGAGAGCTGACCTGAGCAAAGGACTCGGAGCTAGGGAGCCCAGCAGCAGTGTCTGCAGAGGAGATGCCCCTAGTTCCCACTGAGTGCCAGCCGCCTGCACACAGCAGCCTCTTGCACAGCCAGTCTGCAGCTGGGCTGCTGGGGAAACCCAAACTTTGTGGATGGCACCTTGGCAGTCAAGACTTGACACACCTCACCTGAAGACAATCCTCAACCTGAACTCTTTGTGTTGGGTGTGTCAGACACTGGGCAACAGCAGGATGGTCTGAACTGATGTCCTGAGCTGGACAATTGGGAAACTAAGATCAATTTCGATTGCTGAGCCCCAGCAGAAATCAGCAGAGATCATGGTTTGCAGGTTAAATACCTTTGCTCTACTTTCTGCTGCTCCGAGTTAATCTTTCCTTATCTAGTAGCCAGAATGACCAAATAGGTAATCTTTAACCACTAGCCATCGACTTACAAGGGTCACTGCAGTCTCCCTTCAGTGATCTAAGCTGCCCTGGCACTACGCAGGCCTCCCCTTTGCCTGCTGCACTGTGGCAGTAGCTGGTGAATGTGCATCTTTGTGAAGGCTGATGCCCCTCGAATACTGTGGGTATCTGGGATTAGCAGATAAATAGCAGCTTTTCCTACCTGGAGCCCAGGAGTTCTGTGGCAATTTCCTCTGAAAAACTGCATGGCAATCTCCAGAGCTGATCTAAGCCAGCACGGAGTCACTGCAATGGGCAGCTCAAAGCACAGGGGCACATTCGGTTCCATTGCTGGCCCTGCCAGTCTTCTCCATACAAGGATGTGGCCTAAATCTTTGACCCAGGTTGATCTGACAGTGTCAGGCCAAGGAAGTGCTGGCAGGAGGCAGCAGGATTTTTCCATAGGTGAAGGAGCTAATGCCAAATCAGTTCAAGAGTATTGATTATGTGCTCATTAAAGATAGAGCTGGAGTAAGGCCATAAAGATACAGCTCAAGTTCTCAGATGTGCATTGCCATTAGTGGAACAGTTCTGAGGCTGGAATCCAGGGAGGCAAACCCATTAAATGTCAGGATTCCAGAGGACTGCAGAATGGGAGGCTACCTGGACTGGTGGCTCATTAGCTCCCTTTTAAACCTCTGTGCTTACAGATTTTTCAGCTCAGAATCTTTTGCTCCAGCTCCCTTCTCAACTGACAGTGTAGTTTCTCCCTCAGCCTGGCTTTAACCTGAGGTTTGTGATGAGCTGGAGAAGAGGAGGCCTTAGGCCATCCAAATGAGGAAGAGAAAGCTCTTCCCAGTCCACTTGCTTCTCTTCACTTACCCTACCTGTGCACCATGACTGCTCTCTCTGCTACTTTATCTTCATACAAAATGCAGACTATTCTGCATGTAGAGAAGAGCAGAGCCCAAAGCCCACATCACATACGTGAGCCCTGATCTGAAAGGCTCCAGTCTGAACCCAGTGGTGAAACTGGCTTTTGAAACCCACTCTGAATAAACACAGGGGTTGTGGGGTTTAAGCCCTTTCAAACAGGCTTTCTAAAGGAGCTTTGCTGAACACATAGTGGATTTGTTATCAGAGTTAGCCAGCTGCAAGAAAGGTTTATTCTTCCAAAGGGGGTGATACCACTCAGGCAGCCCTGCAGGCCCCTGCAGTTTGTGAACAGAGGAAACCAACTCTCCTGACACACCGAGGAGAGCTCCACACACTGAACATTCAACCACTGTTTTGCAGCAGTGCTGTTCTTAACCACAGCAGTTTGTGATTAAGGTCCTGTAGAAGCAAGCCCTAGCTTCACTCTGCCTTTTAAGCCTTCCCAGTGTGAAAAACTTCTGGGTTTTGCTCCTGCAGCAAGTTGTTACTGACAGCTTCAAAGTCAGACTGAACTTGGACGTTGCTCATTTTGCTTAGGGTCGTATCTAGGTATTATCAAGGGAAGAATCTGGCAGGTTGCATTATTTGCCCTTGTGCCACCTTTAGTAACAATTACACAAACCAGTTCCTCTCTTTTTTTTTTAGGAATTTCCAAATACCTTGGCACTGAATTCCAGAGAACTGCCCCCCAAGCAGTCTGCAGCAGTGCTGCCTGTTGCAATGCTGGCTTAGCTTCTCCCCATGGCTCCACATGCAGTGCTCAGAACTTCGCTTGCAGTTGCCCATCACCATTTTGAGGAAAAGAGCTTTTTTTTCCCCCAGACACAAGCCAGCAACACCAGGGAAGTGGTGTTTGCTCTGTGACCAGAAGCAGCACGTTGTAATCTTCTCCTGGAGAACATGTGGCCTTTGGGGATTTTTTATGCCAGGTCTTTTGCCCTCTTTTGACAAATGAGCAAACTGTGATCTACCTCCTGCAGACTTCAGATGCACATTTGCCTGTCCAGAATGGTTTGCACACAGCATTCTGCTATAACTGCACAGGTAGCTTGTAATGTTTGTCCCCAGACCTTCTTCTACCGTGAACTAGCAGGCTATGAACTAGTACTACTACTATTACTAGTAGTAATTCTGTCATCCTTACACTATGTGCAGGTACAAGTCCCAGGTGAGAGACTTTTCATCAAAAGCAAGCAGTAGCAACACAAGTGCGAGCAGCCCCTGCTTCAGGAGGGTTTGCTGAATAGCTCTGTGGCAGAAGGCAGCAGGGAGGCTGAGAGCACTGGAAAGCCCTGACCACCAGAATTCTACCCAACACGAGAGCAGCCGTAGCCAGGCGATTTGCTTCCTAGCATTGCAGCACAAGCATGGCAGAGACAGGCCCCCTGCACACACATATTCACTCTAGAACATCCCCAGTCACCCTCCCATTAAGGTCTTGGCAAGAATAAATCAGGAGGCTGTGTCAGTGCGTCCGAGTGGCTGCAGAGCCAGCTGAGGTTGCCAGGCAGACACAGTGCCCCTTCTCCTGCAGCACCCCAAGGTGGGGAGCACAGGGATCTGACACTTTCAGCCCACAGGAGGGACTGGGATTATGCTGTCGCCCTACTAACCGTCAGCTGCTAGCAAGGTGGATTTGTGCTTTGCACTAATGAAGGTCCCCAGCGGAACTGGAGAAGGGCAGAGCGAGCAGTCAGCTCTGTCCACACCCGGCAGCTCACGCTGCTTTTGCAACTGATCAGTCAGCAGGTCCCCAGTTCGTGCAAGGGAGCACAGCAGTGCTGAAGTGTGTGTGAAGCCATCAGGCTGCCCACCCCTGTGCACAGCAACATCACTGCACAGGCCGCCCGGCCGGGGCCTTCCTCTCCTCGTGCCCGTGGCACTGCTGCTTGTGTCGCTGCCGCACCTGAGGCTGGAGCGATGCCGCGAGCAGTGTCCCAGGAATCGGCACCCGAAGAAGCAGCAGCAGACGGTTCTTGCCGTGACAGACCTGCGGTCCTGGTACATGAGAGCCCCGAGGAGGAAAGACAGGCCATGGCCTGGTGAGGGTGTCCCAGGGCTGTGTAGCTTGAGCTTCTTCCATTGCACATCTCCATTCTGTCTTTGAGTCTATTACCTCTTCACCCAAAGCTCCCATTCTTAGAGCTCGTGAATCCTGGCCCATTTCATCTGACCCTAGCAGTGGGGAGGGAAGGCACTTTTGGAAGGAGGGAGGCTGCATTTGACTTCTGTCCAAGGTCTGCTTGTACTAAAGCTGGAAAACAATGGAAGTGCAAGAGAGAGAAGGGGTTTGGCTGCTGGGTAGACACATCCAGGCCAAAGAAGTAAAGGGGCCTGGCTCCTCACTTGTGTGAAGGATCATACTCAAAATTGTGCCTTCTAAACAAATAGTATTACTGAGGCCTGTCACATGGTGTTGCGATGGGATAGAAGCATGCACGGCCATCGGCGCCCCCCAGGCACCTACCAGGAGGGAGGCTGCAGGGAAGGCGTGACTCTGGCTAGGGAAATCTCAGGTTCAGATCCCATACCTGCCTTTGCAAAAGGGGCAATTCACTGTGTCCTAAGCTTGGGGTTTATGCAGAGGTCTAGCTCTTGGTTATCTCTGTCAGGTCCTGAAACTGCTGCCTTTGCCAGGGGTGCTCAGTGCACAGCTGAAGTCAGATCTTTCCCCCATCCCATACATATGCTAGAAGAAACCACGACTGGCTCCTGGGGAGTTCTGAGGAAAAGACAGTAAATCTGGATCAGGACATGAAAACAAGGTTGAGAAGGCCCAGCAGTGAAGAGCAAGATGAAGACTGTGACCTGAGGAACTGACAAGATCAGTCTCCCTGGAAGAAGCAAGCGAGCAAGCTGGAGCAAGAGCAAATACTCTTTATCTCGGGTTAGGCAAAGCAGGCAGCCGAAAAGCCTCCAGGTCTTGCCTTTTTCCCTACCCACATATGCTCCTCCTGAAGGGAAAACTCAGCTTTCAGAGCTTTCTTTCCACGCTTTGGTCTGACTAAAGGTGACTCTGGCTCTGTGCAATGAGGGCCATTTCCCTCCCCCAGATCAATATTTTAATAGGACTTATCAGAAAGAGAATGAATTGTTTACTTTCAAACCGCAGGATCCCATAAAGGGCGAGGCAAAGGTGGCCACTGGACGCAGAGGCTTGCACCAGCCCACCACTGCTGGCAGCTGCCGGGAGCAGAGCAAGAGCTCCGGCGCTCCCCGGCAGAACGGCGTGCGGGAGGCTCGGGGGACTCAGGTGTGGCAGACGGTAAGTGCCTCCCTGTGCGTGCTGGCGCGAGGAGAAAGAGATGCGCAAACGCAGCAACGAGATAGCGCAGCTGAATTCTGAGTACCAAGTGCCTCAGCCTGCCAGAATACCCCCAGGTGCCTGTGGCCTGCCTGTCGTTTACCAGGACACCTGCGCTTATCCAGAGATTAGGTTTTATTGGTGCCAGTGGGCACCCTGAACGTTTATTGTTTAAAATCCAGGAAGGGTGGCAGGCAGCTGGCAGGAAGTGTGGTTACACTTCACCAGGGTTACAGGAACACTTCTGTGCCCAGTTACACCAAAAGGACAGGGTCTGTGAGCCATCAAGGTGCTTCCTGAAAAACCCCTGCGGTGGAACATTCCAGTGATACTCTGTAGACTAATATCTAGCAGATACCAGTAAAACGTGGATTGGTAATGCCTTTTCCTCTGATGCTTGTGCTTTGCTTTCTCCCTGTAGCGACTTGTAAGTTTCCCACTGGTGTGGGTCGGGTTTTTTTCACTGCAGTACTAAAAGCTGTGACTATTTCTTTCTTTGATTGCCTTTTGTCTTGCAATTATTCCTGCTGAATTGATGGAAGATTCCACAGAGCTGTGGAACTATAAAACTGCCTGCTGGCAGCTGCACTGGTCGCCTACTGTTGTATACGTTTCAGAGTGCAGTCCAGAGGCTGCCAGGGCCTGCTGCTCTTTGCCCTCTACCTGCCAGCGACTGTCAGGCTTCTCCCCAGAAAGCTTCCTTAGAGTAGAATCCCACCTGAGCTCTCCTCTCTGCTGCAGAGGGAGAGCTCAATGGAATGTACGTGAGGAGGAGAAATAACACCACCCTCACGAGGAACTGGCAATGTGCAGCACTTACATTCCTTTGCCATTCATTTCTCACCACTATAAGCCAGGCACTTGTACTACAAATAGCCTCACTGCCCTGGGGCCAGCTGCTGCAAGCTGCACCCTGTGCAGAGAGAACACCCTGGCAAACCACACAGTCTGACCTGGTGACCAGCCAGCAAGGGTTTGTTTCTCTGCTTTTCACCAGCCAAGGGCCACTCAGCTCTGCTGCCAGTCTGCTTTGGCTGCAGCTTCATTAGATCTCCTTGCACACCAGCAGTGAAACTGGTGCACAGCCCTAGCAAGTCTGCGCTGACTGATGGATGCTGGCTGAGCTAGGTTACACTGGAGACACGGACCCAGAAAGGACACAAAGCTGGAGCAAACGGCGAGGAGGAGAGGAGGACCTGTTACACTGCCGAGTGTGCTGCTGCTGAGGCAGGCAGCCAGCTCCTCTCCGTGCATCAGGGTCTCCTCTTTGCTGGCCCTTCAGCTTCGGGTGCTGTACAACAGTGAGCTAAACTTCCCTGCCTGGTGGTCTGCATACGGACACCCGAGTTTGGGAGCCCTGTGCCCTTACCCTTCGGCATTTCCCATCACAGCTCCTTCCGCTGTCTGAAATCAGCCTGCATCTCCTCTGGAGAGCAGATTGTTTTCTGGAGCATTCCCTTCAGAGAGCCATGTGCTACTCCCCACAAGCCCCAGGGCTCCGGCTTACCTAGAGGGAGCTGCCCAGACACAATCTTGCACCTCTCACAAACTGCAACGTGCCCGAATCAAGCCAGGAGCTGCCTCTCCTCCTCACACCAGCTGGTATGTAAACGGGTGAGCTTTGGTCTCACCACGCACAGACACGTGGGTCTCCTGCACGGCTGTGCCCCGTTCAGCATCACCTTCAAACCGCATGGGTGTACAAAGAGCTGAGGGCAGAGGTTTGTGCGGGAGCGCATGGTGGAGTGCTGACGGCAGGCTGGGGGGGAAACAGAGGCGGCAGGGCTATTAGCCTGGGAGCGACACAGGGCAGGGAATTAGGAAAGATAAAAGATGAGATTGATGGGAAGGCTAAGCCCGTAGGAGGGGCTCCTCAAAGGACCTCACAGGCTGCTCTCTGAATGCTGTCACTTGCTTAACGATCTTTCACTACAGTGCAACCAGACCCAGCAGAGCAGGGAGGGCCAAGCTCTGCCTCACAGGGGTAGCAAATGCTGCTGGCGATGTAAACATGGGAGCTTCAGAAACAAGGAAACAGATAGGTTAGGAGCATTGCAGCAAGAGCTTCCATCCTCATCTCTTGGCACAGACAGCTCCAGCCACTGCCATGCTGCTCCCAACCTGTCCAGAGGATTCTTTCTTAGCTCAGAAAGCTCATCAGATACAACCCCAAACATTTTGGTCCGCAGCACACCCAGGAGCTACTCAAACTCACCGATGGAACATCAAAGCTTAATGTACTCTGGGCTCTTTGGAAGAGTTCTTCCAGCCCCGGGGGGGGGTGCAGAATTCCACTCAGAGCTCTCTTTTCTTTCCCCGCCCTGTCCTGAAGTGAGGACAGCGCAGCACGGCCCGCAGTAAGGTAGCAGTGCTGAGCTGTCATTGCTGCCAACGCACACTCACTGGCTGGCCTGCACTTGCACACTTCCATTCTCCGCCCCGCAGTCAGCATTCCCCCCAGGTAACACCCCATGCTCCTGCAGTGCAAATCACACGAGCTGACACTCCTTACAGATGAGTAAAAGCTGACACATGGGACAGTAAGACCCTGCAGAGTGATTCAGTCCTCCTCCCTTCAGCACTATGTGTCTCAGGATAGGACCCATCCCTGTCTCACGGTGCCCACCCATCTCCTTTGCGTGTCAAGGCATGCTCCAAACTGCTGAGCCTTTGGATCACTACAGGTAGCTCAGACAAAGCTGCCACCTCAGGCCAATTCAGAATCCCAGCTCCACTGCTCAGTGAGACCCCTGATGTCCCACCTCATTCACCCATGCTTCAACATGGTCTTTGTGCTTTGCAGGTCTCTGGCACCCCCACGCTGAAGTCTGCGATGGCTTCCACGGACTAACACTCTGCTCCTGCCAGAGCTGTGGAGTGTGACAATGGTGTTTGTGTCCAGTCTATCAAACGCCATTATCACACTAAATAGCTACTGGTGGGCAAGACATCAGTTCAGGAAGGCACCTGAGCTGCAGCAACACATTTCCCTCTGTGCTGAGGAATAAAGAGCCTGTGTACCTCGGGAGGGCTCTGCTCTTTCTTTCAGAAGCAAAAGCAGGGAAGCTGCAGGAAGTGAACAGTGTGGCACAGGCACTTCCAGATTCCCACTGTAAGGCAGGTGGCACCTTCAGGAGCCGCCGTCAGCATGTCGTCATCAGGATGTGGGTTTCAGCACAGGCAGTGAGGCTGTGACTACCTCTGGGAATCAAGGTCAGTTTGGGATGTTCTTCCCGTTGAAGAGACCAGAGCAAGGCAATACTGCAGCCAGCCAGCTGATGCCAGGGCTCTGGGACTGCAGTACCCCGTGCTGCCCTGCAGATGGCACAGACCTGGCCGCAGCAAAGCAGCAGCTCTCCTCTGATCCTGGGAAACGCCCCCCTGCCCTGTGCTTGGGGCACACGAACACGGCTCATGGGGCGAGCTTTAGGCGCATGAAAAGAAAAAGCCTACAAGTTCTTCGTGAAAGAGTGAAAAGGGAAAGGTGAGGGCTGGGCTCGCCCGTAGCAGAAGGTTGGGAGCAGATAAATTAACGGCAAAGGCCACATCCAAACTGTCTGGCACAGGATAAGACCACTCGGCTCTGACACTAACAGGGGACGCTGCTCTGCCACCGTTGCCAAACAAGCAGCCTCAGTCGTCCAGAAACAGAGTGCGCAGCAGCGGCAGGCTGCCAAAGCCAAGGCTCCCCTGCTGCCCAGGGCTCCGCAAAGTGCAGGGGTTTCACACCCACCACCTGTCACAGCACACCCGGTGAAAGCAGCAGAGCTGCAGGCAGTTGTGGCTTGTTCTTCAGAAGGGCCCTGCTGAGAAGGAGCTGCCAGCTGAGGGAACCTCTGCAGGTGAGCTGGGCATGCCAGTGGGCAAGAGAGCTGGAACTTCTCTCTGCTCTGGCTTTGCAGCAGGAAAGCAGAAGTGACCTTGCCTGCAAGGCCCTCTGAGTAATATTTTTGCAGCAGCTACTTTTTTTCACAGCCATCGAGAGAGAAATGTCCTTTCCCCTCCTCACCACACCTGCAGTACATTCCAGGGAGTCTCTCCCAGCCTGAGCAGTGCTGGTTACTGGCACTGCCAGTTTGCCTCTCTGAGAAACATCTTCTGCTGTTTGTGCCCTCCCACGCAGCGAGCCTCACGTGCTGCTTGCCTGTGCACAGTATCGCTGTGGCAGCAAGGGAAGGGGCTGCAGATTGGCTGTCCTTCCTTCTGGAGTAGCTTCCTGACTGGCAGCGGCGTCACAGATCGTTCCACAGCATTCATCCCGTGTGAGATGCCAAGCATGCATCACCACAGCTGGTGCTCCAGCACTGGAGTGGCAGTACAGGCACCCCAGCTGCTGCCTCGGATGTCAGTAAGAGAAACCCATTTGCAATATTCAGTCAGACATCCATGTGGGCAGAGAGTTCCTAACCTCCCCCTGGAGCTCGGTGCCAGGATAGCAGTGCACACCAATTCGCTTTCTCTCTCCCCATTACTTTCTTACCACTCACAATTCCTGGTGGAGGCTTTATTGCAGAGCAAGGCAGCCTCTGCAGCACCCACACTGTTCACACACCCACGCTTCCCGAAGGCAAATAAAGAGCTTAAGCACCATGGAGCTGCACCTCTGCAGATCACTGCTGGGTGATGTGCGAGTGAGCTGCGGGAGTTAGACCAAAGAGCAACTCTGCTAGGAGCAGCAGCAGTTCTCTCTTGCTGTGTGTGACAGGGAATCGTTGGGAAGCACACTGCCTAATTGCTAACTCCAGGGGATACAGCACTGGGCATACCTCTGATGCCTTCTGCAGCTACATCCTCTGGAGGCACAAGGCCAGGCACTTTGTGCAGCAGGTGTGTGAGAAGCCCTGCAACGACCCAGTCAGGTACAGATTCACATCCTCCACCTGGGGAGGAATAATAAACTGCAGCAGCACAGGCTGGGAGGTGATCTGCTAGAGAGGGACCTGGGAGTGATGGGGAAGAACATCCATGGCACAGCAATGTGCCCTGGTGGCCAAGGGGGCCAATGGGGTCCTGGGGGGCATTAAGCAGAGTATGTCCAGCAGAGGTTCTCCTCCCCCTCTACTCTGCACTGGCGAGACCTCACCTTGAGTACTGCCTTTGGGTTTGGGCTCCCCAGTTGCAGAGGGACAGGGATCTGCTAGAGAGGGTCCAGAGGAGGGCTATGAGAATGGTGAGGGGACTGGAGCACTGCCTGATGAGAAGAGGCTGAAGGACCTGGGGCTGCTTAGTCTGGAGGAGAGAAGTCTGAGAGAAGATTTAATAAATGTCTATAACTATCTGAGGGCTGGGGGTCAGGAGGGGGACAGGCTCTGCTCACTGCTCCCTGGGATAGGACAAGCAGCAGTGGATGGAAGCTGCAGCACAGGAGGTTCCAGCTCAACACAAGGGGGAACTTCGTGACTGGAAGGGTCCCAGAGCCCTGGCACAGGCTGCCCAGAGAGGTTGTGGAATCTCCTTCTGTGGAGACTTTTCAGAGCCTATCTGGATGTGTTCCTGTGTGCCCTGAGCTCTGGCAGGGAGGTTGGACTCGACCTCACTGGGTCCCTTCCAACCCCGACATCCTGTGATCCTGTGATCCTGAAACTTAGCAGCCTGGCTTTTCCACTTGGACGCCTGCAGTGGACAATACCCCAGCTCCTGTAGCCAAGTCTCTCTTCCCACACAGGTCAAAAAGTGCCGCCGACAGTTTGGTTAAGAGTTGCTCAGCTACCCAGCTCCAGGGGAAGCTGCACTTCAGGCATATCTGACATTTCAGCAGCAGGCTGTTCCCTACACCCACTGACTTTCTCCTTGTGAGTGCCCTCACAAGGAGATCCCAAGCTGGCACCAGAGCCCACAGCTGGTTTCCAGCAAGTGTGCAGTGGCTTTCAGCAGTGCAAGCTGTCTCTGGGAGCCCACGCTGGACTGGAGCTCCCCAATTCACTCACTGCCACCTCTGAGTGCTGCTGACCCGTGTCAGGCGCACTCACAGCTCCACAGAAGGGCCCCGAGGAGAGCAGCTCCTGCTGAGGATTTCAGACACTTTTGGCAAGCAGATCAGTTTAGGAGCTGTGTGCAGAACTCTATGGAGAATCACACAATCTGCCCATCTTTATGCTTTGGAGGGACCTTACAAAGATGGCAGCTAATTTGGGGTGGCAGAAGACAGGTAGGCCCAGTTATAAATGTCTTTTGTTAACAGATTTGTTAGCAGGAGAAGAGACTACAAGAATAGGGTTGGAGGAGGACTATAATACGCAAAAATCTGGGAGACAAAACATTTTTTCTCTATCAGCCTGAGCAACAATACTGTGCAAAACTTCTATGTGGCACCTTAAATACATTGGTGTTTACACAGCAGCGGAACCCACGGGGGCACAGGCACAACAGGGAAGATGTTCTCCTCAGTGCACTCAGTGTCCAAGGCTCAAAACGTGCAGAAGAGTTGTAAGACAGTCCAGGCAGATGGCTTAGTCGGTTTTCAACACCTTGCTCCCGTGGTAAATCTCAGTTACCACGAGCACAGAAGTGGCTCCTTTGTTGCTGGCATCAGTGCTGGGACAATGTCAAACCAACGTCACAAGGGAAGAGTCTGAAGTTATCCCTGCACCAGGTTGTTGGTGCCCAGCACTCCTCCAGAGGAGTTGCCACAAGACAGGCCAGTGCAAGTCAGTGCTCTGAAGAAATGAAGTCTCTAGGTTCTCTTGGGCACTGCTTTCTTTGCTGTCAAGGAGCTGGGCAGGGTTTTGCTTTTCATGGATGCTACTTTCCTCTGCTTTTGATGAGTGGTCCGGAGAGACTTCAGCCCCATCATCTCACAGTACTTATTGCACTGGTGGAGGGCTCTGAACTGCTCAATGAAGGAAATGGAGCAGTTGCCTTTAAAACCTTTGTATCTGTAGCAACAAAGGAAAAAGAAAGCCAAACAGGATTTCAAGATGCATTTCCAGCACAGGGAGGCAGAGCGCGGCTGTTGGCTCGTAAGCAGCTTGGAAGCATTTGCGAGACTCTGCCTTGGGAAGCAGTGAGGGTGTCACAGAACATCAAACCCAGCCAGAGGCGAAGGAAACCAGGCAATAAGCAGCAAGCGAAGAGGGCAAAGGATTAAAGAGGCTCTGCCCTGTCTCATGGCTTTCCTCTCACTTAGCTGGGAATAGAACTGTTTGCTGCCTGAGTTTGTCTCAGTCACACGCAAATGAAACTCACTGCAGCACTCTCCGGAAGCAGTTCTTGGGGCTGCCACGAAGACAGGAGGTGTTCTCAGGCCCAGAAGCTGTTTTCATCCAAACAGGTCCATAATGGTCCATAATGGGCCTCCCTCCCCCAGCCTGAGCCCTGGACATGCAGTGTGCTCAGATGTGAACTGCTGAGTTGTTACTGCACGACCCCAAACCAGCTGCGGCGCTGGAAGGAGCGCGCCTTGCTCACTGCACAGCATTCCACACCACTCCTGTCCTCCCGGAGACTGCACCTGCTGGAAGGAGCACTGCTGCTCTGAGAGGGCCAAACACATTCTCACAGATAAGCTCCTTTACTGCAACAGTTGGCCAGGTTTTCTTCTACAGAGAATGGTGCCAGTGGTGAAAACATCACAAACTACCCTGCAGCAACAGGGGTGGTCCTGCCTCCATTTACAGCGAGCTGCAGTCTGCACCTCCAGTGCTCCTCTGATGAGCCCTCCGGCTGCTCCTAGCGTCAGTCCTCCCACCCTGGGAGGAAAGAAATCTCCTCAGGGCATAATGCACATCTGCAAGTCTCTCTGGCATACCGAGGTGAGAGTTACTGCTTCCTTGGGCACACACCAATATTGACAGTCCCCCTTACAGCCTAAAAACGCCAGCTCCATGCCTTGCTGCTGCTTTTAACCAGCCACAACTGCCTGCAGAGGAGGAGGGACCCCAAATGATCTCAGGCAAGCTACTGCAGCCGTGATGAAGGCTCTGTAGCTAATTCTAAAGTGAACAGCAGCCCTTAATCTGCCAAGGAATTAAATCACTGCTAGTGCTTAACTTCATCAAGAAAAACTACCTCGGGGTTCAGCTTTCTTATCTTAAGTATTTAAGAGCCCTTTTTGTCTTCTTATACTGCACGTTCAGCTTCCTCTTTGAAGTCAGAGGCTTTGAATGTCAAGTTTGTATTTCAGCGAAGTAAAGCTCCAAGTGTACTTCACTATTATGTGCCACGTGAAGCTGTGAATGCCAGACAAGGTTACCTCTAAGTCACTAACAGGCAGTAAGCCTGCCCCACTCTAGAGGAACCACTCAGCATACTGGAAACATCCAGGTGAACCTCAAATGGTCTGAAGGGTTTTTTCCCTCTCCAAGCAAGTGATGTGCTTGCTTACCCACAGGAAGTGGCCATTGTAACTACACTCTGCACACCCTCATGAGACATTCTCATTTCCCTCCTCTCAAAACCATAGATTTGCATCTGATCCTGTGGCTACAGCTGTGGATTTGGAAACCCCCCTTGCCCATTTTGGAAGGTAGCACCACAACTGAGCCACTGCAGCATGCAGACAGCCCCAGGCCTTATGGCAGCCACATTAAAACTCATCCACAGAGGTAGATGGGTCAAAGTTCTTCACCGGAGTTCTCCCAGCTACCTGCTGATCACTACCCCCACAAAGCACCCCCTGTGTGCTTCCAAACTGCACCATTTGTTCTAGGCAGCCCTAATGACCAGAGCTCTGCTGTAACTTGGCAGGGCTTGAGAGCTTAGCTGGAACCATTCGGTGCTGTTAGGGCCCGTGGAATGTCCGAGTGGGGGTAGGTGTCCCTCAGTGAATGGCTCCTGCCTCTGCAGCCCGTATTGCCTTCCCTATTGCTTTGTGCCCAGTGGCACCAGGCTACGGCACACCCCCAGCCCCGAAACACAGAGCTGTCACCTCGCACAGCATGCTCTGTTCATTCACCAACCAGGCTGATGAATAAAGCCGGGACAGAACTCCAGCTTCCAAGCTTGACAGCTGGGGCTTGGCCCAAGCCAAATCTTCCTTAAATCTGAAGAGGAATGTGGGTTTTTTCCCCAGGCTTAACCTCCCCAACGCCTCTCGTTGCGTGTTGAGGTAAGTTCAGTCTGTCCGTGCCCTGACACCAGGCAGCCTCTCAGATCTGTCTGCGGCAAAGAGCTCGCTGCCGGCCGCCCTGCGCCTGGGTCACCGCGGCCCGATTCCTTGGCTCCGTGTGTGGCGTTCTCGGACGAGCCCGTTGCCTTGTGCATCGCCCCGCAGCACCCTGAGTGCCTGCCCTCCGCAGCCAGCCGCCGTAGCTGGGTCCGCTTGCCCTGGCCGGAGGACCGCTCAGCAGCCGGCCCAAGGCTGCGGGCTCCGCGGCTCGGCGTCGCCCCCTGCTGACACGAGCGGTACTGCAGCGGGCTCCCAGCGCCGGCGCCCTGCGCTGGGGCTCCGGCAGCCGCCGGCGCACTACGGAAAGGCAAGGGGAAGGAGCAGAGCTACGTGCCCGAGGGTTAGTTCTTGGAGACATCAATCTCGCCACGGCCTCTACAGGAAGGAGGGAAAGACGAACCCGAAGGATCAAAAAATGCTAGATCCCCCCCCAAACCCCTTAGCAGCAGGGAGCAATAAGTACCAAAGGTTAAGAGATGCTGCTGATGGCGCTTGGCTCAGAAGAAACACTGGGTGATAAGTAACGACCAGGAGTAATTCCTGACAGCTGCTCTCTTGGCTTGTACACATTCATTGCTAACAGTTTGCACTATGGCATTCCATTAGTTGAAAGCCTGATGAGCCTGTGAGGAGGGCAGGGTAGGGAGATCGGTGGGTTGGGTTTGCAGGGTGTTCTTCCCCTATCACAAGTTTAATCTCACAGTGAAATTAGACCTGTATTTAATTTACATTCCAATCAGAAATATCAATGTCCTTCCATTCATCAGGGACCACGAAAGCATCTCCCAAGGCTATTTTTGGTTGGCTTACATGTGATTGGGTAGGCAGAAGACCTGTCTGTGCTCAGGGAGGTCATTATCTCTGCAAAGCCTGTCTCAGGAATCTGGGGATTGGCGAAGGCAGTGCTGCCAAGCAATCAGCTGCGCATCTTTCTCTTCCACCACAGCACTCAGAGCACAGCTGTCAGGGTGGTGGGACCGCATCTGTACTCTGCTGCAGGTAAGTCAGACAAGCTCTCAGCCCCATGGCTGCTTTGCTACCCCAGCACAGCAGCCAGCCACACAGATGAGCTCTGTGCCTCTCGCCTTTCTTCACCCAGGCTCAGAGAATTCAAAATCAAGCTGCAGACACGAATGTGGAGGTGTCCCCTCTGGGAAAGGGGCACGAAAGAGACACACAGAGTGGCAAGTGCCTGCTGTCTCATAGCTAAGTGGTCAGCAAAACATATGCCAGAGGCTGTTGCTGAAGAGAAATGCTACTGCCTCATGCATAACTGAGGTGATCCTGCTACAGCTTGCACCGTACATCCATTTTCTCACTCCCTCTTTCCTTTCCCCAGTCCAAGCTGTGTTCTCACAGGATAACTTCCACAGTGATGCTGATTCCAGAGAATGGTGTTGCCTAAATTAAATTTCTGTGTCTTTGTGTTCTACCAGGGTAAATCAACTTCATCTGGGCTCGTTTTACTTTGGAGTACAGCCAGGAGTGTATCCATGTAAGTTCTGCAGGGATGCCAGCCTGCAAATGTCATGGATTTCCCCAGGGTGTTCCAAGGTGAAATTTTAAACAACTGCAGCTATTGTGAGGGTTTTTTCCCTGCCACAGGTACCTAGACAGGCTCCAGTTTAGTACAGTGACTGAATACATGTGTCTGGATCTGCTCTTTGCTCTCACCTTCTCAGAGAACAGGAGTTTAAAGCACATTTGCTGCCATGCCCTCTCCCCTTCCTGCAGCCAGCAGATTTGCATGGCTGCCTACACCATGTTCTTCATGCCTGTTCCTACCAATGGCGCTCTTGGCCTGTGGCATAAATAGCAGATTTAATTAATGGAAGATCAGAACAAATGCTAAGAGAAGTGGGAGGAAGTGAGAGCATTAAAGGCCTATGTCTTTGCACACATTAAGTCTCCTGGAGAGACCTGCAGCCGTTGCAGAAGGACTAGGAAACAAGCCTCTAGAAACACTATGAACAGAGCTTTTGTTGTTGCTGAGAGAGAAAGGAAAAAGAGTCCTTAACACACTTCCTATCTTGTGAGGTAAGGCCCACACAAAGCTAAACAGACAGCTTCCCTCCACCCACACAGCTGGCAGGAATACAGGCTCCAGAAAAGCTTAGAGCTCCCAGAGCTCTGAACTGAGGACAGGCTCTCTCAAAGCTTGTGCCATGCTTACACACTAAAGCTCTGGCATTCGGCTGGCAGCAAGAGGGGCTTCAGGCAAGTTCTCTCACACAGCCCCTGCACCATCCCTGGGAACTGCTCACAGAAAGGGCACCAAAACACTGGCCTTTCCAGAGCACCTTCTTCTCTGGCTCCCACAGTGCTGGGATAGATCCCCTCTCTTCCTTCAGTGGAAGAACAGAGGGGCAGAAAGGCCAGCTCAGCTGCTGGCAGCAGGAGGCAGTCGCAGGGCTGACAGGCACCAGCACTTGCACTGGCATGCACTGGGCAGCTGCCAGTGAGTGCAAGCTCTGGCTCCAGCAGCACCTAGGCCTAAGCCATTTGCTCCATGGGCAGAAGCTCTGGACAGCACAAACAGCAGGTCTTTCGTTGCAGCCCAAGCTGGAGCTGCTGTTGGCCCTGCCTTCTTGCAGTTGATGTTCCACCAACAAAACTGCCTTGCTGCCTGCAAGTCAGCAGAGCCCTCACTTGTGCTCCTGAGGGGCCCTTGGAATAGGCCTGTTCCGAGGGAGGCAGGAAGCAACAGCAAAGCCAACCTTGTACAGCTAAACATATCTCCTTTGTAGGTGGGTTCCCATAAATGTGAACAAAAAGAACTTAGGAGTCAGATGAGGACTGTTTTCTTCCACAGTTAAAGCAAGACTAACCCCCCAGTGCAGCCCCCCCCCATATTTACGTGGTGCGAGCCTGGTGTGCAAAGCTAAGTGTTGCTGAGGAATGCATTTCCACTCACCCTTTGGCCAGCGTTGCTATGCCAACGTCAGTTAACTTCATTCCCACACCTACAAGGCATCAAGCAAACAGAGAGCTTATGTTACAGCAGGATTTCCAGCACTCCAGACGCAAGAGCACTACACAGAGAGGCATTAAACACTGATTATTGATCCCATCATCTGTCACTGTTCTCCCCCAGCACGTTAAGGTACTCCAGTGAGGGTGTCTGTGCTGTGTCAGAGCCTACCTCCTACCAGCCCTTTACCGAGCAGGGTGAAACCCAGAGCAGAACCTGCTTCCTGTGCCAGGCTGTGGAGGGCAGGAGGACTGCAGCTGGATGACTGCCTTTTAAGAAGCACCCAGGACCTTTGCTCGTGCACCTGCCTCAAGATGTGTGCATTTACTGGAGGGGGTGATGCTTCCAGGCTTGGGCCTCCACGTGTCGCAGCAGGAACTGCGTATTCGCTTTGCCAGTGCGCAGCAAGGGGACAGTCAACCTTCTTTGGACTTTGGGTGGGATTCAGAATCCTCCACTCATTCAGCATTTTGGGAAATGTGGGGGGGTTTAACTTGTCCCTTTGTTGTGCCAGTTTCCCCTGTACAGGCAAGTGATGGTCTCAAGACCACTTTCCTTGGAATACACCCTCAGGGATCTCAACTGCCGTGCCTGAAAAATGCAGCCTAGGCGCTGGAGTAAGAAGGTGCTCCCCTCAGGCTAGGATCTTGTTTTCCCCTCCCTTTGTATTATTTCAGGGGTCTTGTTGAGATGGCTTGTTGCTAATTGTCCTGCCCAGGATACTTTCTAGGAGCCCACCTATCCTTGTTTCTCTTTAGAAAGGCTCTGTCTTTGTCTCAGATACATCTCTGCACACTGTGCTGGGCACAGGGCCACATCTCAGCAGCCAGTGGCCACAGCCACAGGAGCATGAGGGCAGCAAGTAGCAAATGCAAGAAGTTTTTTTGAAGGAACATGTTCCTTTAAACCTAGCCAGGACCTGCAGGTGGAGCATTCCACTGAGGAGAAGCTGTTGGTAAGCACTGGAGTACCAGAAAGAGTGAAGCACTAGGATGTCGTTAACAGCTACAGACTTTAATTCACAGGACGCTCCAGGACCTTCTGGGGGGTCAGGCTGGACACATGCTGAGTGTGCTGACTTGTGAGGGGGCAGGCAGAAGAATAAGAGTGTCAGGTTTGGTGTTTTCTTTCCCAGACTGTCCCCTCTCAGCAACCCCAGATGGCTTCTGTGCTTATTAGACACACTCCACAGCACTGCACAGGTGAACACAGGCCAGCCTCTGCTGCCACCGCAGGCAACCCATTCGCGTCTGTTTGTCCCCTAGGGGAGACACAGTGCTCTCAAAAGAGCAGATAACAAAATGCCCTCCTCTCTCATCCTGATCTGCAGGAGATGCTGCAGGAAACGGGCAGAGGAACAGGCTTCTGTCTGCATCTGGAGGCAGCTCTGCCCTCTGGGAGTTTTGGGAAGGAGCACAGGCAGCCTTGCCAACGGGACACAGCCAGGAGCAGCATGGCTCAGGAATTAGTCTGGGACGTTCTGCAGCTAGGGACTGGCTGTGAGTGGTCACCAGCTCGTGCCACAGGAAAGCCTTTTATTGTCCCCTCCAGACCACTCACCTTGCAGGTCAGTGACAAGCAAGCTCCCGTTGGTTTTCTCATACACCCAGTGCTGGAAGGTGCAACACTTCTGGCCAGCTTCTGAATCTCTTCTCAGGAAGTTGACTTCCTTGCCATCCCTCATGGAGTATTTCACAAACTCCCCAATCAGCTCCTCCTCCACTGTGGCATAGGGGATGTTATTAGCAGGGCGATGAACAAGGAAAATAGGAATGATCCTAAAATCAAGGGATACAAACTAATGAAATCCAGAGAGTTCTGGTCGCGGGGAGCAGCTTATCCTACCATCAGTATGAGCCATTTCCTCTCTTAACGTGAAGAGTTTCCTCTGCAGTTACGTCTGAATCATGTCTTTTGCCCACTATGTCTTTACTGCTTCCTGTCCCTCTCCGATGGGGAGGGAATGTCTCAGCACCTTGGTACTCAGTGTCATTTAGGTCATGACTGCAGCCGCAAGGCCGTTCTCAGGACTCCCCTCTCTATGACCCTAGCACTCACAGGCCCGTACGTGGACCTGTGGTACAGCCTCTAGCTAACAAAAAAGAATTTATTTATACTTACTCTGGCACTTCCCCAAAGCCTTCCAGGGGTTCAGCTTCAGCTGCATAGATCTTTGCATACTCTCTGGCAGTGTTCTGGACATAACATTCCTACGTCACAAAGAGAAGCACCTATGGAGTACGACTGGCCACAGAGATCAGCTGTTCGAATCCCTACGAGACAGTGTCCCAAGGACAGGAAGCTTACCTGCAGTGCCAGCTTGTAGTTCTTCTGAACGAGGTCATCCTTGCTCTTGGTCCCGTAGGTGATGGCACTGTGCACTTTGAGCACACAGGGGTGGCCAGGGCTGAACACTGGCACCAGACCTTGCATCACTCTGCTGCGGAAAGCTTTCCGGTGCATGCCTTCACCAAAGTGGAGCTCTTCTGTGGCTATGACTCCATGCAGGTTCCCACCAAAATAGCTGTCCCTGATGAAATCTTCTCTGAACATCAGCTGCATGAATTCGATTTCTTCCACACCTGAAAAGCAACGGACTTGGCTCTGCACAGCATCCTTCTGCAGGCAGAGGACAGGCGGGCGTGGAGGGAGGAGTGACCTCTGCTCCACGGAAAGAGCATGGCCTAAGCGGGGACCGAGCTGGCACAGAGAAAGGTGGCAGCTCAGGCTCACAGGGAGAGCATGCAGAGTGTGGCAAACAAAACAGAGGCACGAGGGCACAAAGCCCTTTTGAAAACTGCCAGGGGAGTTGTAAACTGGAACTTGGAGTGACCTGAAGAGGCTCTGAGGCGATACACGGACCCTGCCAACTCTACTGCTTCAGGAAGGCGGAGACAGCAACGAAGGTAACCTGCAATGGTGGTCAGTGCCCAGCGTGCTCAGAGCACTTCCTTCTGAGGCTAGCAAGGCTTTCCAGGCAAGTCAGAAGCTGCTGGTACAACCAGAGCTTGTTTGAGCTTGGAATGTTTCTGGGCAAGAGTCACAGGGTGTTTGCAGAGGCACTCAGCTGAAAGAGGCCTCAGGCCTTAGCCAGGATGACAACGATGGAAACCTGCCTTTCCATGGTAGTTTGGGAGCACACTTCCCTAGTGCCAACCACACTCACTACAGCAGCTCCACTGCTGCAGACTGGCATCTCTGAGTGTTCCTGTTCAAGCTGACAAGCATCAGCTTAAAGACAGGTCGTTCAGCAAAGGCAGAAGGAAATAACAAGACTTTTATTCCCTAAGTGACTGGAAGTAGGAACCACACTGCTACAAATGGTGGTGTCAGTTTCAACCACCAGCTAACTACATCAGCTTTGGTGATCTCTGTATTCAGGGCAAATTGGAACAACGCTTTTTCTCCCCAGCTGTGGAGTCTGAATGTATCAAGTGGCATAGGAGTGTGTGCCTAAGTTTGCTAAAGGTGAAATCAAGCAGAGTTATGGGTTTTAAGCCTTTAAAAGGGCACTGGGGTACAAAAAGGAAAAAAATATAAAAGGGAGAAAAAAAATCCAGTAGCCAAGGCTAAGCACAGAGAGAAACTGAAAAGCTCTACCTGCACTTCAAGTCTCCCAAATCCCAACACAGCAAGGACCATCAGTGAACAAGGTTAACAGGAGAACAAAAGGAGCATGCACCGCAGCAGCGAGTCCCTTCCAGCTGGCGCTGGTTCAGATTCTGTGCACTGCTGCCCTTCGGGAGCACAGGGCAAGCAGTGCACATGCAAAGCTGGAGTCAGAAGGCACCTTAACTCCACCCAAAGTTCTCCCTGCTACTACTTGGAAAGTCCTGTCTCTATTTTAACAGGGAGCTAAACATTTCATCTTACTTCTCTGGAAAAACAGAGCCAAATCAGCTGGCTGAAGCTCTCGGTGAGTACAGTGTGTCCAGACCGCTGAGTGCCCTGCCTATCTTTAGCTGCAGCACAGCCAGACACAGGCTGAGTGTGGTTAGACGCAAGTCAACATGGGGAAAGCTCTCCAGATCTCCAGGGAGTACAGTTACATAGCAGGGCACTTGCACTGACCGTGTGTGCAAACACCACTGGCAAGTTCCATGGCAGAGAGCGGTCAGCGCTCTGCGGGTGTCTGAATGACACCGATGAGCGCTGCCAGCGGTGCGCCTGAGGGGCTGGGTCTCGACAATGCTCAGGGGGTGGGAGCAGCTCTGCTACGAGGACAGGCGGAGAGAGCTGGGCGTGTTCAGCCTGGGAAAGAGAAGGCTTTGGGGAGGCCTAATAGCAGCCTGCGAGTAGCTGAAGGAGGCTACAAGAAGGCTGAAGAGTGACTCTGCAAAGGCCTGCAGGGACAGGATGAGGGCAGTGGCTTCAAACTAGAGCAGAGCAAATTTAGACTGGATGTTAGGAACAAGCTCTTTACTGAGGGTGGTGGAACACTGGAACAGCTTCCCCAGGGAGGTGGTTGAGGCCCCTTCCCTGGAGATATTCAGAGTGAGGCTCAACAGGGCTCTAGGCAACCTAATCCAGTGGAGGATGCCCCTGCTGACTGCAGGGAGCATTGGAGTGGATGACCTTTGGAGGTCTCTTCCAGCCCAGACCATTCTGTGATTCTATGACCTAACCAGGGGCTACACATCCAAATTCAAACCAATGCTTTGGCACTCCAGGCACTCCCTCACCTTGCACAGAGCATCCCAGCCTACTGGCAGGGATCTCACCTACAAGTTCATGCCAATTTCATCTTTGCAGCAGCGCAAGAGTGGTGCAGAAAGGGAAGGGCACCTTGCACTGAGGCAGCACTGGCTGAGTGGCTGCAGTGAATTGCCAGAGTTTCCCATGGAGTAACGGTCAAACAGTCTCAGCCCGGTTGGACTTTCCATCCTTTTTCCCATTTGAAAATCAGAAGGAACAAAGACCTGAGCACACATTCAAGCAGATGTGTCCACTTACCTTCACAGTTCTGAAAACTTGAGAGCCGCTCCAGCACTAGAAGGAAAGAAGAGAGAGGTTGTGCGGTGCAAAAGTCAGGCAGGGAACCTGCCCCTGCCGGGGCCAGCAATGGGCAGCAGCCACTGGGGCTTACCCTCAGCAGTCAGATTGAACTCGGCAGTCACCTGCCCATAGGTGTTGCTCAGGCAGCAGTAATACATCCCCTGGTCTTTGCTGCTGGCTTTAGCTATTGCCAGAGAGACGGGAGAGTCATCCTGGGCACTGGAAGAGAAAATGTTTGTTCCCATGTTAGTACTTCTGGAAGATCTGTCCCAGTTACTCCTCCTATCTCTCCTCCTGCCCTGGAGCTTCTGCCCCTCCCTGCAAAGACTGACTCAAACAGGGTGCAAGCAGACAAAATACTTTCTTTTGCCCCACCTAGGAGTGTTCGACAGCAGACACAACCCTACCAGCACGAGAGAACAGCTCCTCAGTCGAAGCCAGCAGCTGGCACAGGGCATCCCAACACTCCTGACAATCCTGTGCCCAAGCACATAAGGCATGAACGTAAAACCCCAACTCTCCTAGCCTGGCCTCACAGCAGAGGGCTTCCAGCCCTCCCAGTATTGCCCTGGCCTCCTCTGGCCACACTCCAACAGGTCCTTGTCTGTGCTGTGCTGAGGACTCCAGAACTGGCCTCAGCTCTGCACAGGGCATCTCAGTAAAGGGGCAGAATCTCCTCCTGCTCCTGCTGCCCATGCTCTGGGCATCAGACCAGGGCATGGCCAAATTTCTGGGCTGCAAGTGCCTGCTGCCAGCTCACATACAACGTTTTGTCCACCAGTATCCCAAGTCCTTCTGTGCAGGGCTGCTTCCCTTTATCCTACTGCCTGGGCTGACACTGCAGGACACTCTCCATCTCCTGCTAGCCACTCCCACACCACAGCAGGACAGCCAGCCTCCCATGGTCTCCAAGAGTGTTTGTGCCGTTTAGCTGGGTGCTGAGCTTCATGCTTCATTTCATCTTTCCCAGCACTTGGAAGCTGGATGAGACTGGCTGCGAGGAAGCAGCTGGTGACAGAGTGCCAGCTACAACCACTATTAATGCCCTGTGTGACAACAGGCTGCCTGAGCACCCCTTTTACACTCGTTCCCCACACCTCCCTTACTAAACCCCTTAGCAGGTACAAGAGGGAACTGCTGGCCTATGCTCCCAAAAGCTCCTCAGGAGCTAGAGATCTTGGGAAGCATGCACTCACCTTCGCTGCAGCCGAGCCAGCAGCTTGGAATCCTTAGTCCATGTGATGCTGGAGTCACCATGAATGTCACCAAACTGACAGCAGAGCTTCAGGTTTCCAGAGCGGTCGGGGAACAGCTCTGCCTGGATCTTCTGCAGCAGCCTGGGAGCTTGGAACAAAAGAGCCCCAGTTAGGGATTAGAAGACAATCACATGGCTTTGGGCATTTTAAAGGAATGATCTGCAGTCATTAAGGATATGAATTTGACAGTGCTGTGATTTCTCCTGGTGAGAAACAAGGCTTTCAAGCACTGTGGCTTTAGAAGTCTCCTTCGGTGCCCCACGATACCAAGAGAAATGTTTTCCATGCAAAGACATTTAGGACACAGGTCCCAAGGGAAGCTGCAGGTGACAAAGGCATTGACAGAGAGCAATTTCTCAATCAAAACATATTCCCTCTGACTAAAGGACTGCTTGGGTTTATCAGCAAGAAAAGATGCCACGGTAAGAGCTCCATCGAGAAAGTGCCTGAGCTCAGTCTCCAAGGGGTTCCAGGAACACACCTAACACAGGCTCCAGGATGAGACCTTCTGCAAGTGATGATTTCCTCAGACTGGAGAGGGTGGGTAGCTGTCTGCCTCTGCTAATGTCAGTGGCCTTTGCTTCACTCTTCAGTGACTGGTTTTCCCCTCTAAAGTCCCTACCTTTCCAGCCACAGGGCACGCCTCTTTGCTCAGCACCGAGCATCACACAAACAGGTCTGTGAAGTCCTCAGCCTGGGGAAGGTGCTGATGACCTGCTGCTCTGCTGGCACTTGTTTGCCAGCTCACAGAACACTCCAGGGACTTTGCCTGTGGGCATGGTATGAGTGGGAGGATAAAGGGCACTTAGAAAGAAAGGGAAGCAACAGGTACTCAAGGAAAGGTTTTTGGGATCATGACTTCCCTATGCTCAGGATGTTCTGTTTACTGCCATGTCAGAGTCTGAATGAGCTGGCAGGACATAGCTCCCTCAGGGACCCCATTCCTGCAGTCTGACTTTCCCTGTCTAATGCCCAAGGCACGCTGGATCGAATCTGAAGGATCAGGCACCTGCAACTGACTTCTATCTTTAACTTGTACTCACTTAAGTCCTTAGGCCTCAGAATCCTGCTGAATCAGGGCTGGAATGACACTAGCAGTACATGACAGAACTGTAAATAGAAGCAGCAGCTCATCATTCCCTGTGGGAACCTCTTTTGTCCCTCTGCAGCTGAAATTGCACAGAGAAGAGCAGTGGGCACAGAGCAGGGCAGCCTGCCCACGGCGCCAGGCAGGGGCCCACACAGGTCTCTGAAGTACAAGCACTCGTTCCTTCCCATGAGACTGAAGCAGACCAGAAGAGGTTAGGAAGACTCAGTCTTATCTGGGGCAAGTCTGAATGTTTCATTCACCTTCCCACACAAGGGAAGGAGCAGGCATTTCTCAGGACTGCAGGGTGCTCACAAGGAATGCGGCTCGCCCCTCACAGCCCCTCTGGCAAAGGATACATCTTTCCACAGAGAAGAGCTGGTGTTAAATGGGATCGGAAGAGCAGAACTCTCAGCAGAGCACACTGCCATTGGAGCCTCCGCAGAGCTTCCTGGTTGTGCAGCCTGCCTTCAGTCAATGCTCACTCCTGCTCTCATCTACTCAATTATTTCGTGGTGCAAACGTGAAATGTCACGTCAAAAGGCAAAACTAAGAGCATGGTCCCTGTAAGGTGTCCGTGGAGAACATGTCTGCCTCATCTGCCGAGCTGTTACACTGCTGCCTCTGCTGGCTGCTGTCCCTGCTCGCTGCTAAGCAGGCTCCGCAGGCTGTGACCGGCAAGCTGAACCTCGTTTCCCTTCCTGTGCCCTCTCTCGTTGTGACAGTGCTAATGCCACTCGTGCACTTCCGACCAGCAGTGGGGCAAAGGAGCTGCAGAGCCAGTCAGAAGCCAGCACAGCCCAAGGTGCTGGGCAGCAGTGGCACCTCACGGTAACGATGCTGCTGTGGCATTTGGTACCCAGGAGAGGGCAGCCACAGGGCAGCAATAGATCTGGGCACATAACGTGCACGGCTGCGTGCAGGGATGCCAGATCCCTGCGCCAGACACCCCCTAAAAGCTACTGGAAGCCACAAGTGAAGGAGCAACTATTGCACACAGGTCAGAAAGCCGACAGACACGTCTGCCAGCCGGGCAAGGATGCTCAGGAGGGCTCAGCATGAACACAACACGAATCACCAAGGTCACAGAGGAAATGATAGTCCGTGAGGACAGGGCAGCTCTGGCTGCCGTGTGCTTAATGAATCTGAACTGGGCCCGTGGCCAGAGCAGTGGGGAAGGACAGAAATGAGGATCACTTTCTCTTACCTTTGCCATCCTCTCTCAAAATGAGCTTCCTCTGCTCTTTTCTGTCTTCTTCCTGCACCATGCCAGCCTCGCTCTTCACGGCCCTTTTAACGCAGCTGGGATCCTCTCTGCCATTTCCTCCTTCCTCCAGCCGAGGTTTTTTTGACAGTGTTGCTGGTGGCAATTTCTTCTTGGCTCCAGCAGTGAAATGCCCACTCTTTGCTGGGCCTTGTTTGCGTGGGACGGGCTCAGGCTCAGCAGCAGCTGGTGACATCTGGCAGGACTTTGGTCCTTCTTCATTTTGCAGCCCTTCCACGTTGACTGGGAATGGCTCCTGAGCGGTCAACACCGAGGAGAACGGATGAGTTCTGCAGGGTGCTTGCTCTTGCAAACGTTGGTTGTCCACTGCATTAGGTGACAGCAGATCAACTAAAGCACTCACTACACTCTCCGATGCCATGAGTTCTTCATCTTTATCACCCTCAGCAGAGTCAGCAGACTTTTCAACCTGAGTTAGCTGGTTGGAAGAGATCAAGTCAGGAGAGGGCTGCTTAGTGCAGGTATTCCTGAGCTGACCCTGCACCTCAGAGCTAAGCGAGGCACACAAGGGAGCCTTTGGTTCAGCTTTACCTGGCTTATATTCAACAGTTCTTTGAATCTCTTGCTTGTTTGCACAAAAGAATGGTTCCTCCTTGCTTAGTTCAAGTGCCCCATGGAACTGCTCCTGCAGTGCTCTGCAAAAGGTTCCCAGTGTGCCCAAATGTCCCTCTGCTTTGCCTACAGTTTTTGTGGATCCAGCTTCTACTTGAGGCCCTATGCCAGCACACCCCACTGCTGGCAGACTGCTAAGGGCCTCTGCCTGACTCATGGGTGTACAGAATGTTTCCTGAGCAGTCCCTTGCTGGGGCTCTACCTGATTTCTGTAATCCCTGCGACCCTCATTTGCCACCATGTGGTGCCCACTTCGAGCCTCGCTGGGCAGCAGGGCGCTCTCTGGTGTTGCGCTGCCAGGTGCGGAGGGGGGGCAGTTAGAAGAGTCTGGGTTTAACTCTTTTGCAGAGGCAAGGGCACTGCCAACAAAAGCCACATCTGGTTGTGAGCTGCTGTGAGGGGAGGCTGCAGCCTGGCTCCTGCTGCCATGACTGCCTCCTGCGTCACAGGAAGTGGCAGCCCTCTCCTCATCACCTGTGCAGACCTTGCTCTGCTCTCCTGCTTTACAGGATTTGACAGAAAAACCTCTTAACCACGGACTCCCAGGAGGGGGAAGGAGTAGGGGTGCTGCTTCTTGCTTTGCTACCTCTGTCAGCTCTGCATTTTGGGGCAGATTCTCATGAGTCTCAGTTACATCAGGCAGTGGCATTTCATAGCTGCGTTCCTGTGCACCAGGAGGGACATGGAGGTCCTGCCAGGTACCGCTTTGTGAAGGATGGCAACCGTCAGAACCAGTGGCACTTTGTGTGTTCAAGGCTGAGCCTTTCTCTGGCAAATGCTCCTCACGACGTTTACCTCTGGTGCTACCAGAAGAGTGCTCTTCCCTTGCAAGCTGACTGGCGTTTGCAGCAGGGGAAGGGTCTTTCTCTGCAGGCAGACGAGGCGGCGCCGGCCCTGCCGGGTAACAGCCGCTGCATGGACACCTTGCCCCACTCACAGGCTCGGCCGCCGGGGGCATGCTGTGTTCGGGATGAGGTAACTGTCCAATTGTCCCAGGTGGTGCAGCTGACGGGGCTGGGGGTAGTTCTTTGCCACATGCTGGGTTACCACTGTGGGCATCTTTCTGCCCTCCAAAAGAATTTCCATCACACGTTTGGGAAGAGCTACTCCTGGCAGGCTTTCCTTTCCCAGCCGCAGGCACCGGGACGGATGCACCACTGCCAGTTAGCGCCGGATGTGGCTCCTGCTCCAAGCACTCCCCCGTGGCTAGGCCAGCACCATTTGCTGAGGCACAAATGGATGCTGTTTCCACTTTCCTTGCAGTGCTAGAATCTAGACATATGCCATCTGTTCCTACCACTTGTGCAAGACAAATGTTTCCTGTGGATGCACTGCTACAGGCTTCAGCTGTTTGAAGTAGGCTATCGGAAACATTGCAGTCTTCTTTCTCTGTTCTTTGGCTAGCAGCTGCTTGCGTGATAGGTTCCTGCTCTTCTCCCAGCTTAACTGGCAAAGGGTGACCAGAAGGGGTCTCCTGTGCAAAGTTCAGTTCTGTGACTGTGATACCTATTGGCCTAATTTCTAAGTTTGTGATCCCCTGCCTTTCATAAGTGATTTGATAGTCTGAGTCATCTTCATTAAGAAGTTTCCACAGCTTGTCATGCACCGCAGATATATCAGCATCTCCTTTGCCCCCAGGTTCTCCAGATTCCAGGGCTGCCTTGAGATTAGCTTCAGATGGAGATTCATGGCATGACAGGCTACAGAGAGCATCTGTGCCATTGCTGTCGTGTGACTCAAGGCTATACCTGTGCTCCCCTGGCTCCTCAGACGGCTCTGCGGGAGGAAGCACAGCCCAGGAGCTCGCTTGCTGCTCACGGGCAGAGTCGTTGTCCCAGGAGGGAGAAGGCGAAGCCTCACTCTTTGAGTTGCCATCAATGCTAACAATGTTAACTCCTTGTTCACAGGTGACTTGCTGAGGATGACTTTCTCCCTTGTCCCAAAGAGCAAGGAGCTGAGAACAGGTCTGTAAATTTGCATGATTGGCTTGCAAAGTCTTTTCAGTAGCAAGCATTTCTGAAGCTGGAGGGATCGCTCCTGCACTCTCAGAAGTCACAGAGTCACTTTCTGTTCCTGATTCAGGCTCTGTGCATCGTCTCTTGCTATTCTGGATCAAGAGGTTAAGACTGGCACTTTGATTCTGAAAAGAAGAGAGACAAACCCAATTACAAATTGAAGAGCTGCTAGGCACAGGTCTGAACTGGAGTCCTGGTGTGAAAAGCACCTGTTTCTTTAGAAATACTTGTCAGCTGTAACTACCAACTTGAGGGGCTGAGATCAGCCCTGGTCTTAACAGACTTCAGCCTTGGTGGGCTTCAGAGCTGCATCCAAGTGCTGAGAAATACAAAATCTAATCACAATGGAGAGCAGTGACTGATACAGTCCAGATAAAATACCCCAAATCACACTGAAATACAACAAAGCAGTCACATCTGTGCCTCCTGCTAGCAGCTGGAGAACCACTGCAGAACAAGGAGCTACCCAGACTCCGTTTTGGGAGCTAACCTAACTCCTCAGGGACAGCTGACATGGCAGAACTGTTCTGACACCCTCAAGATCACCTCAGTTGTACACACCAAAATAATGACAGGATGAACAGTAGGTCTAATCACCTAGAAATGTGCCACTCTTCCTAGGGAACCTGCACTTTGGTTACGCTCTGAAACCCCTCTGAGCCTGCCAGCTCCAGCAGGAGCTCAGCACCAGCACTGCCCTCAGCAGGCCACAGGCTCTGTAACTGGGGAGCAACCCCAGCCTGTGAGCTGAGGGCTCTGGCTCTCCAATGACATGGTGCAAGTTGTCCCTACTGTATGGGATAACAGCAGCTGGTACAGCTGGCTTTGAGGAGCTTCAATTAAGCTGCTTTGAAGCAGGAACTCCACCGGGGGCTAGAAAGAAGGGGTCACAATAGGAGCCAGGAGCCTCCTACCTTCACCAGCTAATGGAAGAAGTCACCCAGAAGAGCAGCTGCTGCACAAGACAGCCCACAGAGGTGGTAGCAGTTAGAGGCACCTTGGCACTAAAGGAAGTGCAAATCCTTGGGTAAATAGTGCTGTGGTCCTCTCAGAAGACCGGTGAGGGAAAATAACAGCTCTCCTGGACAGCAGTCAGCCATGCACTATGGTAGCAGCCCCTCACCCTGCTGCTGGCAGAGCTGGCTCCAGAGCTAGGCTCCAGCTAGCGCCACAGTGCACTTCTGCATAAACCTGCCTGCAGGAACTTGCCTCCTTCCTGCCTGCCTTAGGTTATACCAGCAGGTTGCCAAGGCGTTTCTGGTTTGCTATAGAGCAGCTGTCCACGATTTCCTTGTGCTATAAAGAGTAGCTTCCAGATGGGATGCTTTTGTCTGGCTCACTTTCAAGACCACATAATGTTGAACCTAGACCTAAATTTCATCTTCATTCATGCATATTTAAAATGAGAGGGTTGCTCTGTGATCATCTCTAGCCCTTTTTTGCACACCAGTACTTCTTTCTTACTCCATCTGTATCTGCTGCAGAGCTTTGGTGATGGACACCGAAACAGAAGCAAGAGCAAGACTCTGAGCAGCCCGTCTGAAACTGGCCACAGCACGCACAGCAAGGGAACAGCTGCTCTCTGCTAAGAACTTGCTGGCAGAGTTTATTATGCTGTGCTCAGCAATGAAACAATGCCTCTGGGCACCATGCAGATACCTGCTGCCAGAAACTCTCTTCAACTTAACTGTGTGCTGCTGGAATTTTATCTGCTATAGAAACAGAGGAGTCTTTGGCTGTTTGTCAGGCAGAAGAATTTGGTGATTTTAAGTGCCTACGACACCCCAGTGGTGAGACTGAAGCTAGGCTGCTACCCAGAGCTGGGAGGCACTGTGGCATGAATAACAGAGGCGAAGGAAAGCCTGTGGAGCTGAAGAAAGTTTGTGTTTATTTGTCAGAAGCGATCGTCCTCTGTGCAGCCAGCTACACGCCTTCAAATCTGTAAAGGTGGTGATAGGATTACTCATCCCTATGCACTTAGCTCAAGTGTTTGCTACGTGAAAGAAAAAGAAGGGCCCAGTCCTCCCACTTACAGAAGTGGGTGGAACATCCCATCAGTCTGTGCAACTGCATTGGTTTGCTGAGAACACAGTGCAGCACACACCAGCAGCTGGAAAGCACCACCTCAGGGGGTTGCTTTAAGCTGGTTTGTGTTTCAGCTGGACGACCTAGCTTTGCTCATTATGTTTGTTTCTAACAAGGATGGCTCAACTGCCTCTGCAGCAGGAGCTCTCTCCTGGTTAGAAACCCCCAGCCATCGGGCTCAGGCTGCCAGCATGTTAAGTGGATAACAACTTTTTTCTTTAATATAAAGAGAAAAGAAAGTAAATTAAAACACTCTCTGCTCACAATAGGTATTTGTGAAACCTTCTGGGCTGGCAGAAGCATTTCTGTGGTAAGACCTGTGTAATAGCCTAGAGATCAGATTTCCCCATCCAGCTGTCCAGAGTCCCATTAGTGCCTCTTACTATCATCAGTCTCACTCTATAATTAGAACAGCTCATGGTTTACTTGGGCCTTTTTCAACACCAGGCTTCCTTCCCAGACGTAGCTGTCATTCAGGAGTACTGCCTTCAAAGTAATTGAAGTTGTACATTATTGGTGACAAACAGCAATAAATGACACTTAAATCAGTAGAGCAGCTCTTTCTATTAAATGGTAAGGGTTTCACTTACCCCAGATGAGACGTTTGCATCTGGTATCTGATCTTGCTCAGGCAGGCTCCAAGTCCTCCTTTCCCAGTGACAGTCTTTATCTGCCTCTTCTGTGTGACACGAACCAGCCGGCATTTGTGGGCTCTCTGTCTCCTCGGGGATGCGTGTGGAAAGGACGCCTCCCTGACTGGAAGCACTGGATTCACTGAGCTCTGCTGCCAGCTGGAAGGACTGTCCTATAGCACTGACATACCTGCACAGCTCTTTAGGGTTGAACAACTTCAGAAGGTTTCTTCTCAGACTTTCTGTTAGGGTACAGACAGTGTGCTTTGCATTTTCCTCTGGCAGGTCCCCTCCCCACTCCTCTGGCAGTGGAGAGCTCTCGCCCTGCAGGTCCTCATCCGTGCTGCTCTCTGCCATCCTCTCTGCAGCCTGACCTGTCCAAGGAGAACCTAGGCCACCAGCAGAGGATTCTGCCTGGGCACCTGTGCCACCCTCGTTCTTTGGTTTGTCAGCTGAGGATCCCGCAGCCGAGTGGGCACTGCCATGAGCGTCCGCTTCAGCGCTGGGATGGTCATTTCCAGTGGCTGCAGATGCAACAGGCGCTGGGCACTTCTCTTGGTCCTTCACGCCGGCACTTTGCTCTCGGTGGTGCCCACAAGTGAGAGTCATCTCTGCCTGCAAAGCTGACTGGCTGCACACAGAGGGGTCTCTGCTTACATTTACTCCTTCGAGTTTTGAGTGATGACCACAGAAGCCAATGGAGGCATCCATAGGCGTAGTGTTATCTGACACTTGGAGCCGACAAGGCATGTCACCGAGGAAGTAAGCACACCCATCACAGTCCTTACTCAGGTTTAAATCATCCTCATCATCACTGCCTAACAAAAACTCTAACTTCTTCTGCCAGATTTCATTCTCGTGTGCTGTCAGCACATCTGAGCATTCAAAATACTCCAGGTCATCATCGTCATCAGAAGAGTCACCCCTGACACCTGGGGACTCTGCGTACATCTCCAGAACAGGGGCGGGATTGTCAGCGCCATCTTTCACCAAATCACGGTGATTTGCTGCAGGAGCATCTGCCCGCTCACTCAGCAGGGCGCCCACGGGCGGAGGTCTAACGAGCCCAGTCTCCGCACACGCCTGGACATCTGCCAGAGCCCCGCCAGATTGCGAGCCCTGCGTGCTCAAGCAATGGCTGTCCGGGCGGTAAGTGACCGCATCTGTGGGGTGGGAACGCGCCTGTCCAGCACAGCGCTCCCCCGCGGCCCCGGCAGCACCGCCGACCCTGCCGCTCAGATTCACCAGCTCCTCACCGGGCTCCCACCGAGCGCTTCGGCAGGAAGCATCGTCCCGGGCTTTAAACAAGTTTTTAACATCCATGCTGTCCTCTGCCTTAGGCAAGTGTCTGTGAGGTCTCTCAAACGAGGGCAGCACTTCTGCCTCTCTGGACTTCTGAAGCAGTGAAGCATTGACTTGTGACGAGCCAGACTCTGGTGAAACCAGCACAGGCTTGCCCCTGCAGGGGTAACTCCTGCGTGGTGCCAAACTGTTCTGGTGCAGCTCGGTCTGCCCTGAAGCCTCCCGCATTGTCGCTCGGCTCACCAACGAACTCTGGGGAAGTGCTGTGCTTGGTACCGGAGTCCAGTGGAGCAGAAGCTGAACAGCAGCTCATTCTAGCTGCCAGACCGCTCCCCGGTGTTCCTCAGTAAGGTGCCCATCCTGCTCTGCACACCTGCGAAGCAAAGAAAGCTGAAGGTTACAATGGCTCCTGCAGTGGGTCTGCGCATTCTGCGACAGCTGGCACAGCTGCAAGTGTTATTTCAAAGTCACCATCAGAGGTTAAAACAGCACCCACAGCCCAGCTGCCTGCGTGGTGATGCCTCATGGCAGCACACTGCCACTGTTCAGAGCAAGGTGTGCTGAGGAAACACATTCTCAAGCAGCCTGCACACACCTGCAGCAGCACAAACCAGGCTCTGGAACATGTTGTTGAGATGTCTCTAAATGCAAATAGCAGTTTGCAGACTATTTCCACGCATGCATGACTTCTCCAGGTACAAGCACCTGCTCTTTTGGTGGTCCATGGCACAACTGCAGGTTACTGCCTGCACTGGCGTCACAGTGCAGAATCTCTTTGTAGAAGTACCTGGAGCAATCGACCCGGTTAGATTACAGAGGCTCTGTCTGGCTAAAGAACTCTGTTTCACTTTGGCTTGATGTTTGTCATTTCTGTGGTGAGAGAACAGTGAAATCACAAAATCAGTCAGGGTTGGATGGCACCACAAGGATCATCTAATTCCAATGAGGCTGATTAGCTTCTGTGTCCTGTTCATACTGAACCTCAAACTGTTGTGCAGAGGCAACATAGTGTTGGAATGCAGAATTCACATAAAACCCAAGTGAAACGTGTCCAGAGGCTGCTGGGAGCTAAATCCAAAGAAATGTGGAATTCTCTCTCAAATCACAAGATTTCAGACACTTGGAACATTTTTGCACACTGTTAGGGACATCCTGGGACTTCCTTCGCCACATAGTACCCAGGCTAATTACAGCAGGACTGTTCCTTGACTCTCCAGGGATTCACTTGTCAGGGAAAGCAGTGCAGCAGGACTGAGTTTCAAGTAAATGTACCTCGTGAAGGATGCCAAACTAAAAGCTCTGAAAAACAGTGACCTGTTTTTATTCAGTCTGGGATGACATGAGGGACAGCAAAAAAACGTTCTTGCCCTCCTGCTAATCTAATGAAGCTATTTAAGAGACGTCCATTCTCATTTTCCTTCCCTCACTGCCCCCCTACTGCGACCTTTTTAGCTAAGGCTCCTCTGCTGGCTGCAAGATCCCCAGCCATTAGCAGCTGGGCACAGCAGTCCTTCCCTGCGCCCTTTCAAGCACTCTGTGGCTCCTTATCTGCACGTAGCAGCACCATGGGGCAGAACAGTCACTGGCCCTGTCAGCACCCAGCTCCGTGTCACAGTCCACTGCAGACACTAATCAAACCAAATATGTGGGAGCCAGGTTGGAGCTCAGTGGCTGCAGTGCGAGGGGCTCGCATGGCCTGCTCAGGATCCACTGCTCACTCAAAGCACATGGAGCGGCCAAGGGTCAAACCCTGCCACAGACCTTTCCCATCCAGCCACCAGGGAGCTGAAAAGTGTTTCAGGGGCAGGATATCAGGCAGGACCACGTTAGGCTGGTGACAAGCAGCTTGACTCCAAGCAGAGAGCAGCGCAGGGACAAGCACCCAGTGCTCTCTCAGCACACAGCACGTGCCTGTGCTGCACACACATGTGGACATGCCTCAGCCTCACCTCCTGGGCTTGGCTTGGAGATGCAGCAGCCTATCCGTGCTGAGGGTGGTGAGACGCTGGCACTAGACAGGTGGAGATGCCCTGTCCCTGGAACCACTGAAGGTCAGGTTGCCTGGGGCTCTGAGCAACCTGCTTTAGTTGCAGATGTCTCTGCTGACCACAGTGGGCTTGGACTGGATGAGCTTCCCACCCAAACCAGTTTGTGATTCTATGATTATCCACACAGGTGATGCAGAGCAGGAAGCTGCCACGCATGCTTCCTCAGACCTTTGAGCACAAGAATCAGTTTAGGTAAAAATCCACTGTAATATGAGCTTCTCTGCTGAAGAGGACAAGAAGAGGACAATTAGTGCATATTCTGGTGGGTTTAAATAATGTGGGCACCTGTCAGCTGGCCCTGGGCCAACACTCTACTCGTGCTTCACGCAGGCCTTCAAAGTGCAATCTAAACCAGGCATGCAACCAGAGCCCTGAGGGGAAAGAAGGCATCAGATCCTATTATCTCCAGCCTTTCACGGCTCTGATCACATTTTTGCTCTCCATTTCAACTCCAAGCAATATATATGTTTAACAGAAACAAAAAAAAATAGTGGTAGAGATGACTCTTTTCCTCATCTATTTCACTAGTGCCATGGAATTACCCCCTCAGCATTCACCCAGCTCCTCTTGAGCATGAAATTTGCCTAATGTTCCCTGTTGCTTTGGTTCAGATCTGCTTTCATCTTGGCCTTTGGGAAGAGCAGATGCCTCTTTCCTGGTTTTGGAGGGTAGAAGTTATTTTAAAAGCATGCTGATTTTCCCAGCTGAGAAGAGCCTTGGCATCAGTCTTTTAATGCAGATTGGCTCATGAATACTCTTTGCTACAGCAATTGCACTATTCAGTTATCATTATCCCAGTTCAGCTGCGGTTTGACACGGAGGGAAGAGTCAGCTTTCTTGGCTATGCAGATTAGATTGCTGCACGTTCAGGCAGATGCAGCCATGGAAATCAAAGTAAAATGCAGCCCATCAGGAAACTGCCCCAAATGCTGCTTCCCCACCCACCATAATGCGGCGTTACTGCTTCTAAATCCGGGGAGAGAATAGAAGCTGCTAAATAAGACCATAATTTCAATTACTGAATTCAGACAGAGATGGGCAAGAGACCTGTCGGTACCTCCCCAAGAAAGCTTGTGGCAGAAGTGATGGCATGTGCTGAGCAGAGGTGAACAAGGGACTGTGGTCACTGACCCTCAGCTACAGACTGGGAAGCCGAGAATAAACTCACATCCTGATGAACTGAGTTTGGAACACTTGCTAAAAGCACAGAGAAGGTCTGCATGTGTAAGGGCATTCTCACTGCTTGTCTCAAGCCATGCTCCGGAAGCCAGTGATGCTACTTGCTGACCCAGGATCTTGCTGGTGACAGCAGCCTGCACGGAGGAGCCCGCTCCGTGCACTGGCACCAGTTCCTGAGCAGTGGCACAGGGTCCTGGGTCCAGCTCGAGCCCAGCTCCACTGTCCAAGGGTGGCCCCTGGAGCCTCACCTTGCAGGAAGACTGCAAGACAAGCTGCAGCTGCTTCTTATCTCACCACCTTACAAGGAGTAGCTCTGTCTCCAGCATTCCTGCTTGCAGACAGCTTAACCACTCCTGCAGCTGGTGCTTCTTGCCCTCCATGACTGCTCCTCAGTCGCAAATGGCTTGCTGCAACCCACACTTTCCCTTCCTGATCCCTGGACAACGTGGCCTCCCCTTTCCCCTTCCTCTACCTATCTCTTGGATATGTCGCCACTGCCAGGAAGAAAACACGCACCCGGCACCACGCTCTGATGTTGCCTGAGCTCAGTGCTCCAGGAGACATGGATAATGGGGAAAAAAGCTGGCAGCAGCCTGGAAACAGAAAGCTGACAACTGTGGCTGGGTAGGATCTAGCAGAAATACAGAACTGATGAAAGCCTGCACCAGTCAAGTTAGCCAGGCAGCAACAGCAAGGCCATCACCAAAACCCTGCCAGGGTAGAACACACTCAAAGTGCTCACAAAAACCAAGCAGCTTCAAATAATGTGCAGAAGGACTGCTGGGGATAGTATCCAAATCGCTATAACATTGAGCATTTCTTGAAGGAAGACATAAAGCAAACCAAATTTGAGTAAATGTGCAAGAAAAAGCTATTTGATTTGCAGTCTGTACTTTGGCAGTGCTGGGGTTTCACAGTTAGAGGGCAGAAACAGTCTGAAATTCCAGTTCTAAACAAACATCCTGGATGCCTGCATTTTTACCAGGATGAAATGTAACATTAAAATTAAAATGTCTAATATTTGGCTATTGAATGCAACTGAGACCAAAATACACTTGAAAACTTCCACTTTGGCATGGAAGGAGCAGTGATTGAATGACTGACTCTGACATTTAGCTACAGCCATCTTGCAGGTGTGTTTGGACCCACAGCCACTTCTACTGATTTCAGAAGGAACTGTAGGCTTAATCCTAAAGTCAGCAAAAACACTTTTAAGCAACAAAAAGAAACCAACTCAATTCAATTTTTGAAAGTGGCTATTCATTTCCTTCCCATGCCATGGTTTATTTAGTGATAACCAAAATGGGAACCTGCCTTTGAAAGCAGTCTTACAGCCACAGAAGTTACTTCTGCAGGAAGCTCAAGCATTTTACAAGCCTAGGAGGGAATCCCTGTCTTTCCTCTGGAGCCAGTGGAAAAAATGCCTTTTACTACCTCCCTGAGGCTTTTTCCTCTTTACTATCTCCTCACCACATAATCGACAGTCTCTGTACAGTCCTGCTCAGCCCACACCTTCCTTCAGAATGATTTCTTCCTATCTTTCAGAGGCCCTTGCCGTCCTCACTTCCACATGACCTGTCACAGATTGTCTCTCCCTTATCATCACCCCACAAGCCTTGGGGGCCAGGGGCTGTTCTGTGTCCACACGCTGCCTGGCACAATGGGCACATGATCTATGCCCAAGCCTCCCTCAGGACAACTGCAGTACCATTAATAGATGCAAAGGTGCTTTGACAGCCAAAGCATTGTCTGGGTGCCCTGGAGTCTGCCATCACCGCAGACACTAGTGTGAGCTGTAAATATCCCTGGGTTGCTGTCTGGCTCTGCAAAGGACCTGCTGTAAAACACCCACATCAGCACAAAGAAGTGGGAGAGAAGAACTGTGCCAGCCCATGGCAAGGCTATCTGAGCCCAGCACACCGGAGGAACCACACTGATAATCCCCTCTGGTCCATGCTGGGGACTAAACCTTTAGTTCCTCTTACACAAGGTGCCTCTGGGATAGCTGCAGCCACCAGAACAATGGAGAGCTACAGAAATACTCTGTGAATAGCTTCAGTGACTTATCTGCCACCGGCCACACTGCAGGGCCACAAAACTTCTGGCAGATCCCTTTGGTCAAGGATTAGTTTTCATTGAACTGCCTTACACAAAAAGCAGAACCTCTCTCCTTTGTACACAGGTGTGCAGGGGGAGGAGGCGGGCACATGTGGTTTAGGCTGCTCATCTCTTCCTTTTACACTTCTCCAGACGACTCATCCTGTTCAGAGTCGCTGAGCAGCTGCTGATGTGCTTCACTGCTTATGCTGAGATACTTGGTCTGAGACAACCGACTCCCCAAATGCCAGACGTTTCCTATGATCAGCTCCACACCATAGGCTGGACTTTAGGAACTGGATTTGCCTTTTTGGAAATCAATTATTATTCTCTAGACAATCCTACTAACAGCTCTTTCTCCTCTTGCCTGAGCATGTGACATGCACTTCGTACACCCCTGGACAAGCAGCGTCACCACGGAGCAAGCTGGTGAACATAATTAGAGACAAGCACGAAAATTCTAAGAATACCAATAACCACAAACCCTTTCTTTGTGAACAAGAATGGTTACTACTGTGCAGGTCCAAGCAGAAGGCTAGCTGGCATGGACCACAGGGTGTTATCCCTACTGCACTGACTGAAGGCAAAGAAAGCAGCAAAAGCAGAATAGAATCACCAAACACAAAAAAGGAACCTCCACTTGCCACGTGATCCCAAGGAAATTCTAGAGGGGACACTGTATAAAAGATGTGTCTAGCAGGAACACCTCCAGCCCCGGCTGCGTGCCCATGCCACGCCCCTCGCTGGCACGGGCGCGGCACACAGGCTGCCCCTCCCTCACCCTCTGTTTGGCACGGACAGAACCCACAGGCACAGGGGAGCAGACCTGCACGGCCTGGCCGGGGTCTCGCTCCGCAGCACTGAGGAATGCAAAGGGAAGCCAGTGCAGGCAATCGAGGAAGTCAGGGCAGAGCATGGGTTTCTGCAGAGCTCAGGGCACTGGGTCCCAGTATGCACCGCTATCAGTCGGCACGCCTGCACCGGGCTCCGGTGGGCACCGCTGCCAGGCGGCATGCCTGCAGTGTTGAGAGCAGGCACGGGCAGTCCTGCAGCACAGAGTCACAGCACAGCAGAACACATGCACACAGCGAGCACTGAAGGAGCGACACTTACTGCAAGAGGCTGCACTGCGAGCGACCTGGGCAGCAAGCGGAGCTTCAAAGGAGCTCTCACTGCTAATAGAGACTGTGCTTTACTGCCCTGAGCCCTGGGTTGCAGAGCTGCAAAGACATCGCACTCCTAATCACTTGGCCTCTCAGACTCTTCCTAGAACGACCAGCTGGCTCTGTGTGTGTAACACATCCTGTCACCCTGTGGTCTGCTCAAGGTTAGTACCAATTCCTCTTCATTCTCCCTGGGAATGTATCTCAAACATGCCTTAATTTCCTGACAAGGAGTCTGCATGTGGTTTGTACAGCCGAGGTGTTCCTCTAAGAAACCACCAACCGCAGCTCCTCCCACTACCTGTCCCCTGCCTGCCAACTCCCTTGTGTTTGGGAATACACTACACACGTTCTCACACCTCCTCATCCTGGGCACCCCTCAGCAGGGGTTTGTTATTTTGTAGCAAATTCCCCAAGTTTAGGTTTCTCTTCTTCCCAAACGAATCACAGATTTTTCCTGCTCTTCAGTTACACAGTCACTACATACCAGTTTAGACTTCTCACACGAGGAATTAAACTCCCTGCCTGCAAACACACAGAGGACATCTACCTTTGCCACCAGAAACACACAACTTTGTCCCCCCACTCCTAGTCCATACAAGCTTTCCAAAGTGATTGTGCCAGACAGCCACAGAAATGTTTTCCTCCAGTGTTGTGACCATGCTTACGTCCTTAAACTTTGCTGCCTTGTAAGAGTCCCCAAGAGGACAGAAACTACAGTTCTGGAGTTCAGTTACGACTTTGTGAGCTCTGTCGGCAGTGAGCACTCAAAGAGCAGCGTGCCCACTGGGCAGTCTAACGTTTGTCGGGGTGAGGGCAGCCAGAAGCCTCGCACGCAGGGCTTTACAGGAACCGTGTTTTGCTGGTTCCTGTGAATCCCCGAGGCTGGGCCATATAGTTCTTCTAGAAGTGCTTCAAGGCACTGCAATCAAATCACACACTCGGAGCAGCAGGCGTGTGCAGAATGAACACGAAGCAGCAGAATGCAGTATTACCTAAGCCAGTTGCGTACCTGCCACATAACACCACAGCTCTTGTTCCCTGCTTACACACCAGAAGAATAAATGATCGGCTCTGCACATGTCTTGTGAAGACCTTAATATAGAGTAATTAAAATAAGCAATCATGGCACAACTCTTAACACTGAGCTGCCTTCATCTATTTTTAACATTTCTCCAGCATCTGACGCTGTTAACACAAGGAGTTCATGCAGCCTGACGAGCATTTACGCACTACCAAGTGAGCAGATTTTCTCTGGAAGGGAGGTAATGTTCACCTGTTGACTGCTAGGCCAAGCAAGGTGCGTTTAGAAAGAGTCAGCTGCCTGTCTGACAGCTCCTCTCCCTCACGCACTCTTCAGAGAAGGGAGCTTGCTCTTATGCCAGTTTTGCAGTTTGGTTGCCTTCCCAAAGCTCGGTGGCAATAGCAGCAGCGCGTGATTCCAGCAACATTCAGTGGAACTACAAAGGCAGCACGTTTTAACAACGTATCGACTGAGACAGCAGAAAGGGCCGCACCGGCAGAAGCAAGTAACAAATCCTGTTTCCTGTTCACTAACAGCACAAACCGCTACATTCAGCCAGGGCAATAAGATTGAAGTCAGTGGCTCTTCCCGTTCAGGAGCATTTTAGGACGCGCGTTCTGTTTCCACACAGGATAAAAAAGCAACCTGCAAAGTGCAAGCAATCTGAGCTGTCAAACCACAAATATGCACTTACCTATGAGTGCTCTCTCCCCAGGTTCTCGAAGCGGGCCAGCCTCCTGGTTCCACTCTGCACTGCAATACAAGAGACGTTCACTTTATGCATGCTGCTCCAGAGCTGAGACCCTGGCTGAAAGCTTCAGGGTTGTTTTGCTAGTGTGACCTTAGAGTAGCGAGCCTGATCACAGAACAGTCTGACTTTTAAGAGGGACTATTTCATTACACGCAGCAGATGGCCCTTCCTGGGAAGACCTCAGCCAGACAGCAATGCAGGCAGAGCTGGCAGTAACATCCTACTTCCATAGAAGTCCAGAGGAATTTCCTCGTGGCCTCGAGAAAGAGGAAGCGTTGGCCTTAGCTTTTCATAATACAGCACTGGGTCAGTTTTTAAAGCACATGCTTAAGCGTGCTCTGCCACTTCACTAGGCAGCCTGGGGATTTCTAACTTGCCCGAAGGCAAGCACATGCACTCTGCCGAACATGCCGAAACCTACAAGGCTGAGGAAACCCAAGGTGGATACTGAACTTAATCATGGCATAAAAATCCACCTTAACAGCTCGCATTCCTCAAAGGTAGATTCGTGACTCCCACAGTAAGAACGTAGCCCCACTCCTGCTACTCAAGAGGCCAAATCTCACAAAGGAGGAACTGGAATGCATTGCCCCTGAGCTCATGAGCTCAAGGGGCACAGAAAAGGATGAAAAGCAAGGTCTGTGACAAGTTTTTTCTTGATCATTTTACCGAAAGCAGAGCTAAAACTGGTTATGAGATCCTACTGTGCTAGACACTTCTTGTTCTCAGGGTTATCTAGGCCCAGATGGGAAACCAGTGTGTTCAGCAATAAATATAGCACCCAGAGCCACCCCCCTTCGGGAACAGCAGCAGAGATAGCCATGGTTTATATAACAGCCTCAGTGCCAAAACGGCCTCCAAGGAAATGCAACACCAAGACCTGCAAGCATGTCCAACCTGGGCTAGGAGAGAGGGAAAAGCCACTCAGTGCAACTCCTGCAAGTCTAACGGAATGGCTTGGTTTGCAGAGATGTCAGGAGAGATGCCACACTGCCAGCTGCTCAGCGGGCCGATGTGTAAAGCTCGCACAACCCGGGACTCAGCGGCTCCACTGAACAGCAGGTGACTGGCTTGGCCAGGATGCTGTGCAACCGCAGCCCCCCAGGTTCCAGCCGGCCCAGCGGGATGCCGAGGCAAGCATGCAAGTCACATAGGACTTCAGAAATACAGGATGCTCGATCCTGTCCATTGGCCATGCCTGAAAGCGTGGAAAGGTCTCTCCTTGGGACACCCTTTCTGAGCACCACCTCCTCTCCCTCAGCAGTACCTCCTCACTCTCCCTAAAAGACACCTGAGGTGCCTGACCCAATACCCTGGGCACCTGCCTGGGAACGGACAGCCGACTGCAGGGCAAGTACGCGTGTGTCACAGGGGGGTCCACGGCCGGGATGGCTCTGCTTAGGGGAAGTTGTTTCTTCTCAAAACAAGCCTCCGAGCGCCAGTGTTTTGCTTTCTGCCCGTTTCTCTTGCCACCCAACGCCTTCTCTCACCGGAGCGCGCTCCTGGCAGTCCGGTCGCGTAGGCCCTCAGCGCCAGCTGCCCACACCGCAGCAGGTCTCGGCCTCAGACACTCGGCTCTGCCCTCTCCAAACAGGCAAAACAAACCCCGAGCGATTCCCCGACGCCGCCAGCAGCGCCGGAGCACTCGCTCCCGGACCGAGGGCACACCTTCCTGCCTCTCCCAAGGGCCACAGGCCTTCCGAGCACGGACGCGGGGACAGGCCCCGCGGCGAACGGCGGGAACCGGCGGGAAACGGCGGGAACCGGCGCGCCGCGCGGGCAGGCCGGGCCCCGGGCACGCGCACGGCGCCGAGCAGAGCCGAGCCGAACCGAGCCGAACGCAGCCGAGCCGGACATAGCCGAGCCGGACCGAGCCGAGCCGGACATAGCCGAGCCGAACCGAGCCGACCGCAGCCGAGCCCGACATAGCCGAGCCGAACGCAGCCGAGCCGGACCGAGCCGAACGCAGCGGAGCCGGACATAGCCGAGCCGAACGCAGCCGACCCGGACCGAGCCGGACATAGCCGAGCCGGACCGAGCCGGACATAGCCGAGCCGGATCGAACCGGACTGGTGCGTGTGGCGGAGCTCGCCGTGTCCTTCCGGGCAGGAGCACCGCCCCGGGTGGGCCGTGCCTCGCCTCCGCTGGAGAGGCAGGAGCGGGGCGATGGCTAAGCCGGTGCGGAGCGTGGCGGGGCCGTTGCACCTCAGCCACTTGTCCGAGCCGGTGCTCCGGAGGCTCAGCGAGCTGCTGGACCGGGCAGCACCCGGAAAGGGCTGGCGGGACCTGGCACAGCGAGCGGGGAGCCGCGGCAGGGTCCGGCTGAGGTGAGGACTGCCCGCAGACGAGGGCTGCGGAGGGAGAGGCTGCGCCGGGGAAACGCAGGGCCGCGGTGGCAGAAGGGCCGGGTGAGGGCTCAGGTGCCACCTTGGGGTCGAAGGGCGGGGGTCGCTTCCGGTGCTGCCCGGAGGCTGCGCCGTACCCCACCGGCCGGCGAGGTCGCTCCTGAAGTGCGCGGTGGGCAGAGAGGATGGGCCAGCACTGGCCTCCTGCTGTAAAGTTCGTCCTTCACTCGAGTCCGGCGTGAACCACCTTGCCGTGGCCGCGCTGCTGCTCCCCCCAGCCCGTCCCTGCGGAGCAGGGGCCCCAGCGCTGGGGAGGACACAGCGGCCTTCTCCAGGAGCGGTTCGCCGAGCTCCGTCTGAGGGCTTTGAGCCCACAAGTCGCGGGGCAAGCAGCGTGGTTTGGTGCTGTGCCTCCGGTGCTTCCCGCAGCAGTGTGGCAGCAGCGCCCTAGACGGCGGCTGAACAGCTTCGCTGGCCGCTCCCTGGAGCTTCCGTCGCCGGTGCCAGGCTAAGCGCCCTCGTTTTGTTCAGCTCTTTCTGCCTAGGGCTCGTTCTTTAGATGACTTCCTGATCGCTTCACTTCCTATGGCTTCTCGAGGTGTCACAGGGTGGCATCTCCGGCCTTAGGCGTTTCGAGCGCTGCACTGAAGGCTCACTGTGAGCCTGTGTCCTGCCTCTGGTGGGAGCGTTTATGAACACAGAAAGGCAGACCCCGAGGACTACGGTAGGGCTCTTCTGTGGGGCCTATGGCCGCCGGCTTCCCGGTAACAGGCTGCGTGAATGGAAATACCTGCCCTGCCCTCTGGCTTCGCCAGGCTCTGGCTTAACGGAACACCGATTCATCGCTTTGGGGTCGCAAAACCTTGCACCCCCGTTCTATAGCTGCATTCACGTCCCTGTTATCTGTTAGTTGAACCTGCTGGGACTGGAAGCGCACGAGAACTGTTTGTGTTTGTCCCTGGAGCGGAGGTTGCTGGGGGAGTTCGGTGCACTGTGGCAGTAGGAGCTGCAGCAGTGACTTTAACAGCTGCTCTGAAAATCAAAGTCTTCTGGACTTGAGATTCTGACTCGCTCTTGACTGCTTGTGAACTAGGCACGTGGAAATGGACAGTGCTGTACTTGCTACTCTGCTGAGGACTCAGCAAGTGAAAATTAGAAGGTTTTGTACCATTGGTCAGGGTTGTTAGGTACAGGCAGCTCTTGGAGGATGTCACTCGCTAATACCACTTTCTGCAGAGGTGTCACTGTATAGCCTCTGCAGTCCTGAAGCTTGGAGGAGATCCTGCAGATGTGTCCAACTCAGGTGGGAATTTCCCAACTCTGTTTTTTTTTCTTAATCTTTTTGTTTGTCTACAAGGATTTTGTAACTGTCTCCTTTCAGGGCAAAAAGACTGAGGTCTGTGTCCTGTCTTTCTCTTGTTATTTTACAGCCCTCTGGATTTAGAGCAATGCTCCCTCAAAGTGCTGGAGCCTAAAGGAAGTCCCAGCTGGAGCCTCCTAAAGCTTCTGGGAGAGCGGGGTTGCACTGTGGTGGAGCTTGTGGAGTTCTTGCAGGCCCTGGAGCATACAGAGGCTCTCCAATGCCTCAGCTATCCAGGTCAGTTCTGGTTTCTGTCTGTTTTGCACGAGAAACACTGAAATATCTGCTTTCTACAGTGAGTAAAAACATCTTTACTGTTTACATTCTGGTAAGTGATATTCTTATGATTCCCAGAGTACTGGCTCATGTCTGTGATTCTGAGATGGAAAGTAAGGAAAGTAGATGAGCAGGCTCAATGCAGTACTGTAAAGTTGGGCTTGGCTGCTGTCTCTCCCTCAGCTGCCTCAGGCTCTGTATCCAGCCTTGTCTTTGGGAGGTGCACACAGAACCAGTTCTGGAGCTGGATAGCCACAGCTTGCCATAGCTGCAGCGAGGACTGGCACTGAGAGGGTCAGAAAGTGAAACTAATTAATGGGGTTAGTTCATTAAAGCAGCAGCCACAGCAGAGCAGAGCCTGCCGCTGCTCCAAGCACTGCCTGCAAGCCCTGCAGCTCCAGTTCAGCAGTGCTGGGTCCCAGAGCTGCAGATGCCAATCTCTGTCCTGGCACCAAGCCACACGAGAGCTGCAGCAGAAGCTCAGCAGGTATCCAGTGGACAATTGTGACTGAGCAGGCATCCCCAGCTGGGTCGCAGGTGAAGGAACAGAGCCTGGTGACCGTCCCTGCCTCTGCTGGCTCTGCAGGCTCAGCCCTGCAGAGAGATGCTGCTCTGGGGGGGTTGCAGCCTGCCCCTGGCTGCCTGTGCCCCGTCTGGGACACAGGCATGGCTGTTGAGCATCTCCTGCCTGTGGCTCAGGAGCATCCCCAGGGCTGTGCACTTCCCTCTGGGCGCTGCCGTGAAGGAGGTGAAGGCCTCGGCTCAGGCGCCGGAGCCTTCAGAAGCTGTTGGTGTGGGTTTGTTGTCGGAGCCTTGCTTGGGTAGTTGGAGGCCAGCCAGGGCCCTCTGATCTTCACCAGGTGCCTCCTCCAGCTGCTCGGCAGCCATCTGTGGGTGCTCACTGCCAGAGAGAGCAGAAGCATCTCTTGGCTGGGAGCACCTCGACCTGCAGGCACTACAGCAGCTGGCATTCCTCTGCCACAGGAAGCTGGGCACTCACCCTGCCTAGCTGCCCTGTTCTTTGGACAGCATGAGGAAAGGAGCCACTGCCTGTGAGCCATAGTTAAAACATTGCACTGGTTGAGGGGTGTACAGTTCAGAGCTGCTGCTCAACAGGGATCCACCTTGTCACCTTTACAGTAGAGATGCATGGTTGCATGCCAGGATGTGGCTTTGTTTGCAGCAACACTTGGATCTCTCAGAGAGTCCTGGAACCAGTGTCTCTCTGACAGGAACAACAAATTATTTCCAAGTGTATTCAATGGCAGAAACTTCCTTTGCTTAAAGGACACTTCAAATGCAAGTATGAAAGGTGGGATTGTACTTGTGAATAAATTCCTATGTGCAAATTCTTTTTTAAAGGTATAGAGGTTGTTGTCCATCCAGACTCTCAAGCAGTGCTCTCCGGTCAGGTCGTCAAGCTGTGTTGCTGGGCAGTGGGGCACCCGTTTGTGCATTACCAGTGGTTCAAGCAGGAAAAAGAGGTAACAGTTGGTGTTTCAAGTTGCTATTAGGGCTGATATTCTAGCACATCTCCTACACCTTTCTAAAAGTTTCTCTGGGTCATCCCAAAACATGGCTTATGACAGTCATTTCCTGTGGTAAGAAATATTTTTATGTGAAAGAATATTCCAGCTTCCTGGCCATAGCTGAGTGTATCTTAAGACTAGAGCTGAATGAAACACACGCACTGGTGGTGGGAACAGTGCTTAAGAAACTGCTCAGTAGAGTTCTTTATGGAGAAAGCTGGAAATCAGTAGTTTCAGGAAGAGCTTTCCAGATGAATTTGGATTGTCTTAGAAAGAGGCCTCTGAATTACTCTTGGAAGAAAGCTGGTCCGAGCCTCGGCAAGAGCTTCTTCTCCAAGAGTTTTGGGTGAGGGAGTTGAGGCTGCTGTTATGGACACTGAAATGAGTACCCTGAAGTTTGATGCCAGTTTAGGTCAACCCCAGCTGAGCATTTCTCGGCTCACCTGCGTTTCAGGTTCCCCATGGCAAAGCTCCAGAGTTGGTCCTGAATCCAGTGACCATCCACGATTCCGGCTTCTACATCTGCCGAGTCAACAGGGACTCTTCCTTTGCCTTCAGCCGCTGGGCGCGGCTCGATGTCTGTGACCTCCAGAGTACACCTGATGGTGAGTGGCAGAAACAGCCTCCTCTGAGAGCCTTCCTCCCGCTGAAGAGTGTGGAATGGAAAGAGGGCTGGGGCCTGGACGGAGGCTTGGCAGATCTCCCTTCCAGTCACTCTTGCAGGTCACAATGGATTTTCCCAATCTTAGAGAGGTACCAGTCAGGAAAGGTAAATTGGACAAAGCCCAGCAGAAAGAAGATTCTTTGTCAGAATGAAAAGAATCGGCCTAAAGATGAGCAAGGTAGAAGTCAGCTGCAGTGTCCTCAGCCTGTGAGTACTTGTTTGGCTCGTGTCAGCAGCCAAAGGTGTTTCCCACTGCATCCTGCATGTAAAAGCAGGCAGAAAGAGAAGAAGGGAGATAAAATCTGTGGCAGTGTCACTTGAGACTGACCTTTTTATGTCTTAATCTCGAATGTGTAATCTCTTAGCTGCTGCTACTCACTTTTAGCACACTTACAGGACAAGTAGCTGAATTCCCTTGCTGTTAGAAGGGCCTATTGCAGCTGCAGGAAGGTGTGGCCATGTGTTATCAATTCTTATTAGTCTATGTGCAGCCAAGACACTCTCACTCTTTCCTTTCATCTTCTTTTTCAAGGCAACCTCATGGCTTCACCTGAAAACAAGTTGCGGATTTGTGTTCAGCCTCGACCACAAACCCTGACAGTGGGGGATGCTCTGGTACTAGAATGTGGAGCTGCTGGAAACCCAGTTCCTCATTACCAGTGGTTCAGAAATGGATTTCCACTGGAAAATGGGGACAAAAATGTCTACATGGTAAGCTGCTGTGAAGTGCCAGCCTTGGCGACTAGCATCAAACCACCTTTAACTTAACACTTTCATCTTCCTCAGAGAAAATGAACTTCTCTGTAGGGATGTCTTAACGGAAGAGCTGTCTGTAAGCTGTTCTTCTGCTCACCTGCGTGGCTTCCCGCACGGTTCTGAGGCTCTTGGGTGCACAGCTTTAATCCTGAGCACGTTTCAGGGGGCGGTGATGGGACCTGGGGCTGTAGGCGTGTGCTTTGGGTTGGAGCAGTGTGCTGCTGTGACAAGAGATTGCCACGCAGAGAAAGCCTCTCTGTTTGTCCTGCCCTGCAGAGTGCTCTGGCCCGCGTGCACCGGCACATCTGCAGCCTGCAAGGCATCCCTTCGGGCCTGGAGAGCGCTTCCAGAGCACAGGTGCTGCCCAGCGGCTGAGGAGCGGGCGGCATCAGCAGCTGCAGCGCTCGTTCTGGTTTTGCATGTTGTCCTCCTCGCACGTGGGCTCAGGTGCAGCTGGCACAGGTATTGCTGCGGGTCTGGCAGGGTGACTGTGACCCTGCTTGCCTAGGTAACGTCTGTTGATGAGGAGCATCAAGGAACATACTGGTGTCATGCTTCCAATGAGCAGGAAGGTCGGGACAGCCAGAAGATAGAAGTCGTCGTAGGTAAGGGGTTTTCTCTGGGATGCAGGTCACTGATGTGTCAGTTTCTTCCCTATCACGAGTTTGGATTTGGTGCTTCAGCATCAGGCCAGGCACACGTGGTCTTTGCAGTTCATCCAGGTGTTAAAGCAGCCCTGCTTGCTTGCCACCAGTGGAGATGTAGAGCAGTATCAGTTCTCTAGAGCCTTGGGTCTTTATGGTCTCCAGCACAGCAACACTACCACGCTTAGGCCTTGGCTGCCACTTGCACAGATGTAGGCAGGTTGCAAGCTGCTTTCCTTGGGTTTTTGACATCTAAGAAAGCCTTGTTGGTGATGAGAACTGCCTTAGAGAAGTCCTTCAGCAGTCGGCAGGGGTGAGATGATTCACAGCAAGCAGGAAACACTGCCGTGCGGGCGTGCCTGTATTTGCCAAGAGAAGATGTGTTTGAAGTGCCCAGGTGCAGCTGGCAGCACTGGGGCCTATCTGAAGGTGTCTTTCCTGTCCCAGCAGACAGTCGACTTCAGTACTTCTGAGTTTCAGGAACAATTACTACAGTGCTGCGGTCAGTGCTGATTTATACTGCAAGGAAATGAGCCAGGGTGCAGAGAAGCTTGGCAGTGACCTTTGTCTTGCAGTCCCTGTGCCAGCTCTTGTAACTTGGAGCCCTTTTCTTCCCATTTTTTCCCCTCTTAAAACACAAGGAAGGAAAGCTGTGGCAGTGGAGTGCACCGAAGGTAAAGTCTATCTTCAGCTGTGAATTAGTTCTTTAATGACAGGGGTGACAGATTCTTGAGCACGTTGCTGAAAAGCCTGTGTGGGTGCAGAGCTTCTATTTTAAACACTGATGGGTGATGCAACCACCTTCCTTCTGGATGTGCCTCTCTCTTCCGTGCCTCCACACCACGACCTAGAGCACCAGGGAGAGAGCACAAGCTGCTTTCTTCTTGTAGAGTATTTGGAGTTGGGTTCTTGCACTGCTTTTGTGCCCTGTGCTTAGAGCTTCCGGGGAAATGCACACATCTGGAGATTTCCTTGGCTGGACTCAGGAGGTACCATCCTGACAAGAAAGGGTGAACCTGGGCAGCCGTGGAGAGCTGAGTAGAGCCAATTCCACCATCAGCTCTGTGTCTGCAAGAGGCATTTCCAGCAGCCCGATGAGGATGGCTTCTGTTCCCATTTGTGTTGCCGAAGTGTGGCACAGGTGTGTTGTGCCCTTCGATGTTGATACTTTGCCTTGGTTACTGAGCACCTCGAAGTCTGCAGTGTTTACATCACAGGGGATTAGGTATAAAGGTGGAAGGCTGCTTGCACAGCAACACCCTCCAGCTTACCTCCCTGCCAACAAAGGCAAAAACAAATGCACTGCAAACTTCAGTGAATATCTCTCTGCCCTGTTTTTTCATGGAACTGGAGAATTTTCTTGGAGCTAAACTGCTCTGAGATCAATTTCCCCCACCCACAGTTTCCAGTGGTGTCAGAATACATAAGTGAAGCCTGTGGTAGCTGAGAATGCTCAACCATTGTTCCTGAAGTCAGATGTGGCTTTGCAAAGTGAGAGTTCTTGCTCAGGATGTTGGGGTCTCCACAGCCTTTTGGACCTCTCTTTTTCAGATGGGCTATTCTGGGGTCTGGCATCTCCTGGTTTGTTCCAGCTGCTTTGCATGCCTGTGGGGCTGAGGTTGTGTTTCTCCTTTGATGCCAGCTCTGCTCTATCATAATGCACAGCTCAGAGTCTCGATGTGGGATTTTCCCTGCTCTGCGTGTGGAATCAGCATGGAAGGGTAGCTCCACAGAAATGCAAAGTGAGAGCGCTTCAGGAGAGTTGCTGTCTGTTGATGGCATCATAGTGGATTATTTTTATTACCAAAAAATGTGGTTTTGACTTGTCCACACTGATCTTGGTGGTATCATTTTTTCACAGGTGATCTGAGTGATCTTCAAGCAGCAGGTGAGTGTTAGATTTTAACTGCACATCCTCCCTCTGTGTCACAGATTACCGACTCCTAGCTGGGTTACAATGTATAGTTGACAATGTTTGGATGTGTTTGCAGCTGGGGACTCAGGAGGGGCAGATTGCATGTTCAGAGCAGCCCAGCTTTCTGCTTCCAATCAGTTGAAGCAGGTAATGAATCACAGGGCTGCTGCTGCCTTGCTGCTGCATGTATGCTTGTACAAGTGCAGAATCATAGAATGGTTTAGGTTGGAGGGGACCTCAAAGCTCATCCAGTTCCACCCCCCCCGCCATAGGCAGGGACACCTCCCACTAGAACAGGTCGCTCAAGGCCTCATCCAACTTGGCCTTGAACACCTCCAGGAGGGAGCAGCCACAACCTCCCTGGGCAGCCTGTGCCAGTGTCTCACCACCCTCCCTGTAAGGAACCCTTTCCTAACATTAGTTTGAGTCTCCTCTCTTCCAGTTTAAACTTGTTACCCCTCGTCTTGTCATTACAAGACCTTGTCAATAGTCCATCCCCAGCCCTCCTGTAAGCCCCCTTCAGATACCGGAAGGCTACTATAAGGTCTCCTTAAAGCCTTCTCCAGCCTGAAGAGCCCAACTCTTGTAGCCTGTCCTCATAGCAAAGCTGCTGCAGCCCTCTGAGGACCTTGGTGGCCTCCTCTGGACTGGCTCCAGCAGTTCCATGTCCTTGTAACAGTTCAGTGTCCCTTTGGAAGGGACTTGGCTTTTGCTTTCTCCTCTGTGGTTTCTTTGAGTTGCCATGTTCAGGTGTTGCAGCTTTCTCAGGTGGTTCAGGTGCAAAGGGGTGAAGTGTGTCTGTCCCCAGGCAGAACTGCTGTGTTGCTAAAGCTCCCCTTGGAGCAGCTAATGTGATCTAAAGCCTGTTTGAGGTTTATACTGCATCTGTGTATTCTACTGTAAGCATTTAGTGCTCCAGTTACAGAGCTAGTTATTCAGATCCCATTAGGCTATTTTTGCTGTCACCATACCTGACCAAGAAATCACCAAACCCACCACCAAAAGCAGACTTGAAAGACCACTTTGCTTGTCTCAAGCTAGCAACACCTTAGGCCAAGCAGTTCCAACAGGCTGCGTGGTTCACTTTCTGCTGCGGGCAGCTGGGAGTGCAGTTCCTGACAACCTGCTCTTTTAATCTCTTCCAAGCAGACCTGCAAGAGGAGTCAGATCACAGACCTGTAGGTAAGTGGATCAGTGGCTGTAATGAGCAGATGTATTTCATTTGGAGGAAATAGGTTTTGGTGAACAGAGCTGCTTCTGCCGCGGCTGGCAAAGTGAGCACTGCAGGGAAGGAGGCTGCTGTGTGCCATCAGACACTTACAGTGCCTGAGTGCCCTTTCAGTAGTAAACCGTGGGGGGGGGTACCCCTATTTTTAGTGCCTTGAAGCATCTACAGCTCCCCTCTTTCAGTTTTCAGATTCCTCTGGCCGTGACTTTAGCCAGCGTGGTAGGCTGGTCCTTCAAATCCTTGGGTAGCTGGAGACAGCGGGGCCGGGGTGGTGTGACATCAAGGGCTGGGGCTCTGTCTGCAGGGAGTGTGTTGCCTGCAAGCACAGCTCTTCCTGTGCAGTGTGGCTGAAGCCCATGAGGACAGATGGAGAGCATGGGATTTTCAGCTGCCTTCCTTCAGTGCCATGGTGCTCAGGCATGTTCTCTTGTCAGTGCTGAGCCAAGTGGAAAGGCTGCTGGCCTCTGGCAGCACTTTGCCTCTCTCTCAGGCTCATCAGGCACTCCCCAGGCCTGGTCATTAACTGGAAAGCTTGTAGGTGTGTTCAGTGACAGTGTGCCACTGGGACTGTCTCTGCTCGTTAAAGGGCTTTAGACTGGTCAAGACCTTGGAGGTTTTCCAGCTGCAAACACGTTGAAAACCTCTTGTTTGAAGGAGGTGAAATATCAGACAGTGAAATTGCAGACAGGGGTTCTCTGGATGTCATTGTGCAGCACTGCTGCCTCTGAAGCAGCTTTGGGGCATTCACAGAGCTGTGGGGCAGTAATTGCCCTTGGAGAGGAGGAGAAACAAAGCGGGAAGTGCCTTGCTTTGAACCATTTCCTTTCTGTAGCCTGGTGAGCAGTTTTTGGATCAAAGTCAGGCCAGAAGTCTCTAAAGCATTTCTCTTACTGTGCTTTCTTTCCTCTTTGGTTGCTGCTTTGTTTACTTGCGACAGAGTTGCTTCAGAGCAAACTCAGAAGGAAGGTCTCAGACTGAGAACATCAGCAGCCTGAATGCTGTCCTGTGAATGTGATGTGGTGTTGTTTGCCCTTGTGCCTTTGCAGCCACAGACAAGGTAGCTCTGCTAATAGGGAATATGAGCTACCGGCATCACCCCCAGCTCAAGGCGCCGATGGTGGATGTCTATGAACTGACCAACTTGCTCAGGCAGCTGGATTTCAAAGTGGTGTCTCTGCTGGATCTCACTGAGTCCGAGATGCGAAATGCAGTGAGTGAGTTTTTGCTTCTGCTGGACAAAGGAGTGTATGGTAAGAAGGTGTGATTCTATGATAGCCCATCCAAAGTGGGTCTGCTTTGTGGTGCATCAAGTACCCCTGCCAGCTCGCTTGGTGCTAGCAAGCCAAACTTATGGGAGGGAATGGGAAAAGGAAGCTGGAAAGCCTCCCCACATTATCCTCTGGCTGCAGCTGCTAGCATGTCTGTATTCTTAGGGCACAGAGAATGTTTGACCTTTTTCCTTGAACCCCTCCTAAAGCTGCAGTACAGCTTTGCTAACACAGTCGTAGCAGAGAAGTTGAACTGTGGAACTGCAGCCTGCAAGATTCCATGCTGCCTTGGGCAGCAATCTTTGCTGCCTTTAGGAGACATCTTGGACTCCTTCCTCATAATCTGCCCTTATGTGCTCCCCCTCCCATCCCCATGCCACAAGGCAATGATGTGGGCTGGGGCTGGCCAGTGCCACACCTAGAGTGCTGGGTTGTCTTTCTTTTGGGGAGATGGGAGCAGCCCTGACTGGCTGAGCATGGAATGTGTTCTGGGCTTGCTGCTGGGATCCTTCCCTTTGTCCCTATCTTTCTACTGGATGTCTACAGAATGCTCTTTCCTTCTGGGTTTCCATCCTTCTGGCCTCTGCTCTGCTCTCTCCATCCTCGTTGCCAGCTCTGTCCAGAGGAGTTGTTTGCTCTGTCTTTGCATTGAGCTATGCTCCAGTGCCAGGTGGGTTGGGCTGGAGGGGAGCGGGATGCAGCACAAAGCTTCTGTCACAGAGATGCTGCAAACTAAAGCATGCAGCACAGAACTTGGAGGAGAGTGTCGTGCAGTGGACCTGGGGCACGGCACGGCACCTGGGCTGCAGTATTTTTTGCCCTCTTCTTTCCTGCCAAGTTTTCAGGATAAGTAGAAGTGCCTGTTGTGAATTGCTGGTCCCTTTCAGTTACCGTGATACTGGCCTGGCAGTCGCAGAGCTTTTCACAGTGCCCTGGCCACTGCTGATGGCCTGTTGCCTGAGGCGCTGCCTGCAGAGCTGCCTGAGCTAACATTTGGGCGTTGATGTCAGAGCCAAAGCTCGCATGACATTCAGGGGCTGGAACTAAGTGATCTTCTGGCTCCCTTCCACCCCAAACCATGTTACGATTCTATGATTTCAAGACTAAGTATGGCACCGTAGGCAACTTCCTGACAGCAGTTTTCTTTCTTTGTTGCCCGGGAAATAGATGCAGCTTGTACTTCTGAGTGACCTGTCAGATTCTTGCACCTCTGCCTTTCCCTCTGCACTTGCTGACGCCACTTTAGAAAAGAAGGCCCTGAAAGGCTTTGCTGACTTTCTGCCCAGCATCACACAAAAGCCCTTACAGGCATGTTTTTGCCACTGTATTTCTCCACAAGCTGGTGTTTGAGAGGCAAGCAGACTGTTCCTACAGCAGTGCTTGGCAGCAACTGCTCCGACAGGGTCGCTTTGTTCTGTCTGGAGAGTGGCTGTTAATGGCAAGGGAGCGCAGAAGAGAAGCTGTCAGGGTGCAAATAGGTAATGATTTGTTGTCTTTTCAGTCGGCATGGCTCCAAACAGGAGAGACAAAGTGCTTTCTTGTGCTCAGTCCTTGCTTTACGTGTTCATGATGCCCATTTACGACCCGGCAGAATGCCTTCTTGCTGCCAGGAAAGTGGCATTTCAGATACTGTTTCTTAAGAGCAGGAGTAGTAAACATAGTGATGATGACTGTCTCTGCTAATGTCTTAGCCTATGTTGTTCTAAATGAAGGGTGCAATTAATACTGCATTCCACGAGCTTGAAGGGATAGAGCTGTATCATTTAGAGGTTGAAAATGGTTAGGCTGCTCTGTTAAAAAAATCAGCGGGAGAGAAAGCAAGAGAGAGGGGCAGATACTGCCTCGGGGCTGACGTCTGCGAGGAACCTGAGCCTACTCAAAATTCTTGTCTCAGTGTCTGATGGGGCGCTCCAAACATTCTCTGCTTGCTTTGGGTATGCAGAGGGTTTCTTCTGCTCTTGAGCTCAACATATTAACTGTTGCAGGTGCTCATCAAAGCAGCACAGCACAGCTAGCTGCCGAGAACACACAGAAGGTGGCGGTTGCTGTGGGAGCTCTGCTCACTGAGAGCGTGCTCTGGTAAATGGTGCTCCAGCTGCTTCTCTGGCAGGCATTCAGATACAGCTGATCTCAAGCATAGCCCGGAGTTAAGTACAGACCGAGACTCTGTGCAAACGCAGTGTAAGAGTTTCCTTTTAATTAGGGAGCCGAGATGGATTCCTGCACCTTGTGCTTAACTGCAGCCGGTCTCAGGTAACCACCGGAGTCTCATCAATAGTCCAGTGGTACCTTGGTTCGTTCAGGGGGTTGACACATACACCCTCTGGTTTCTGTGCATGTAGAAGGCTAAGGGCACTGAAGGAAGCTGCTGCCATTTGCCGAGGCTGTGGCAGCTGAAGAAGGTGCGGGCACAGCCTTGCACCCTGCAGTTCCCTTGCATGCCCTTGCTGGCTGCTGCTCTCGGCTCCACCTGGCTCCCATAAAACGCAGTTGAGCGCTGGTGACTGAGTGGAGCAGTTTGTAAGGTCTTGGCACAGTCGTTAACGCCTCCAGAGCGCCAAAACCCGAAGGCTCGATGTGAAGAGCTATGGCTGTCCTGGTATTCCTCTGGAGGAGGGGCAGGTCTTTGTGAGAGAGCTGCCTGAAGTGCAAAGGGGGAAGCACCTAGCACACCCAGCTGCACCAGCAGCTTCCAGGACTGAGGGCTTGGCTTGTGTCTGGATGCCCCAGGTCTGCAGTGACAGAAATGGCACAGCTGGTTTTAGTGAAAACAGCGCCCCAGTTGCATAAATTGTTCTAGCTCTGCTTGCTTTTGTTCAGCTGCAGCACTGGAGGCTGAACTGCCTAAAGTCCAGGCCAAGCTGGCAGCCCTTGGCTTGGACAGGGGCACTCTGTACTGGGTTAGGAACTGGCTGCATGGCTGGGCACAGAGACTGGTGATGAATGGTGCCACATCCAGCTGGCAGCTGGCACTATTGGTGTGCCCCAGAGATCAGTGCAGGGGCTCAGGCCTGTTTAGTATCTTCACTGGTGCTCTGGGTGAGAGTACTGAGTCCAGCATCAGTGAGTTTGCAGATGACACCAAGTTGGGAGCAAGTGTGGGTCTGTTACAGAGCAGGCAGGCTCTGCAAAGGGACCTGGGCAGGCTGCACAGATGGGCACAGTCCAACACCAGGAGTTTGAACAAAGCCAAGTGCCAGGCTTTGCACTTTGGCCACAACAGCCCCATGCAGTGCTACGGGCTGGGGCCAGAGTGGCTAAGAGCAGCCAGGCAGAGAGGGACCTGGAGGGGCTGGTTGGCAGCTGAACAGGAGCCAGCAGTGTGCCCAGGTGGCCAAGAAGGCAAATGCCATCCTGGCCTGGCTCAGGAGCAGTGTGGCCAGCAGGACCAGGGCAGTACTTCTGCCCTGTGCTCAGCTCTGCTCAGGCCACACCTTGAGTGCTGTGTCCAGTTCTGGGCCCCTCAGCTTAAAAAAGATGTTGAGGTGCTGGAAGGTGTTGAGAGCAGGGCAGCAAGTCTGGGGAGGGGCCTGGAGCACAGCCCTGTGAGGAGAGGCTGAGGGAGCTGGGGGGGGTGCAGCCTGCAGGGCAGAGCTCATTGCTGTCTACAGCTTCCTTCAGGGAGGCTGTAGCCAGGTGGGGTTGGGCTCTACTGCCAGGCAGCCAGGGACAGAAGAAGGGGACACAGCCTCAAGCTGTGCCAGGGCAGGTTCTGGATTGATGTTAGGAAGAGTGATTGCATTGGAATGGGCTGCCTGGAGAGGTGGTGGAGTGCCCATCCCTGGAGATGTTTAAGAGCCTCCTCTTAAACATATTAAGTGGGGCACTTAGTGCCATGGGCTAGTTAACTGGAAGGGCTAGGTGATAGGTTGGACTCAGGATCCCGGAGGGGTTTTCCAGCCTGGTCGGTGCTGTGGTCCTGTAAACGCAGTGTGTGTGCCCTTAGAGGATGGAACTTGTAGATAGGCAGAACAGCCCTGGGAAGGGACAGCAGGAACATTCCATCTAAACATGCAAGCTTCTGCTAGCTGCAGTCTGTGGGAGTGAAGATTATTCATGCTGAGATCATCTTCATGCAAATTGATAGGACACTGATTTGACATTTTTATTCATGTACGTAAACCCTAGGCCCTAGCTGCAGTGCCCTTCTTCAGAGTTAAAGGCTTTTGTTAATCCTGTGGTGTTCTCTTTGCACGAGGCTGTTGCATGCTGTACTGACAACTAACTCTGAAGGTGCTGCTGTGTTCTGACACGAGAGGGGCAGGAGTGTAGGATGAGCCTTCGTGCCGAGGCAAGGACTGGTTCATGTAGGAGACCCGCGAGAGTCCCGAGTCTAACTGCAAAGATGTGTAGGTGCAATTAGCTAAGAGCAGGTTGTTGGTAGGCTGGTAAAGGGAGTGCACTCTGGAATCCTACCAGACCTGAGCACAGAGTATTTTTTTTCTCTCTAGATGAAAAAAATATTTATGAGCTCCTCCTAGAAAAAAAAACCAACCAAAAACCCCAACCACACAAAATAAGTCGAGAAACAGAAACTCTGTTCAGAAGCTGTGCGGAGGAAGCAGGAGAACTAAAAGCTCCTAAAATGCTCTCATAGTGCAGCAAGGTTTTTCTCTCACTTTTGTATTTATTTCTTCCCCCTAGTCAAAAGTACCTGTAAAGATTGCAATGGTTTATGGTATGGAAAGAATTTAAAGGAGAGAGAAGAAACAAAGCAAACCCAAACCCCATCCATCTGTCCATCTGCAAACAAACCACTCCCAACTGCCCAGCATGACTTTTTTCCTTACAACATCTGCACTGCCTGGATGCTGCTCAGAGCTTTGTGGCTGCACTCGTGTTTCTGGTTGGCACACTTCCCTCTTGGTCTCTCTGAGCTGTATATCAGACCTGACAGGCTATTTTCAGGAGAGGCCACAGCTCCAGCAGCTTCAGAGTCTTTAGCTTTGTGTACCTGATGCAAACTGTCTCCCATGTCATCCTGGTGGGCAAACTGAGGAGGTGTGGGATGGAAGAGCAGGCAGGGAGGTGGATTTGGAACTGGTTACAAGACAGAGTTCAAAGAGTGGTGATCAGTGGTGCCAGGTCCAGCTGGAGAGCTGTAACCAGTGGAGTCCCCCAGGGATCAGTGCTAGGTCCAGTCCTGTTCAACATCTTCAATGACATTGCTGAGTCTGCTCAGCAAGTTTGCTGCTGACACCAAGCTGGGAGGCTTGGCTGAGACAGCTGAAGGCTGTGAGGCCATCCAGAGAGACCTGGGCAGGCAGAGCTGGGTAGACAGAGCTGGGCACAGAGGAACCAAATGAGGTTCAACAAGGACAGATGCAGAGTCCTGCACCTGGAGAGCATTAATAAACTGCAGCAGTACAGGCTGGGAGGTGACTGCTGGAGAGCAGCCCTGTGGAGAGGGACCTGGGGGAGTGCTAGGGGAGAACATCCATGGGGCAGCAACGCGCCCTGGTGGCCAAGGGGGCCAATGGGGTCCTGGGGGGCATTAAGCAGAGTATGTCCAGCAGAGGTTCTCCTCCCCCTCTACTCTGCCCTGGTGAGACCTCATCTTGAGTACTGCCTTTGGGTTTGGGCTCCCCAGTTGCAGAGGGACAGGGATCTGCTGGAGAGGGTCCAGCAGAGGCTATGAGGATGATGAGGGGACTGGAGCACTGCCTGATAAGGAGAGACTGAAGGACCTGGGACTGTTTAGTCTGGAGGAGAGAAGATTGAGAAGGGATTTAATAAACATCTGTAAATATCTGAGGGCTGGGCGTCAGGAGGGGGACAGTCTCTGTTCACTGCTCCCTGGGACAGGACAAGGAGCAATGGATGGAAGCTGCAGCACAGGAGGTTCCAGCTCCACACAAGGGGGAACTTCTTGGGTAAGGGTCACAGAGCCCTGGCACAGGCTGCCCAGAGAGGCTGTGGAGTCTCCTTCTGTGGAGCCTTTCAGGGCCTATCTGGATGTGTTCCTGTGTGCCCTGAGCTAGATTGTGTGGTCCTGCTCTGGCAGGGGGGTTGGACTCAATCTCTTTGGGTCCTTTCCAACCTCTGATGTCCTGTGTGATCCTGTGAAACATCTGGCTGAGCCCATGGCAGGAATGACAGAGGTTTGTTCCTTTCACTGGCCCTTTTAATGGGCTGTGCCTGTGCGGTGTGATGTTAACGAGGTTCCCCCCTGCCTCCCCTTCCTTCCTCTGCTAGCAGAGGCATACTGATTATAAATACCACTTGCAGTAGCTGGAATGATCAGCCTGTGCCATGGGCAGCATGGCCATAGTGCCTGGGGTTTGAGACCACGCTGAAGGGCAGGTGTGTTGTGGTATGCGCTGAGCTTCCTTCTCACTCCTGTGTGCTTTGCACTCTCAGGTTTGCTGTACTATGCTGGCCACGGCTACGAGAACTATGGGAACAGTTTCATGGTTCCCATTGATGCTCCAAACCCCTACCGGTCTGCCAACTGCCTGTGTGTGCAGAACATCCTCAGACGGATGCAGGAGAAAGAGACAGGACTCAACGTTTTCCTCCTGGATATGTGTCGCAAAAGGTAGTGCCTGGCAGCACCTCACTAAGCCAGGAGGGCTGGCGTTGGCCGCTGGAGGGATGGGTTTGTGTGGCCCTGGAGGGGAGAGGGTAACTGCTGCACCTTGGGCGACCAGCTGCCAAGCTCAGTTTGTTCACTTGAGCAGCAGAGCCTGTTTTAAGCAATGAACAGAGCACCTGGAACAGCCCCTTTGAGAGAACAGCCCTGGGGCTTGGGCTGCGTGCTGAGAGAAAGCTTCAGCCCAGGCTGAGGGTGCACTGGGCGTGAAAGCCGCTGGCTCTACCAGCACACAGCCTGCCTGTGAGCGCCCTTAGAGTCGAGAGCGTTCACCCGCAGGCTTGCTTGGGCTTTAGGTAGACGTGTGAGGCTGGCCGGCAGGCTTTGTGTTTCCATGGCTCGCTGCTTGCCTTCGGGTGGCACTGACGTTCTTTCTCTGCCACGAGAAGCTGGAAGGCACTGTCTTACTAGAAAAATGTGGCACTGGGCATCTTAATGACCATTTCCCCTTGCATCGCTAATTGTCGTCATCATTACCAGGAGGAAGGACAAACTGTGTGGTCAAAGGTGGCTTAGTTTGGAGCTCTAAAGAGGCACAGATTCTCCAGACTGCTTTTATGCTGAGAGTGCTGCATCTTCAGAGCTTAAAAATGAACTGGCTTTACAGACTGGCTGGAGTCAAAGGGACCTCTGAGTTCATCTGGTTTATTGGATCTTCTAAACAAAGCACTGTTTCTTCCATGTTGAGAGACTTGCACTTGCACTTGCCATCAGCCCTTCAGTCAGCATTGCTGCAGCTTTAGAAGGAAAACCTGGCTGCCGAGGGCGTGCCAGTGAGCCAGCTCAGCTGCACAGCTCCATAAGCCTCATGGTGACTATGCAGACACTGTGGGCTTGGAGAAAAAAAAGAGGCAGTTTCTGTTCTGAGCTGAAGTGGCTACTTTGCAGCAGTCATTCTTGAAGAGACTGTCAGTACAGCATGCCCTTGTCTGTGTGGTGCTGGTACCCAGCTCTGGCTCTGTGTCGTGCTCTTGAGGAGTGTGGATGACACTGATTTTTTTGTCGTGTGGTGCAGGTGTAGGGAGGAGAAAATGGCTGTTTGTGAGCTATGCTCTCTGGTGCTCGGAGAAACTGTCGTGCTGGCTGCCACTGCTGTTGGTGACTGCTTTCCTTTTGTGTTTCCCTTTGCTGCAGAAATGAATATGATGACACAGTTCTTGTCCTGGATGCGCTGAAGGTTACGGCCAACATTGTGTTTGGCTATGCCACGTAAGCAAGTTTTGCTTCTGCCTTGTCGAACCAGTTTTGAAGCCAGAAGGGGCTGTTGAGACTGCATAGCTAACCTCTCACAGCAAAGCACTGTGCTGTTAAAGTGCCAGTCGTTTCTAGCCATCTCTCTCCTCTCTCTGTCTTCTTTTGCTTCACTAACTTGCTCCACACTCCAAGTGACTGTGGAAATGCCCAGGAGATGGTCCCGGTGTTGAGCACTCCTGCTCAGAGACAAAGGTCACACCAGAGAGAGGAGTGCCTCCAGCAAAGCAGAACCTGCTAGGCAGTGCTCCTGACATTTTGCTTTTGGCTACTTGTAGGAAAGCTTTACTCATCTAAGTATTTACTAGAGACTAAAAGACCACAGGGAAGGAGAAAGGAAATTTCACTGCTGGAGCCATGATGTTCTGTTTGTCTGTGCAGATGGGGAAGGGAGATTTGTCCTGCATGCTCATTGTGGTGCTCGCTGGACCTGTGTGCTGCACCTTCATTGGTCATCTGTCCCCTGTTAATGCCAGTTAAATTTCTAGTAAGAACAGTGTTAGACATAGAAGCTTCAATTATTGGAGGGGTAGCCTCTGTGCTTCTTGCCCTAGGGCTAAAGAATGAAGTTACAACTGCAGCTGCCACTACTTGAAGAGGTTGCTTAAGCAGAAGGCTAAATAACCTCTATCATTTTTCGAGTCAAGTGCGAAAGCTGTTGAAGTCTGCAGGAGGTTTAATGAATTCTCCTATGGGACTTTAAGCTCCTCATTAACAGTTTGATATCAGCTCTGGTCTGCGTCTTGGCTGTAACTGAAATTTTCCCAGGCAGAGCTGCTCGCGCGTGAGCGTGGAGAAGGGTGGCCTCGGGCACCACCCGGCCTTCCAACCGTCAGCTTTCTTCCCCCTTCCCAGCGTCACTTTGCTCCTTTTGTCCTCGTGTTGACCTTAGCTGTGCAGATGTTTGTGGTTTTTCCCTGCCTGATGTCGGTCACCCCCCAGGTGCCAAGGAGCAGAAGCTTTTGAGATTGAGCAGTCGGGGCTGGCCAATGGAATCTTCATGAAGTTCTTGAAGGACCGGCTGTTAGAAGACAAGAAGATTACAGTGCTGCTTGATGAGGTTGCAGAAGGTGAACTCGCGGCACTAGTGGTGCTCAGCCTGCCTTGCTGAAAGCTTCTCTGCTTTTGCCTCCTTCCCCTGGTGAATGTTGGTCTACTTTAACTTCTCTCCTGTTGGGTTTTGTGGCAGCTTCGTTAGGACAGGTTCCTATGTCTGCAGAGTACGTCTGTACTAAATCTTCAGCTTTTATCCTACCCTATCCCCTTGTTAGCCTGTGCAAAGCTGCACTAGGAGGGGCAGAATGATGTTGGCATTCTGTAGTGGTCACAGACCCATCAGTCTTTCAGCTTGCAGAAGAAGTTCTCACCCTTTCCCTCCTCTCATATTTTGTCATTGCTTTTGGATGCTCTGAAGCGTGTTGGTATTCTCTGAGATGTCTCTCTCCTCCCTGTCCCAGAGGAATGTGTCACATTCTGCCAGCACTCCTTTTCCCTGCACTTCCCCAAATGTCCTGTACAGTGCAGCTGGCTCTTACTGCTTCATCTGTGCTGCCAGATTAGTGTGGCATGCTGTAGGTGTTCTGATGTGTGACCTACTCCTTATCTCATTCTTGAACTCCACGTGGGGAGAGATTTGGATTTGTCATGCAGCATGGCAGCTGCTGTTGTCAGCGTGAGCAGGTACTGGGTGCTAGTGAGCACACTGCTGCACTGATGGCACTGGAAAATGGTCCACAGGAGTGTTCATGTTAAAGGTGTTCCAGGTAAACAGCCTTCCTGGTTTCATTTCTCTATCCATACATGGAAATGCTCCAGGCATATTTGAGTTCCCTTAGGAGGCTGTGGGTGTTGGCTTTCTGCACACAGCAAAACCATCTGAAAACACCGCCTCTAAATACAATAAGTGAACTAAGTAGAGGGAGACCTTAGTAAACTGGAGTGAATTTGGATCGCAGACTGGTTAAAGTTGGGCAGGAGCTCTGGTGATTGCTTAAATGGCTTGTGAAAGGCAGATGCAGCAGGTGTATGGCCAGTTGGGCCTGCAGGGAATGAAGGGCTGGGCAATGAATACTCTGAAAGGACAAGGATTTAATGGAGGCATCTTCTTTTAGATATGGGCAGGTGTCACCTGACTGAAGGCAAGCAAGCTTTGGAGATCCGCAGCAGTTTGTCTGAGAAAAGGGCTTTAACTGATCCCATTCAGCAGACCTTGGCTTCTGCAGGGTCTCTGGCACGGAATCTACAGTGGGCCAAAGCTCACGGTACAGTAGAGCTTCTTCTGGGTGATCCAACTGGCACGGTGGGAAGGACAGAGGGAGGAGGGCAAGAGGAGCAGCTCTAGAGCTTGGAGAAGTTCAGGATTTAAAAGAGAGGGCTGAAAAGGGAGAAAATGCTTGTGCTGCATTTTGGCCTGGCCTCGGCTGGGGCCGGAGCAGGAGGGCGCCTCGGCTGGGGCTGGAGCAGAAGTCTGGTCCCGGTTCGAGGCCATGTTGTTTCTCTGCAGAGCTCCCCGAGAGTAAGTGCCTGGAGTTCAGGTGTGGTGTTCAGGTCCAGCTGGGCTTCGCAGCCGAGTTTTCCAACGTCATGGTCATCTACACGCGCCTGGTACAGAAGCCGCCTGAAATAGCAGCTTGCAGAGCCTACATCACAGACTTTGCCCTTGTAAGTAGGCCCCTGGCAATCTCCCTCCACTAGAGCTGGAATCACCTGCCCTGTCCATCCTCCGTCATCAGCTGGGTGTGACCTGTTGGCGTCTGTGCAGACAGCAGCGTTTTCATTCTACAGTGCCTCTCTTGATAGATAGGGAAGTACCTCAGGGTGAACCTGGGCCAGTCCTCGTCAAAGGCTCCTTTGCTTTTCCTTGTCTAGTGTCAGGCACTGTTCTGTGTAACTCCAGGAGCTAAATGTCAGTGGCTCCTCTGTGAGCTAAGCACACATCTGCCCTGAGAAGCTGGAGGCTTTAGCCGTACGCTTCTGTGCACCCAGGTGATCCTGTGTAGTTCCTTTGGTGTTACTCAGCTCGTCACAGGGAAAGAGAAGAGTAAATCAGAAAGCTCCTTGGGGCAAAACCCCCTCCTTATTTGGTGATGTCTGTGAAAGAGGATACGGGGCAGAAAGCTTTCTTAGCCAGAATAAACTTGTGATGCTCTATGAATAAAGCACCAGAGTTACTGTGCATAGCACCTGCATCTTTAGCCCACAGAACTGTGTTGATTGTATTGTACTTCATAGACGTTAGAAAGAAAGAGCAAGCCTGAAGCAAGCCCAGCTGGTTTGGCAGGAGGCATCCCCAGAGGAGGGTGACTTGCTCAGATGTGAGCCCTTCTGCCTGTGGCTAACAGTGCCCACAGCCTCTGCAAGTCCTCCTGGGCTGGTGTTTCCTTTTCAGAAGGACAAACCCCTGACTTTATGCAAAGACTGAGAACTATTTTATGATCCACACATTCTGCACCTTTGAGCTGTCATTTCTTTCTCGCTTCAGGACCTGGATGTGGATCCTAAAGAGACCAATAAAGGAACTCCTGAGGAGACGGGAAGCTATTTGCTGTTGAAAGACCTCCCCAAGCACTGCCTCTACACCAGGCTGAGCTCACTGCAGAAGCTGAAGGTTCATACCCTTTGCTCCTCACATATTTGTTCTGATGATTTGGGTTAAGTGTGCTGCCTGGCAGCTCTGCCAAGGTAGCTGTGTAGTGTGTGCATAGGAAGTGCCATGTTCTTGGGAGGGCCAAGTGGCTAGCAGCACAATTTAGTGACTTCAGTTTCCTGGATGAGAAACAGGAGGCAGGGAACTGCTGCCGGCCTGATGCCATCCTGCAAGGCACTTTGTTTTTCTAGGCCCATACAGGACTGTGACAAGGTGATTACTGCTGTGAAGCTCATCTGCTGCACACTGTGAGATGTGTACCTGTGGCACAGGAAAAAAGTGGCCTGAATCAGAGCTGCGTCTCATAGGGTGGTTAGGAGGAGATGAGAACAGAGTCGCAGAATGGCAGGGGTTGGAAGGTACCTCTGGTCTTTACATCTCATCTCCTTCCATTGAGAGCTGTGCTCTTGGACATGTCTCAGCATGATGTGGCACTGTGAATTTTGACTTTGCATCTTTATCTTATGACATCACCTGGGGTCTCTTCTGCAGTGCTTTTGACAGCTGGTGTAATCCAGGTGCTTCTAGAAACAGCAGGCAAGCAGGCATGAATCAAAAGAGGTCCTCACCTAGAAGGTGTCTTTAGCTCCTAGAAAGGTTCATCTCCTCCTCCAGTAGACTGTGCCTCTTCAAGTGTTTACTGAGCTAGATTGTATGGTCCTGCTCTGGCAGGGGGCTTGGACTCGATGATCTCTTTGGGTCCCTTCCAACTCCTGACATCCTGTGAGCTGTGATCCTATTGTTTGTTTGGAGAAGTGTAACATTTTGGTTTTCCCTCTCCCTGCTGTTTCCCCCTTTGCAGGAACACTTGATCTTCACTGTTTGCTTGCATTATGAGTATTCAGGAATAGAAGAGATGATGGATGAAAGAAAGGAGGTCAATGTTGGGAAGCCCCTTGTTGCTAAATTAGGCCTTCATCACAGATTCAAAGCCAATAGCTGCCTCCAGAGCTGCTGCACAGCTGACAGTCCTTGTCTTAATCAAAGAGAAACAAGTTCGGTGACAAATAAACACTGCGCCCTCAGTCCCTGCCAGCCAGCCTCCTGCCCAGGAGTTTGCCATCCACACCCCTCTTGCTCAGACAGCATCAGACGACCAGAGGCATGTTCTTGCAATGGGTCTTCAAAGATACTACCTTCCAGACAGGAAGCACAGAATTACTCTCCGCCTGTGGATGTGAGTAATGTACCAGTAGAGACCACTGATGACACTGCAGAGTTGGAATTCCTTCTCTCTGACCACTTCAGACTCTCCCAACGGCAGCAGCTGTGATGTGCTCAGAACAGACCCTGGGTGCCACCCTTGAGCATGGGACTTTGTATTCTGCTTAACCAGCTTCTGGAGTCTGGGGCTTCAGAACAGAGGGACTGGAGAGTCTAGAGGTGGTACTGGGAATGAGGTGATGAAAACTCTTCATATCCAAAGAGATAAAACTGCACTGGCTGAAAAAGGCATGGGGTTTGTTTTGTTCTCCTGCCAGTTGACTGATACAGGGAAGAACCTGAACTCCTCAGAGTTTCCTGTTCCCTTCTCTGGCAGCCAGGCAGAGGCATTTGTGCATTTCTGGGCAGATGCTGCCTAGCTCTGTCAGGAGAGGAATGCATAACAGCCTGGCTGTGGCATCAGGAGGTTCTCTTGAGGTAGTGAAGCCCTGGATCATCCCAGCTGCTTCTCGGTCCTTACTGGAGCTACATTTCCTATAAATGTTGTGTTTTGTAGATCTTCTCAGAGAGAAATTGCTGTACGTAAGCAGTTGAACATGGATCTCTGCTGACAGAATTGGGCAGTACAGTAACTTCCACGTCTTCTGTGACTTAACATGATCCAAAAAACCCATTGGCCCCAAAATAATAAAGATACCTTTCCCTCCCCTTTGTTCGAGAGAACTACAGATCATCAGAGGGAGCAGAGCCACCAGCACTTGCTGCAGGCTTTCTCTGGAGTAGCACCCTCGAGTTTTGCTGGTCTGGTTTCTGGAGAGGTGGTCTTGGTCTGTTCTGGAAGAACATTAAATGGGAAGAGGAGGGGAAGTGCCTGTTGATGGCAAGCCAAGTGTGGTCTAGTGAGTGATGCCATAAGACGTGCTGCAGGCTGTAGCCATGCAGGCACAAGGAGGGAAAGCTGGGGAGTTCAGAAGGACAAGGCACCTCTGCTGCTGCTCTTCTGTGGGGACTCTGGAAAAGAAGCACACAGAGACCTCTGCTGCCAGGCCAAATCAATTCATGTCTCTAAAGGTGGCTCTTTGTCCATGGGTGTCCATGTGGCTGTTTCCAGCATGAAGGCTTTGCTCCATCAAGGCTGAGCTCGAGCTGCATTAAAAAATTGAAGTAACTTCTCTGCAAAAAAAACAAAAAGCTGAGCTCAGGTTAAACAAAGCTGCAGCCAGGGCCTGTAGAGCTTTCTCCAGCTGCCCACTGCAAAGGGTGCTTATTTGTTGTACCTCTGATGTCTGAGCTCTGCTGCTGGCTAATCCTGAGTGACTCTTCTCCAATGTTTTTCAAAGGTTTCTAGAGGAACTCAGTGGGAATGGGGACTGAGAAATCATCCAATTATTAAAGCCTGTGAACTGCCCAGAGAAAGACAGGGGAACACACTGACTGTGGTCACTTGTCTGTTTGCAGGTGCCCTCCATGGCATGGGAAGGGCTTCCAGGAGCAGCAGGCTGGTGGGTGAGTAGTTGCCTGCTGGCATGGTTTGAACTGACTGGAATGGCTGGTCAGAGCTTGTGGCGTTTCTGCTGCCAGAGAGCTCTGGTGTGCATTGATTAGTTCTGGAGTTTAGAATGTGGTCGGATGGTGCAGTCTGACAGCCTGGATAGGAACTGATTCACCTTTGAGGTTCTCTAGTCAGGAGGTCACAGAAACCAGTGCACTTCCGACCTAATGTTGAGACTGGCAAGACACTGGCCACACCATGAGTAAAGTTATGTCCTCGCTGTAGTTCAGGTATGCAGTGGTGTTTCTCAAGCTCTCTTTGCCCAGGAGGAGACATTATGATGGCTCCCAAAATGCAACTATTTGAACGGCAGGAGCTGTTCCAGCCGTGTTTTTTCTCTTGCTGAAGCCATCTCCTGCAGTCTAGTCAAATCGCAGTCCCTGCTGGACTGGAGACACGTCTGCCAAAGAGGCGGTAGGAAAGAATTTACCTTCTGCATCTCCATCAAGCTCTGTAAGCTACTGCCTTGGTGAAACAACCTTTTGTCTCTAGAGTGCCTAGGCTGTCTCTGGCTGCAGAAGCCCATCTGCTCTCTTTGCTGTTACGTTTTTGAGGCTGTTTTTTAGTACCTCAGTGGTTACTGCTTGTGCATCAACTACTTTCCTCATCCTGTCAGCTAATTACCAGTTTTGGCAGCTCTCGTGCATGAGGCTTCAGGGCTGTGTTCACCTTGGTATGTATTCCTGACCACTCTAAGTATAAAGTGATCTGGCATGGCTCTTCCCTTGCACAGAGCTGTGACTGAGGCAGAGCAGGAGCTGCTTCCTTTGTGCAGGGTGGCATTTCAAGGTGCAGGGCTTGCTCTGACCTGGAGAGGTTTGTGGGGAGGAGGGTTTGGTAATTTGGAGAAATTGGGGTTGGCACGTTTGGTTGGTTGGGCTTTTATCAAAGTTTGGTCACCCTTTAGTAATTGCAGTAGTCTGAGTAAGAACACCTCTGTGGTCTGGAAAATAAGCAGTTAGTTAATTTCTGTGGTAGCACTGCTGCAATTCAGGCTTAAGAGCTAATAAAAATCTTTGAAACACAAAATGCTGTCTCCCGTCCTTGTTGCCGCAGCCGGTGAGCATGACGGCAGGATCCCCGTGGGTGGGTGTTACCACAGCCACCGTCCCCCGCACCTGCATCTGCAGTGGATGCACGGGGCAGTGCCTAGGACATTCCCAGCCCGTCCTCAGACACAGCCTCTCACTTGCCAGCACCCTCCTGTCAGAGGCAGCTCCACTTAGTGAAAAGTCTTCAACCTGTTAGCAACTAACTGGCCTGATACTGCCTCCTTGGAAGTGCTCTGACCTTGGGCTGAGACCAGCAAGTCTGGTGCCCCCGGGCTTTCCTGCGGCTGTCCTCAGAGGGACAGGTTCTGAGCACTAACCCCAAAGTGTGTGCTGTCCTTGGGAGGCACAAAAGAGCCAGGGCCAGGCCTGCCTGCTTGCTGGAAACTGGCTTTTGTCAGACATGGCAGAACGGCACGGCTACCAGAAACAGGAGTAAAATGAACCCTCCGTGGAGTTCACGCAGCTAACAGGCTCCTGCTTCTCGAGCCAAAGTGATAAACTGCCTGGTACCACCTAGAGACATCACTTCTGAGAGGAATTTTGGAAGAGCTCTGTTAATAAGCTTAACTGGAGGGTTACGGCAGTATTTTTGCATTGTCTCTTAGTTGCTGCATCCCATGTTTGTTTAAAAGAAGAGCTGTATGTGCACAGAGGTGTGATCCCCACTGCTTTAAATCTCTAGCCTTTTGTCCCCGTGAAAGCATGGAAGCTGCAGTAGGAGTTGTAGAGTAGTACAGAGGGTTTAATTGCTGCCCTTTTACAGAGCCCACAGCTGTGCACCTCAGCTTCTTCCTGCTGCCTGAGCACTGATGGGTTTAACGAGCACCAGCACGGTTCTTTTGAGAAGCCCCAGGACTCCTTTAGGTGGTCTGTTCATCTGCTGAGTTTCCAAGATCCCTTTGACGTCCTTCCTCCAGCCATAACCTTCTGCTCAGCAGGCTCTGCTGTCTGCCGCCAAACAGCATACTGCTTGTGGCAAAACATCGTCATTAACGTTCTCAGGCCAGGAGCGAATTTCTGGAGAGCGTGGCTGCGCAAGAAGTCTGATTGCAGCTCTCTGACAAGCCCTCCTGTGTGGAAGGAGGCTCGAGCCGCCGCGTAACCCAAGCGGTGCTGGGCTGCCGCGGCTGCGGACGAGGCGCGAACGGGCGCCTCAGTGGCGCCCTCCTGTGGTAAGCAGCGGCAGCACGTTCGAGAGCACAGAATCATGGCGTTCTGGGGCTGGAAGGGACCTCGAAAGCTCACCCAGTCCAACCCTGCTGCCGGAGCAGGATGACCTACGCCAGATCACACAGGAACGCGTCCAGGTGAGTCTTGAATATCTCCAGAGAGGGAGACTCCTCAACTTCCCTGGGCAACCTGTTCCAGAGTTCTGTCCCCCTTACGGTGAAAAATGTCCTCCTCGTGTTTAAATTAAACTTCCCATGCCTCAGCTTCCACCCACTGCCTCTTGTCCTGTCATCAGACATCACCGATGCCACACTGCTGGTTCATGGTCAACCTCCCATCAACTAGGACCCCCAAATCCTTTTCTCCTTCACTGCATCCCAATAGATGAGGCCCCAGTCTATACTGATACCTGGGAGCACCCTTCTGTGTCTGCAGATGTTCCCATTGGAACAGCACTTTGGAAAGTGCAGCACTTCACAAAGTGAGCTCTTAGATTCTGGTCCACAGTGCTCTGCAGCTCTGCTGTCTTCCACATAAGACATCTTGGATTAGGCAGCTCGGGCAGTGCTGGTTTGGTGCAGCCAGAAGGTCTCTAACATGACAGTAGCTGCTGGGCGCAGGCACGCTGCTGTAAGGGGTTTCCCTCCTCCAGCCTAAAGCTGCCCTTCTCAGCACCCTTTGCCCTTAGCAGGCCGCAGGGGAACTCAGCCTCCTCGAAGAGCAGGCTAAAAGCCAGGTTTGTTATCTAAAGGTTCCCAAGAGAAGTAACAGCTCTTTCCCAGCTCCTTCTATTTAAAGTAATTTTCCTTTTAAGCTCATTAGTGACAATATTTTCTTAGAGCTCTCATCTTGGTGCTAGTCAATAGTTGCAATAAAGTTAATATATAATAATAGCTGTCTTGAGAATGGTATTAGCAATATTTTTACATCTACAAGTGATACTGAGTCATCGGTGACAGCAGCTTCTCAAATTAGCAGATGGTGGCTCCATCAGAAAACATGTTTTCCTGCCTTGCTCCTCAAATTCTTCCCAGGCTGAGCAAAGATAACTAGGTAGGAGCATCTGCTGGTGTAATATTTCCTCTTAAATTCCATCTGCCTGCCAGATCGAGGATGTTCACACTATGGTGTGTCTGAGGTGCAGAAGGTATGGTTGGAATTTTGATGTAGCACACACTGCAGTTGGTTTTGCTAATGCAAGATGGACACTTTTGGACAGCTCTGAAGCAAAGCGAGTAGAGAGAGGATGCTCGGCAGCTTGCGGCCCCGATAGCTGGCTGCCTGCCAGCGTGCAGTGCAAGCTGTCCCCTTCTGCCTCATCTGAAGCCAGGCCCCTCCCTGCGCCTCGGGCCTGTGCTGCCCCTGCAGCGAGAGGGGAGAGCGGCTCCCGGAGCGGGGTGACCCAGCTCTGCCTGCGAGGCAGGCCCCTGACGGTGAGCCTAAGCAGGGTTTGGGTCAGGCTTTGGTGTTTGCCATGCTGTTCCTTGCTCACTGACTCATTTTACCCATCTGTAATGGACAATTTGATAACAAACACGGCTAAGAAGATACTTTCTCTCTACAAATCATAAAGGGCTGTCTGAAGTGGCCCCTGCTGCCAGCCCCGTGTCAGATGTGGCTCTGTGTCCATGTCCCCAGCACTGCCTCTGCTGGGGCCCTGCACATGCACAGAATCATAGAATCATAGAATCATAGAATCAACCAGGTTGGAAGAGACCTCAAAGATCATCCAGTCCAACCTATCACCCAGCCCTAGCCAGTCAACTAGACCATGGCACTGAGTGCCTCATCCAGTCTTTTCTTGAAGACCCCCAGGGACGGTGCCTCCACCACCTCCCTGGGCAGCCCATTCCAATGGGAAATCACTCTCTCTGTGAAAAACTTCTTCCTAACATCCAGCCTATACCTACCCTGGCACAACTTGAGACTGTGTCCCCTTGTTCTATTGCTGGTTACCTGGGAGAAGAGGCCAACCCCCACCTGGCTACAATGTCCCTTCAGGTAGTTGTAGACAGTAATAAGATCACCCCTGAGCCTCCTCTTCTCCAGGCTAAACAGGCCCAGTTCTCTCAACCTCTCCTCATAGGATTTGTGTTCCAGGCCCCTCACCAGCTTCGTTGCCCTTCTCTGGACATGTTCCAGTACCTCAACATCTTTCTTGAATTGAGGGGCCCAGAACTGGACACAGTACTCAAGGTGTGGCCTGACCAGTGCTGAGTACAGGGGAAGAATAACCTCCCTTGTCCTGCTGGCCACACTATTCCTGATGCAGGCCAGGATGCCATTGGCTCTCTTGGCCACCTGGGCACACTGCTGGCTCATCTTCAGCTTACTATCTATCAGTACCCCCAGGTCCCTTTCCTCCTGGCTGCTCTCCAGCCACTCAGTCCCCAGCCTATAGCGCTGCTTGGGGTTATTGTGGCCAAAGTGCAGAACCCTGCACTTGGCCTTGTTAAATCTCATCTCATTGGCCTCTGCCCACCCATCCAGCCTGTCCAGGTCCCTCTGCAGGGCTCTCCTACCTTCCAACAGATCAACACCTGCTCCTAGCTTGGTGTCATCTGCAAACTTACTGATGCTGGACTCAATGCCCTCGTCCAGATCATCAATAAAGATATTGAACAGGACTGGGCCCAGCACTGATCCTTGGGGAACACCACTTGTGACTGGCTGCCAACTGGACGTGGCACCATTCACCACCACTCTCTGAGCTCTGCCATCCAGCCAGTTCTTGATCCAGCACAGAGTGAATCTGTCCAAACCATGAGCTGCCAGCTTGGCTAGGAGCTTCTTGTGGCAGACAGTGTCAAAGGCTTTGCTGAAGTCCAAGTAGACTACATCCACAGCCTTCCCCACATTCACCAGGCGGGTAACCTGATCATAAAAGGAGATCAGGTTGGTGAGGCAGGACCTGCCCTTCCTAAACCCATGCTGGCTGGGCCTGATCCCTTGGCTATCCTGTAGGTGCTTTGTGATGGCACCCAAGATGACCTGTTCCATGACCTTGCCTGGCACTGAGGTCAGGCTCACAGGTCTGTAGTTTTCTGGCTCCTCCTTACGACCCTTCTTGTGTATGGGAATCACATTGGCCAGCTTCCAGTCTTCAGGGACCTCTCCAGTGAGCCAGGACTGCTGATAAATGATGGAGAGTGGCTTGGCCAGCTCAGCTGCCAGCTCTCTCAGCACCCTAGGGTGGATCCCATCCGGTCCCATGGACTTGTGAGGATCCAAGTGACTTAGCAGATCCCTTACTGCTTCCTCATGGATTAGAGGGGGACTGTACTGGTCCCTGACTCCATCCACCACTTCAGGAGTCCAGCTGTCCTGGAGACAACCTGTCCCACTAGTGAAGATTGAGGCAAAGAAGGTGTTAAGCACCTCTGCCTTTTCCTCATCCTTTGTCACTCTATTCCCCTCTCTATCTAACAAGGACTGGAGGTTGTCCTTGGCCCTTCTCTTGCTATTCATATATTTAAAGAAACACTTTTTATTTTCCTTGGCAGCTGTGGCCAGCCTGAGCTCCAAGTGGGCTTTTGCCTCTCAGTGCCTGCTGAGGCTGGGAACAGCTCTGTCCTGTCCCACTAACAGAAGCTCTAGTTCTGGTGTTCCTCCGAGCGCAGGAGGACCTCCATCCCCAGACACACACAGAGTAAATCTGTAATCCTTCCTCTAATTGTTCAGCTCTACTGCTAATGCCTTGGAGACAAGGCTGGAAGTCCTCTCCAGGCCTGTGGCCACTCAGCAGCACTTGGCTGGATCAGCCACCAGATGTCAACGTTCTGCTGCATCTCCCTGTCCCCAGCTCCATCCCCCAGTATCGCTCCTGCTGCTCTGGCAAGACCCTGGGTAAGCAGCTGACGCGCAATACTGGGCCGTGAGGGCTGTGACAACTGAGGGGTGGTTTTGAGAACTTCAGTTCCACTAAAACAACTCTGTAATATTAAAGATCTTTTCCCATCCAAACGCTTCTGTGGCTGTAAAATACCATGAACAGGAGGTCTTTGCAAATCCAGACTGCACTTGCAGTCTGATAGAAGTGGAAAGGGTGAGAATAGCACCTGGCTTTCCTAGGGAGGAATCCTTTCCCCCTCGTGCCACAGGCAGTGAACTAAGCAGAGCTCTCAACAGTCAGGACAGCACTCTGAGGAACCCAGGCACCTCCTCGTCACTCGTAAAACCTTGCTTCCCGAAAAGGGTCACTAGGCAAAACGATGTCTGCAAGAGTAAAGCTCGTAAGGGCCTCGAGGTGCATTGCTATGTCATTGTTAACTGTTCAATGTATATAGGACCTTGCCAACACATTCAGTACTCCAGATTTAACCTGGGGCTTTTGACCCTCGTATTCAGAGCTCAACACTCATGTGCAAACTCTGCGTGTGCTTCTCCCAGTCTCTTGATCAAGGTTCTTTCTGCTTTTAACTCATCACAGGCTTCAGTGCCCATTTCCTGCTGCTGGAAGGCTTTTTGCACAACCTGATGCACTCTTCTGCCAGAAACTTCCCTAACACTTGAGTTTTACCTGCTTTCCTCAACCCGAGCCCCCTCCTGCTGGTCCTGTCCCCATGCTGCTGTGCAGTGCAGCCCTGCAGCTCTCCAAACACCAAAACCCAGCCCCAGACTGGGTGAGTTTGTTAATTACTGCACTTTTGGGGAGGTGTTCAGTAGAGATTTTTATGGTAGCAGCAAAGGAAGTTTTTGACACAAAGGTCATGTTGTTACACAAACCACATAGAATTTGTGTAATCCTGACTCATCTTCGGCAGCCTTTGCTGGAGGTGAATCAGATGTCCTTCCTCCAGCAGGAGATACCAAGTACTAGCACTGAGAGCTGAGATCGCCTGAAAGACCCCCAGGCTGTGCTAGCTGCAGATCAGCAAGCCACCTTTATTTTGTCTTTATTTTTGCTTCGATTGTAGGAAGGACATCGTGCACAGCCTGAAATCAGCAACACAGACAAAGCTGCTGCTGCTGCTGCTGACACCCTCAGCCACGAGGATAGCATTTCCTATGGTAAGGAGAAGAAAAACAGCAGAAAAATCACTCTTGCTGGAAACAGTTCTGCATCTATCAGAGCTTCTTGCAGCTGCAGGTGTTTAACTGGCTGCTAGCATCTTCTGATGATTCGCTCGGAGTCCAACTTACTCCATCTTGTGGGGTAGGCTACAGAAAGACAGTAGACGCACTGCTGCTGGCAGCACTGAGTGCCTGGCTGAACCCACCTGCAGAGAGCCAGGCACACCTTGCTGCTGCTGACAGTGGGTGGCTGCATGTCTCAAGGCTTCTCTGTACCAGACTGCCTGGCCCTAAGGGCACCGGCAGGGATCCTGTACAAGCACACTGCCTGGCCTGGGTTGAATTTCCAAGGCTTACTTGGCACCAGGAGCTCCCCAGCGCTCCCCAGCTCACCTGATAAAATCTAACATCTGCCAAAGCCCTTCCCAAAGGAAGGGTGTGCCGGTGCCTGTTACACCTCTTCTCAGCCCACTTGCTTGGCTCACCTAGCACAGCGACTTCTTTCACATTACTTTTCACTCGAGCAGAAAGAAGAATCATCAGCACTCAGCTGATCCTGGCCTCTGCTCAAGCAGGTTTGCTGTGGCTCTGACAAGGCAGCAGTGGCCAAGCCTAGCAAGACACACTGGTGTAGAAAAAGAGCATATCTGTGCATGACCACAGCTGCCAACAATTTCCTTTTAGGCACTTCATTGCTTGAAGTGGTCTGGTAGGATGTACACTGAAATGCACAACGATTTTCTGTTCTGAGAAAACAAGAATTTGGGTGCTGCTCGGGTACTTCCAGTCAACCTCAGGAGGTGCCCTGTGGAAACTTCACCTCTCTAGGAGAGCCCCATGCTGCCAGCCTGCGGGCTCTGGCAGCAGGTGAGCCAGGGAGCGTTGTCCACGACATAACAGCAGATATTACAGTAAAGAATCACCTCCCAGCCCCGCGTTCAGGTTCAGCTCTAGGCTCTCACTCCCAGCGCTGTGTAAATGCAGGTGAACACACAGCACTCAAATAGCTGTTGATAGCACCATCTGCAAAAGGCTAATGGCTCATTCATTAAGCAGTAGGAGCCAGCACAGCCACAGCCTAATCAGATTTCGTATGATGAATAATTCAGAAATAATCCTTGTATACTTGAATAAATATCAGGAGGAGGAAGGAAAAAGCCCAGTACATATGGCACGTTAGGCGAACAAAGCAGCCATTTTTCAGTGTCCCAGGCTGATGAGCTTTGTTCTGCTGGATGTTAATCACGCAGGTGGCTAATGCATGGAGAGAAAGCCGACTGAGGCTTCCTGGCCCCGCGTTCGGAAGGTGTTTGCGAGCGGAAAAAGACCATCGTGCTCGTGGGAGAACCCATTAGCCTTACATTCTGCAGTCTGCATGTGGGGCTGTTGTGTAACCGGCTGGTGGCACGGGGGGAGGACCGAGCCTGGGAAAACGCAGGTCCTGGTCTGGCCTTCTGCAGCGCTCTCCCGTGCTGCCGTTGTGCCGTCCCCCGTGCGGCTCCAGCCCGCACACCCACACGCCTCCCACCGATGGCACTTCTCCAGTGACCAGTGCCCCTCTTTATTTGCTGCTCTGTGACGCCTCAGCACTTCTCAGGTACTCCCTTTCTTCTCTTCCGACCTGCTCAGGCAGCAGAGCGTCCCTGCCACGCAGGCACCTCCCAGAGCACGCTGCCCGAGCAAGCGCCGTAGCTGTAGGGCAGCAGAAAGGCCACCCTCGCAGCCTCCCACAGCAGAGCCTGGCACAGCACAGATTAGATCCAGGGCTCTAGAGCGAGAGTTGGGTGAATCCCAACGGCCCCATCTGCCAGCAGGTCAAGTCTTGGCTACAAGTCAGAGCTCTGGAGCCTGCCAGACGGCCAGGTGCCACCGTGCCGCAGCACTGCCACAAGGCTGCCTCAGGACAGATGTGGGTGCGAGTGTGCTGTCAGGCTGGGCAAGTTTGTCCTCTAGAGTCTGTGTACCTGCCTGTTCCCTTGAATGAGAGACATCTTCCATTCAAGTGCAGCCCAGAGTTCAATTTTTACTTGACCTCAGTCCTAGTTAAGATGCATTTTGAGGCTGGTTATAGCTTTCTCCCTACAAAGATCCTTCATCATACCTCAGATGAGACCTCTTTCTTTATCCATCTACCTCATCCTTCTAAAAGCAGTCATAGAGCCTTTACTCTAACATATTATCAGATGTATTTTAATAACCAGGAAACTGGTATTTCCCCAGGAGAATATCTAGAGAACAGTAACAAGAGCATCTGAAAACCAAGCTGTTTGTGATGGTGAACGTTTAAATGCAATGCTTAGAGAACTGCGGCAAAGGAAAATACAGGCCTTCTAAAGCAAGAAGTGCAGGCTTCTGCTCTGCTCTCGTGGGAAATGTGATATGGGAAACTGTAAGGTAAAAACCTAAGGAAGCAACTGGAGTAACACAGAGTTGGGGTTGCCAAAAGCCGTAAAACTGTTCATCTGAAACAGTGCTTTATAACTGGGACTATGGAATCTGCATTTTACTCTTCTTGCTTAGGCTAGGGATGTGTACTGGCCAGGAAGGGACTGTTTTGCTATTGAGAAAAACAACAAACAAACTGGGAGAGGACAACAGCAGCATCATGTACTCTGACACTAAAAAGTCACATGTAAACTGGTCTTACTTGTACTGCCAGTGCACCTGCAAAGTCATCCTTGGCCCCAGCACATTTTAGTGTGTAAAAGGTGTGGGTTTGGCTGTTTCTGGAGCAGCTACTTGTAGTTATTTGTGTTTCATACAGTTAAAGCAGATTCCTGCACAGAAATTGTGGGATGAATACACTGTGCTCCAGAGTTCTGGATTTCAAGACCCTTCAAGTCCTTAAGAAGCTAACTAGTTAAGAAGTTATTACCACACCAAGTTCAGGTTTCTCTGCAGCATCAAAGGGAAAGTGTTTTGAGTTGGCAGCAGGCCTCGCTGGCTGCTGAGGACTAACAGCAAGCTCTACTAGAGGTCCATCTTCAAAACAGAGAAAGGTGAGGGTGAAGACTCACACTTCCTGAGAATTAAATACCACTTCCCTGCTCTGGCAGCACAGGCCACCAGAACATCCCATCTCAGGGCTGTTCTGGAGTCAAAGTGGGAGAATACACTGGAGGGTCCTTGTGTCCTGACTGGGACTCCACTGTGGGGACAGCAGTGCCAGAGGTTTTTTGCACTGGCTGCTGCAGAGCCAATGAAGAAAACAGTAATGGCTCCTGCCATTGATTGTCTGCGGGGAGGCAAAGGACCTCTATCTTGGTCACTCATCATCTGGCATAGAAGAGCGAGTCCTAGTCTAATCTAGGTTGTCATCTCTGCATGCTGCCAGGGAGCTCCTAGCGGCTGCAACATGGCAAGCAAGTGCTTCCAGATGGAAACTTCAGGAGAGGAGGGTCAGCAGTTGTGGACAACCAGACCTCTCCTAATTAGCTACATACAATACATCCCAGTGCAGCCCCAGCGGCTGAGACACATAAAGCAAGGGGCTCCACTTCCCACCTCTGGAAATGCCAGAGCAAACTAAAACCACCGCTGGCCTCACAAAGAAGTGGCGACACTGTGGGGACAGCTGCATGGCAACTGCCCCTTATTTCGTGTGTCTGAACCAAAAAGCCGACTGCAGAATTGCCGCCAGCCTGGCACTACTCACGAGCGATACTTTACCTTCTCTTCATTTTCGTTTCTGAGAGTCAGACACTTGTGGTCACAGACTTCTTCTGCCATGGAGATGTCAGGGACACCTGCCTAGAGGGAAACCTAAGTAAATCTGCCTGAAAGGCAGCATGCACGAGGACCTTTATGCCATTTATAAGCTGTGAAATCAGCTAACATTTCAGATACTGATAGCAAAGAGGCAGATGCCACCCCCTTTACATCATTGTGCCAACCGACCACAGGAACACAGTGCAAGAAAGGAGGCTGTACTTTTATTTTATCAGATCGGTTTACTGGTTAAATAGGTGTTAGAAATATCATGATCTAACTCTACAAGGTGCTTGCAGGATGGTCCCTTGTGCAAGCTGAATTCCATGGCCCTACTTGAGCAGCAGAGACCAGTGCCGAACACAAACGTGTTTCTGTTTTCTATAAGTGCCCGAATGAATTCACTGTACTCAAACTCTGTGAAGCTATCTGACTCAACGACTGCCACCCATGCCAAGGAAGCACTTTGCTGCTGGTTAACTGCAACAAGTTGAACTTTGTCCCCGAAGAAGTCCACAGGCTGGCATGTGAGCAGTCAGGGCCTGAGCCTGCCATATCAGTCCCACCAGCACAGCTCCCAGCAGGGTGTCCTCCTCCAGAGGACAACGCAGTGGCCTTTGTGACTGCTGCCTCACCGGTGGGTTTGTAACATCATAACTTCAACCAGGATATACAGTTAGTGCTTATACAGCCTACAGCAAAGAGGCTTAGAACATAAACTTCAGTGTTACATATCGAAAGACGTTAACAGGATCCAGCGAAGGCAGTCAGCTGTGGAAGTTCACGCCCCAGAAATAATGCTGCACACTTGTAAGATATGCTGTCCCGTGGCAGAAAAGGAGCAGAGTTCCTCTCAAAACTTGTGCCACTGACACCGGGATGCTTTGTAACAAATGGCTAGTACCAAATGCAGCTGGCCAGGAGAGGTAGCAGCCCAAACCACCGGACTGTCTCCAGGAAGGATGTGATCATTTTGAGTTCACGGAATCACAGACTGGTGGGGATTGGAAGGGACCTCTGGAGATCATCCAGTCCAACCCTCCTGCTGCAGCAGGGTCACCCAGACCAGGCTGCCCAAGATCACAGTGTCCAGGTGGTTTTAGAATCTCTCCAGAAGAGAGTCCACATCCTCTTTGGGCAGCCTGGCCCAGTGCTTCTGGCACCCTTACAGGAGTTTTTCCTGATGCTCAGACAGGACCTCCTGGGTCCCAGTTTTTGCCTGGACACCACTGAGAGGCATCTAGCCCCACACTCTCGACCCCCGTCCCTTAGATATTGCTTTTTGTTCTGTGTGGAGATTCACTATGTGTTGCTGTGTGCTGGGATGGTTCACGTCCCTGAGGTGCTTGGTGAGAAGCCCCTGCCAAGGTTTGGCAGCCACACCTGCCCCAGCAGGCAGCGCAGCACCTGGACCCCCCAGCTCCCAGAGCAGCCTACTCGCCACGCCGCGCTGCTGCAGCAGGAACGAGGCTGCGGCTGAGCACACACTGTCAGTTCTGCTCCCCTTTGTTGACCGAGAACCGAAACATGAGCGGCGGAGCCGCCGCGACCCGCCAGAGAGTGACACCTCCTCGGCCCCACAGGTCTGCCCGCAGCACGCTAGGGCTCAAGTCCCGGCACACAGCGAGCCCTGCTGCGCGCAGGGCACGGGACTCCCTTCCGCGGCCGGAGCGAGCAGGGCGGCCCGACCCAGGCCACTGCAGCCTGGCGCCCCGAGATGCGGGGCCTCCCGCGGGGCCGGCGGCGTCGGTGCGGGCCTACCGTCCCTGCCGCGGGGGAGAGCCGGGGAGGGAGCGGCACCGGTGCTGCCGTCCCCAGGCGCCCGCGGCGCCGCTCGCTTCCGTTCGCGGCGGGATTCCCTGGCTCGGCAAGCCCCGGCGGTTGCGCAGGGCACCCGCCACACTCGCCGGGCTGCGGGAGGCCGCGACCCGGACTGCCCCAGCGTCTGCCCGCTGAGCGCTCGGAGGCAGCGGCAGCCCTCCCCGCCCCCGGCACACTCCAGGGAGCCGTTTCACACGGAATCACACGGGAGCGTCTCCCCCATCTGTGCAAGCCGAGGCACCCCCACCCCCGCCTTCTCCTCAGTCCCGGCAGAGCCTCCTTGCCATTATGTTCCACCATCCTTAGCCAGGCCGCTCTGCAGGCGGCCGAGGCAGCGCGGACCTTAGCCATGGCCGCCTGAGGCCGCCGGCCGGAGCAGCCGCGGCCGGGCCGCAGGCCCGCAGCAGGTGTGTTTGCATGGGGGTGCGGAGGTTGCATGCGGTGGGGGTCGCCTTCCAGCTGCCGGGCTCGGCTCCGGCCCTCGCCTCGTCTGCGCGCAGGCCCCGCCGCGGGCAGGCTGCGGCGGAGCGGCCTGCCGGGCCTGCTCAGCTCGGCGCGGGTCGGGCCGCTCCGGGGCCGGAGCGCTGCTCGGGCGACTGCCGGAGCCCCGCGGCCACCCGAGCACGGCGGCTGCAGGGCCGGCGGCTTCGAGACGGCCCGGCGCGGGGCGGGGGGGGGCATCGCTCGGCCGTGGCCATTCCACCGCCTTCCCCCGTTCGGCCGCTCTCTCTGCAGCCGGAGGGGCCGCGGCCTCCCCTCCCCGAGCGTCCCCCGCACATAACGGGGACAATTCTTCCCGCCCGGGGCTCGGCAGGGCCCGTTCCGGTAGGGCCGACCCCAGGCCGGGGAGCGACCGGCCCTGCGCGGGGGGGCACGGGGGCCGCGCTGAAGGGAGGGGGCCAGGGTCCGCCAGCGCGGTGCCCGGGGCCACGGCGGCCCGCAGAGGCGGGAGCAGCCCACCCTGGCTGCGGGGCTGAGGGAGGGCCGGCTGCAGCCGCCTGCACGGAGAAGACGGACTGAGCAGCGGAAGAACATGGTCGCTTTCCCCAGAATGGGGTGGGGATGAGGGATGTGGAGAAAGTGCCAGAGCTCAGCTCTCTCCGCAGGGGAAGGGGGGGTGAAGGGTTGTGCCCGAGACCTCTGCTAACAGTTACAGGTGCAGCCCGGAGAGCAGAGGGGCTGGCTGGTGTAGCCTGTCGTGGCAGCTGGCTCGCAGGAAAGCCTTGCTGAAGAGCCATCGCACGGCAGACCCTGGAGAGGATGGGGCTTGGCGCGTAGGCGGAGGTAGTTACTGGTTTGGCCAGTGCAAGGGTGAGTAGCCAACACAGGAACGGGGAGAAAAATGTCTCGATTCGGGGTGCCTGGCAGCCACGCAGGAGAAAGGCCCTGGGTGGCAGAGGAAGAAGGGGGAGCGGGCCAGGAGCAGAAGTGCCAGGGGCAAAGGTGGGCACGGAGCCCTGCCCTGGAGGGACTCTGGCACCGCGGGGAGCTGTGGCCCTGATGAGACGTGGCCCCAGAAAAGGATGTGGGAGCGAGCAGACGGCTGCAGGCAGCAGCCATCTTTGCATGGTGGGAGCAGGCAGGCTGCACAGACCGCGTCCTGGCCTCCCCCGCAGCCCTGGGTGTGGGAAGGCGGAGGGGGGAGGCCAGGCGTGGGTCTGCGGCTTGCTGCTTTCCACTGCCTTCAGGACAGTTGAATAGCCAAATAAAAAGGAAAGATAAGATCATCTCAGCAGCCAGCTCTGCTGCGAGGAGGGGGCAAAGCAAGGGGCTTGCAGGCATCTCGCTGCTGCGGAAATGGCTTCTGGAGGGGAGGGAGGTGCGCGTCTGGCAATCTTTGGGGCAGCGCCGTGCGGAAGGGAAAATGCCGCCTGGGCGGCCCCACATGCAGCGAGGAGTGGGGAGGGCGGCCGGGAGGAGACCCTACTTGGCCACCCCATGGCCGTGGGCATGAGGGAGCCGATGAGAAGCTGCTGAGCAGCCAGCCCTTGTGCTGGGGGGGCTGCCCTGGGTTAGCAGCCCGGCTCCCAGTGCTGTGGCCGAGCCTGCCTGGTGCTGCAAGAGATCCTGTGAGGATTTTTATTGCGGGCTCTTTGTTAGCTACAGACAGGCACGCACACACTCACAGCTCTCAGCCAGGTTGTGGGAGGTAAGTGGGGGAGGAGAGGAAGGGAGCGTGTGGGGCGGCACTGGGGAGCAAGGGGGCTGCGTGGGCCGGGGCGAAGGGAGCAGGGGCACAGGGCTGCTGCCGGCCCCACCACCACAGAAAAAAGAGCCCTTGCGATTTTCAGGCACTTGTTGGCAACTCAGCGAGGGTTGCCATAGCTTTTTATGTAGGGTGACCAGAACCGGCTGGAACTGGTTTGAGGCAGATCAGCTCTGAACACAATGCAGTCACTGAGCTACTACAGTGGGATAGCTTCCTCCCTTCATGGCAGCCAAAAGCAGAGGAGCTTGCAGAAAGATACCATCCCAAAACAGTATGTGAATGCACACTTTAGACACACAGCACTGGTATGTGGCTAATATAGTCATAAAGGATTCTGTGTATGAATGTACATATTTGCAGTAACTGAGATTACTTTGGCTTTTCATGCCTTTTTATGCTTAAGGAGTGGGCAAGAGCTGAGATTTATGACCCTTGTTAAAATATTTTTGCTTTGCAAGGGTGGGACACTGGTTATGCAGTCTATTTTAAAACTGAACTGAATAAAACGGATTGAGTGATTTGTAATTGTAGCTATGCTTGTGACTGAAGAATGCTGCTTTGCATGCTGTTTTATTTACAGGGTACTGTCTTGTGTTTTTCTTAGGAGACGCTGGCGGGGGGGGGGGCTGATGTGCCTTTCCGTAAGGCCAAAAGGAAACAATGTTGTTGCAGAATTGTGTATAAAAGCATTGCAGAGATGCTGTAAGGCATACCCGATTTCCTTTTTTTCTATTTTTCTCTTTTTTCTTCTTTTTTTTTTTTTTTCCTCCTTGTAGGCCTATTGACTGGGGCTGCCTTTAACCCTTTCATATTTGCAGAAGTAATGCATCTGTGGCACTAACTGAGCATTGGCTAAAAAATCTTTCAGAGGTCAAGGTTCACAAGGTGAGATGTGGTGGCTTGGGTGTGAGTGTAACAATAGCGTGAGAGTACATGTATGTGAGAAGTGAATCTGGCTTCTGAGTGCACAGTTGGCACATTAGCAAGGAGACAATTGTTTAAGTGTTGCTAAAGAAATGCTATTAGCGTCCTCCAGCTTTAATAGGATTAAAGCTATTATTTGTAAAGACTTACTGACACCTTGGCTAAATGCAGTATTTTCAACCAAATGTCTTCTGTCGAGAGAAAGCATTTTCTCCACAGTGCAGTGATCTGGAATAGGCCTCTGAGTGACAGTCATCAATTGCGGACCGCATGGCAGCAAAAGGTTCTGTGTTGCTACAGCATTACACACTCAGAATTTGCTGCCTGTTTTTTAAAGGTTGCTTGTTTGGCCATGTCTGAGTAACCCGAGATCCTGATTTCTGAGGGAGGTCTGGAGTGTTAGATGCGTGCTTACTATATAGCCTCCACGAAAGAAGCGGGGAGAATAAATAGTATGGATGGCATTTCTTAATCTGCTGCAAGCCAGGGAGGATTTCGTAGCAGCCAAGTGGACAGACATGTTTCAGAGGTTTGAGGGAGCTTTGCTGGGTCATTAGTGGCACGAATTATAATAATGTGCAGTGATGCAGTAAGAATAGGAAGCCGGATGGGCAGTGCATCAACTCCTGAGGGATGACTACTTTTAACTCAAAGCAGTGGATAAAGGATCAGTTTTTTTTCCCTCTCTTATCTGAAAGATAAATGTGTGTTTAGATTGGGGCTGTCATTTGTATCTTCCATTGAAAGCTGAAGGATTCAGAGAGAGGGAGAAGAAAGAGGGAATGAATATAAGCAAAGGGAAGAACAAAGGCTGTTAGAGCTTACACATTGGAACACTAAACATTTTGCCTGAGGGATCTTTTGCCAGAACTGCTACTTCCTATAACAGGAAATCAGCAGCTCTAGAATCTTAACCATTATGATTTGTAAAAACCCTGACCCGTCCTGGCAGTGCTTTGGCAATCTGCAGTCAAGACATGTACGGAGGCAAAACGCTGCAAACGCTCTGTTCTGGTGTGAGATGAGGGGGCTTTTCCTCTGTGCTCAGCAAACAAAACAGTCTAAAAAGCATGGAGAGGTTGTGGATATTGGGCAAGTTGTGTGGTGGCTGATGATAGGCAGGGTGCCTGCACCAGAGTGACAGTGCAAGGGAACCTTCTTATTTCTGCCTGCACTAGATTATGTAAGGGGTATAGATATTAATTGTGGAAAAGTGAAAATAGAAAGCTAGTGTTTAGCCTGAAATGATGGGGTTTGTGGCTTCTAACGCAGTTACAATGTGTGGTTTCTCAGATTTGATAGGGCAGTAAATAGCTTGTGTGGTGGAGCAAAGTGCTGGATAGATCACTGCTGGTTTCTGCTCAGATTTCTCATCGTTTGGATGCAGAGGTTTTATATTTGACTGTAGACATCCGTCACAAAACTGTTCTTGTGAACATGAATTCTTGTTGCACGATAGGGGTACTATCTATTGCTGCTGCTGCACGTTTTCCAACTGTCAGCTAAAATTCCTGTTACATCAGAGCACCTTTTAGGTTTAATATTTTTATACCAGAATAGTAAGCAGTTTTAAAACTGTAGGTTCCTGAATTGTCACAAAATTCACTGTATCTGTTGTGTTTGGATTTTTTGAACGTGATGTGCACTGTGAATTCTTGTCTTTTGTCAGAGGAGGTTTTGAGTTTGCAGGGATTTTTGTAGCCTGTAAGATGAGACACCTGAATAGCTTCTGGAGTCTGCAGTGTTGCTGCTGAGTTTAATTCTGTTAGTCTAATACTATTGGTAAAAGCACTTCAGCAGGAGGTTTGGGCTCTGCACGTAGGCCAGCTTGCCAGTAGAAACTGCTGCTTAGTGCCAGGGAGTTGGTCCTCGGCATCAGCAGTCGTGATCTCACTTTGCACTAACACTTCTCTCAGCCCTTTGATCTTGAGAATAAGGGTAATGACTTACCAAGTTCCAAGCCTCTTTTGAATCGATTAGCTAACTTGGGTTTTCTTAGGAGTACAGCTGTGTGTTAAAATAGAAATCTGTCTAGAGATTGCTGGGAATTTGTGTTGGAAAACCCCAACCTTGACCCTCACATTTTGGGGCCTGTCTGCTGTTGGCGTTGCAGACAGGCCCTGCCTGGCTGGCAGTCTGCATCTGCTTCATGCAGGTTTTGAGGAAGAAGTGCCATCCACTGAAAGAAAGAAGCGCACTGAAGGAGGTAGGCAGGAAACAAGTGCTGTTAGAATGTGATTCCAGTTAGCATTGAGTGAGAATCTCAGCACTCTCTGCATTGCTGTTGTACATCCTGATTGTTCATGTCCCAGCCCAGTTTACATAGAGAAGTGCAAAATTAAGCCATTTTTGTAATGCTTTTTAAGTAGAGCACAAAGAATGGTAATGAGGATTTACTTCAAGAATTAATCTCTGGTTTAGGAGAAATTTAAGAAGGTGCTAGGCCCAAAATCTTAACTGTATCTCTTGATAAATACAGGTTGTTTTCATTTGGCCAGCTGCAGACAGATGGTCTGTTCAGTTCCATATGGTTGCAGGAGAGGGGATGCCGTGCTCATGTGTTGGCATATTCCTGTGCCTTGTGCCAGCTGAAGACTGATCGTGGTCAACTTTGAACCAGTTGCATGTGGTCCCTTTCATAGCCTCAGCTATTCCAAAATTGTGAAATGTCTGCTGAGAACACTTTTGGGCTAGTAAAGAATAAATGTTGAAATCTCTGTGAAAATGCTAGCATCAAAGCTATGGCATGGAGCAATAACAAGAAGCTAACATTTTTAGTTCTTGGAATACTGGGCTAAGACTTCTTCTCAAAGGTTCTTTGCTAGATTGCCTGTGTAACACTGAAATAGCAGGTTGCTCGGTCTAGATCCTAACTAAGCCACCCCACGCTTCACAGAGATGTTTCCTTGAGGACTGTTGTGACCTTACTTGTGCTATGGATGGCAAACAAAAGCCTTGTTCCTAGACATCAAAATGCTGCCTAGCTTGAAGGCTGTGTTTGTGGAAGCAAGTGTCGGTTCTGCCAGTGCCAAGCCATGGGGCTGCAAACGGGTGCGGAGGAACTGGGATTTGTGAACGAGTTAGGGGCCACCGACTGTGGTTACAGTGGCCTCTTGCATATCTGACTTGCCTGCTGAGCACTGCAAACCACACCAAGCTGTGATTTGAGCTGTGGCTTTTGCTTCCTGAGGAAGGTCTGGTGGTTGAATTAGCATACTGCTTTTGTTTTTCTGTCAGATAGTTAGCCGGCAAAGTAAAGGCTTCAAGATGCTAGCTGCAGTTACTAATGCACATTGAGTAACTCATGACCTGCCCCCCCCCCCCGTCTCTGTGGTAGGCTGGCGTTTGCCCAACGTTAGGGTGTTTGTCATTCTGATTGAATCACTTCAGACTTCTCTAGCTGATGGAATTCCTTGGCTTAACAGTGCAGAAGCTTAATGAGTAGACTTTTATGCTAGTTAAGCTGGTGTTGCTCCCAGTGTAGGCATTGTGTTTCAAAATGAGCATGACAATGTTAAGGGATCATTACATGTGTTTGGAAGTGGAGTAATTGTTTCAGGTGATAGGAAATTTTATTCTGGAATAGCATGTCTGACTAGGAATTTCCATCAGTCTAACCATAACAGAATGGTTGTTACGTATCACAGGATCAGAGGATGTCAGGGGTCGGAAGGGACCTAAAGAGCTCATTCAGTCCAACCTCTCTGCCAGAGCAGGACGATACAGTCTAGCTCAGGGCACACAGGAACATAGCCATACAGGCCTTGAAAGTATCCAGAGAAGGAGACTCTGCAGCCTCTCTGGGGAGCCTGTGCCAGTACTCTGGGACCCTTACAGTCAAGAAGTAAACCCTCGAGATGGAACCTCCTGTGCTGCAGCTTCCATCCATTGCTCCTTGTCCTATCCCAGGGAGCAGTGAGCAGAGCCTGTCCCCCCAATCCTGAGCCCCAGCCCTCATATATTGATAAATGTTTATTAAATCCCTTCTCAGTCTTCTGTTCTCCAGACTAAACAGCCTCAGGTCCCTCAGCCTCTCCTCATCAGGCAGTGTTCCAGTCCCCTCATCATCCTCATAGCCCTCCTCTGGAGCCTCTCCAGCAGATCCCTGTCCCTCTTAAACTGGGGAGCCTGAAACTGAAAGCAGTACTCAAGGTGAGGTCTCACCAGGGCAGAGTAGAGGGGGAGGAGAACCTCACAGATGTGTCCTTCCAGAACTTATGCATTACTGTATGGTAGGCACTGAAAAGTGGCATCTCAGTGCTCTTATTTCACAGTTCTGAAAGGAACACTGAATTTCTTTGAAGAATATAGGAAAGAAATGTCTCTGCCCTAGAAAGTGAGCAGTCCATAACTGTATCTATTACAAATGGAGGTTGAAACTGTAGGAAGAGTTTAAGGGAGGTAAAGGAATGCAGTCATGGGAACACAAATTGTGGGTAAATGAAAATTAGAGTTGGGATTTTCCTATTTCCGTATATAATAAACAGACTTGCTGCTGAGGGAGGCTTGAGTTGAGCAGCTGTTTGACACAAGTATGGAGTTAGGTGTTTGGAGTACAGACAGTTAAGTGGGATTTGAAGGCAGAGGGTTGGAATTTGCATATATGCTAGAGAAGATGAGTCTGGTACAGACAGTGAAAGCAGTTGCACAGAGTCGCCAGACTTGTGGCTGAGCAGCAAAGATTTGGGTGACCAGGAAGGTACATGACAAGAAGGAAAAATTGGTCAGTTCTTTAAAGGTTGGTAATGAAATGAAAGAATAAAAATAGAACAAGTTAAGACCATGCTTGTAATCCAGAAACAATGCAAAGTTGGAAGTCTTCACATCTAGGCTTCTTTCCCAGGGAAGGAAGAATGTACAAAGTCAAGCACTTTGAATGCCCCAAACCATCATGGTTTGTCCTCCTGAACACAACTCACTCCTCACATTTCAGTAAGATGCCAATGAACATGCAGGAGTGGGCATTGTCACTGGAAAGGCTCATGGCAGTCACGAGTAAGTGTTCAGAGTCTGCTACTTCACACCCAGCAATACCTTCCCAGAAGTCCTGTCACCTGCTGTTGAAGAAGCAGACCCCGAAGCATCATTGCACCTCACTGCTCCATGGCTCTCTGAGCTGTGTAATTCCTACTGGCCATATCTGGGGTTTCCCCCTTTTTAGCTACTTCTATCAGTGAAAAATCAATAAGCAACACAATGCTTGAGGTTTTTAAAGAACCTGATTAATAACAATGATCTCTGGAGGTCCCTTCCAACCCTTAACACTCTGTGACTAGTCTCAGTAATTCAAGCGCCCTAAAGGTTGCAAATATAGCAATAATAGCAAAAGGCTTTTCCTGGCACTCTGGGAAACAGCAGCAGCCAGCCAGGCGAGTTAGCCAGAAATGGAACTAGTCCATGGAAAGGAAAAGGAGTGTTCCAAAGGGAGACTGTCACCTGAAAATGAAATAAGACTCTAGACCGATTCAGTAAATCTAAGAACTGACTATACAAGCACCCACAGAGCTAGGGGTGTTTAATTTGCTGTATCATCTCTCCATTGTTCTTCATAATACATACTTCAAGTTAACATTCCACTGGGTTTTGTCTCTAGTGTTTAGAAACTTTGAGTTTCTAAAACAGTTCTGTTTTGGACAAAGATGTGGAGGAGGTGAGGGTTTTGCAGGTTGTTGCTCTAGTCTTTGTTTAGTCTGAGGACTGTGATTACAAACCTTCAGTTCTGAAGGTCATATTAATGATAGCCCTCCGATACTGCATTTTACACCTTTCTGTGTATCTTTGGATACAGAGGGCTTTGCTCTGGACATTTTAAAAGCTCTCAAAGAAATTGCAGTTCCTGGAAGATCAGGATTTCCTAGGGAACCAGGAAATTGCCTCATTTCCTGTTCTGAAGTATTTGCAAGCATCACAATGTCCCAGAGAAGGAACAGCCTAACAGCTTGTCTGGCAGCCAAGGTGTCAGCTGCTTCTGATCTTGGATGAAAAGCAGAGTTTTATCCTTAAGGGAAGGAGTTACTGAAAGGTTTTTGGAGGAAAAGAAGAGAGGAATGTGGCTTCAGAATTCTGGCACTTGTGGTGGAAAGCACTTCTATATTGAGTCTTCAGGTGGTGTACTAGAATAGTGAGGAAGAGATGAGTAAAGGTCCAGCTTACAACTTTGCTTAATTGCTTATCAAGGCTGGCTGTGCCTTTTGACCCTTTTTGTTTAACAGATTGCTTTGAAAGTTTGAGCAATAGGAAAGATTCCTCCTAAGGGTAGTAGTGATTCTGGTCCCTCATGGAGGAAATAACATTCTCTTCTCATGCTCTAATAGAGCAGAGGGGTTGTTCTTCTGCATATGTTCAGAAGGCAGCTGCAGCTTTATGCAGAGTGCTGTCTGTGGCTGCATCTCTGATGGGAGCTCTGCAGACCTCTGCATTCTTCAGGGATGCTGTCCCCTTTCGGAACGAAGCACAGTTCATTGGTGAAGGACAGATGCATCTCCTCTGCTGCACGGCTTTATGCTCAAACACACTGGGATGACATACTGTGTCAGTGGCCCTTACTTCTTTAGTCGCTAGTGCAGAGTGTGTAGTTAGAGGAAGTTCTATAGCAGCAGACTTTCTAGTTCTTTCTGAATGTGTATAGTCATTGCAAAAGGACACCTATGAACTGACATACAGTTGGAGTGCAAGCTGTAGCTCAAATTATGAATTTGAGGTGGTAATGCTCACTTGAAACCTGTGTAAAAAACTATCAGTAAAGGCTTTGTGTAGCTTTGCATGGATTTGGTATGTTTTGGCAATCCTTTCCAGCTAATTATCACAGGAACTTTCTTTGTAACTGTGGCATTACTGTGTATGTATTTTTTTATTTATTAGACAGCTGCCTGTGTAATTGTGGCCCTTCTTGAAATCCTTTAGGCAGAGGTGTCAAACCATACCAGGATGGGAGGCTGAGGTCCAGGGCTGCAGTACCATGCCTAAGTATGATGGCCTTGCTTTAGTATAGGAAGGCATCTGCTCCCACGTGTGCCGAACTACACGCGTTAGCTTCCACTAGTACTGCGAGACAGTCGAACTGCACCAGTTATGTGTCTGGTGTCTGTTCTTAAATCTTCTGCTCATTTTATCCCAGTGACTATTTTGAAATGCACAGGAGCTAGAAACATGCCCTTGATTAAATGAATTCTAAAATTGTATAACTGAAAAAAATCCCCACACACCAAAACCAGAATTAAGCAGCATTATGAAACAGTCTTGTGACTAGAATGAAAGGATTAGGTTCCAGGCTGTGAAGCTGATGGAGGACTGCAGCTCTTTGTGTAATGCTGTGGCCCTGCATTTGCACTGGGACACTGTTGTGTGGTTTAAGTTCTGAAAACACTCCTTTGGAAGTGGCGTAACGCTCTTCTGCATGGCTTGTGTTAACATGTGTTTTGGGTAAGACTACTCATAGAGCTTCAGACCCTGAGGTGATGACTTTCTGTTTATTTCACAGAGTTGCTCACAATCAAATACATGACCATGGGGGATATGAAGACTCCAGATTTTGACGACCTTCTTGCAGCCTTCGACATACCAGACATGGTTGACCCAAAAGCAGCTATTGAATCTGGACACGATGACCACGAGAGCCACATAAAGCAAAACGCTCACCCAGATGAAGATTCTCACGCCCCGACATCGTCTGACGTCGGCGTGAGCGTCATCGTGAAAAACGTGCGTACTATTGATTCTTCAGAAGGAGTGGACAAGGATGGCCACCACTCCACAGGCAATGGCTTGCATAATGGCTTTCTAACATCCTCGGCTCTTGATAGTTACAGTAAAGATGAGGGGAAGTCGCTTAAAGATGACAGGTCAGCTTCTGACACTGCACTGAAGGATTCAGCTTTCAACCAGTTTAGCCCAATATCAAGTGCCGAAGAATTCGATGATGATGAAAAAATTGAGGTGGATGACCCCCCGGATAAAGAGGAGATGCGTACAAATTTCAGAGCAAATGTCTTGGCGGGATCTGTATCTCAGCAGGAATATGACAAACTAAAGGCACTTGGAAGGGAGAACTTGATTAAATCTGGAATCCCAGTTTCAAGTAATATAGATAAAAATAAAGCTGGTAAAAGAGAAACAGAGACAAACTCTGTGAATTTAAGTGTCTATGAGCCTTTTAAAGCTCGGAAAATGGAGGACAAATTGCTAAAAGATAGTTCTGAGAAGCTTCTTGAAAACAGGGTGCTTGATGGAAAACTGAGTACTGAAAAGAGTGAAACAAATCTCACCAGTGTTTCACAGTCCAAAGCCAAGTCATCAGCAAAGCTTTCTTCATGTATCGCTGCGATTGCGGCACTCAGCGCTAAAAAGGCAGCTACAGATACCAGTAAAGATTTACAGTCTCATTCAGGAGAATCTTCTCCATTACCGAAGGACATGAGTGAGAGTCCCAGAGCTGCTGAAAAATCACCTGAGTCTCAGAGTCTAATTGATGGTGCTAAAAAGCCTTCTATCAAACCACCTGATAGTCCCAGAAGTGTATCAAGTGAAAACAGTAGCAAAGGGTCTCCATCTTCTCCTGCAGGATCAACACCAGCAATTCCAAAGGTTCGCATAAAAACCATCAAGACATCTTCTGGGGAGATCAAGAGAACTGTTACCAGAGTGTTGCCAGAAGTTGATTTGGACTCTGCTAAAAAGCCAGAGCAGACTGCTTCTATGGTAACTTCCATGACCTCTCTCTTGTCCTCACCAACCTCTGCTGCTGTTCTTTCCTCTCCTCCTAGAGCTCCTCTCCAGTCCACGGTTGTCACCAATGCAGTTGCGTCAGCAGAGCTTGCACCAAAGCAAGTCACTATCAAACCTGTGGCTACTGCCTTTCTGCCTGTGTCTGCAGTTAAAACAGCAGGGTCCCAAGTCATCAATTTGAAGCTCGCTAACAACACTACAGTGAAGGCCACCGTAATATCTGCTGCCTCAGTGCAGAGTGCCAGTAGCGCCATTATAAAGGCTGCCAACGCTATACAGCAGCAGACCGTTGTGGTGCCAGCGTCCAGCCTTGCCAGCGCTAAACTTGTGCCAAAGACAGTCCATCTTGCCAACCTTAATCTCCTGCCTCAAGGTGCTCAAACCACCTCTGAACTCCGTCAAGTGCTAACAAAACCTCAGCAACAAATAAAGCAGGCAATAATTTCTGCAGCAGCCTCACAGCCTTCTAAGAAAGTGTCTCGGGTCCAGGTGGTGTCATCTCTACAAAGCTCAGTAGTGGAAGCATTCAATAAGGTGCTGAGCAGCGTCAATCCTGTGCCAGTTTACATCCCAAACCTCAGTCCCCCTGCCAACGCCGGAATCACGTTACCGACGCGAGGGTACAAGTGTCTGGAGTGCGGCGACTCCTTTGCCCTGGAGAAGAGCCTGACCCAGCATTACGACCGCAGGAGCGTGCGCATCGAAGTGACCTGTAATCACTGCACAAAGAACTTGGTCTTCTACAACAAGTGCAGCCTCCTTTCCCATGCTCGTGGGCACAAGGAAAAGGGGGTTGTAATGCAGTGTTCGCACCTAATCTTAAAGCCAGTCCCAGCAGATCAAATGATAGCATCTCCCTCAAGCAATACTGCAGCCTCCATGCTCCAGAGCCCCACAGGAGCTGGCACACACACAGTAACAAAGATGCAGCCTGGCATAACTGGGGCAGTCATATCGGCCCCAGCCAGCACACCCGTCATCCCAGCCATGCCTCTAGATGAAGATCCCTCCAAACTCTGTAGACATAGTCTAAAGTGTCTGGAGTGCAATGAAGTTTTCCAAGATGAGACATCTCTTGCAACTCATTTCCAGCAGGCTGCAGACACAAGTGGACAAGTAGAGTATCATGTGTTTAAGTTCCAATGTTTCATCTCTAAGCCTAGGGGACTTTGGATGTAGTTTTACTCTCATTTAGCTCTTAATTATCAGACCTTCCCTGATTAAAAGTACAACCGAAACCCACAAGCAGTTACCTAATGAATGTCAACATTTAAAGAATAGTTTTTTGAAGTACTGCAGGCCCTGAGTCTGAAATTGACAGTCTGTGTTTTTGCTGGCATTTAGCATTGGCTTTCTTACAGTTGAACGTCCTACTGCTGACAATAATGGCCTTTACTAAGAATTTTTCGTTACTCTTTCTGTGCTTTGGAATTCGAGTATCCTGTGGAATCCACTTAATTGGCACCCTCGTTAGCAGCCCCCCTACCAATCTGATAGTCTGAAGTGATTGGCTTTCCATTTGTCTCCGATTTTAACTGAGCATTGCTCTCCTCCTCAGGGACAGGCAGGCATAAGTGGCACACTGATGCTTTTGGAAGGACACGCATGCTCTTCCCTTCACAGCAGTGAACAGTGGTGCTCACTAGCATGTGTTTCTTGCTGTGTGACCATTCTGATGTTGCTTTTCCTTTCCTCTTACCATTGCTAAGTTAAACTAACCAACCATTTAAAAATTCTCTACTAATATATGTGGCCTCATCTGAGAGACACAGCATTCAGTAAGAGTTAACATTCATCAGTGTGCGATGTACTGGATAGTCCTGTAGGAGTTACAGATGGTAACTAAAGGCTCTAGTTGGGGCGTGCCAATTAAAGGAGATTCTGGCATGTTTCAGAGCATTCAGTTGAGCCTGGCATTGCAGCTTCTTGCAGTGTGGGAAGCTGAAAACCTGCAAACCTGATAAGACTGATAGGATAGGAGTGCCTCGGGAGCATTCCCAGGAATTGCACAGCAATGCACAGGTTAAAGGCTAGGAAAAAATCCACTGGACACAGAGGTGCAGACAGGTTCCTGTCAGTATCCACTTACTAACTGAAACCTTGTTCTGGGGCTGTGAAGCAGTTACACTGCACTTGCCACTGCAGATAGTGATGTAAAGAGATTTGAGTGTGGAAATAGTCTTGGCTGTATGGATTATCAGGCTCTGCCTCAGCTCCAACTTTCCTAACTGGTTAGTGGACTTGAGCTGAAGCTGCCTGGACCTGTAGTGCAGTGCCCTGTGAGCGAGCTTCTGTTTGTGCCTGCTGCTTCTGGTGAGTGTCTTCCAGCTTTTCTCTGAAGTTAGCAAAATGTCCATCCTTCGGTCTTGCTGCAATTTTGAACAGGGTGTAGTGGCTGACCATGAGTGTATCCTGCACCTGCTCTGGAGTCACTTAATAAGCAGAAATTGGGTTTTAGCTAATTGCTTTGCTGATGCTTGTTGGTGTTAGAGTTCTCTTCATCCTGTAGAGTTGTAGCTGCACTACAGTGCCCAGCATAGAAAGCATTTAGCTGAACAGCTGCTGCAGGGAGAGCAATAGATCTTGCTTTCTTGATAAGTTATCTTTGTGCTTTTTCTGTCCCAGGCATTGCTGCTGGAGAAAGCCTCTGTACAGGCACGTATTAATAAATATTTTGATACTTCTTTATTAGATGTTACTCCTTGAAAAGCTTGGACGAGCAGTACTCTGACTTCTGTGCTCAGCACTGGCTTTTTGTGGTAAAGCTCCCATTAATTAGAGAAGAGCAATACAGGAAAGTTAGTTGAAATTGACATTTTAGCTTCAGGAGGAAGGAGGAAACAAAAACAAACACATAGATTCCACAAACGAAAAACAGGATAAAAGTTCCTATTTACAGCTTAGTATTCTTTATAGTGCCCACCTAATTACTCTTGAAATTGAAGTTGCTTACTAGTTTGTGTTTTCAGTGGGTCTAACTAGTGTTACTTGTCGTCTTAAACTCCTGATACAAAGGTAGGATATTTCTTTTAAAACATATCAAAGCAGCCCTAACAATTGAGAGATGTTCTCTATAAAGTTGTTACATCCTGTAACATTTTGTTTCCATTAACATTCCTGTTAAAGGGAGTGGGAGCACCCACTGACGGGTGTCTGGCTGAATCTATCCTCACCTGCTTATTCGGGGAAAAAAGAGGTAGCAAGCCTGAGATAAATAATGTTTTCCTGATTTGCAGGCAGAAGTGTGTAGCTGCTGTGGAAACTACATAACTCCTTTCCCTTGGTACTTGTGTATCTTGATTTTTCCACCTTCATCATTTTTCCTTCTAACCTTTTGTTTTCCTGAAAAGATTTAGCTTTAAAAACAGGCAGGTGATGACTTTTACTGTGGTGTGAGTTGGAATGAGAGAATTGGAAACTGTGCCACCTTCAGCCCAAAATCAAACTCCGAGCAAACCTGCTGGATTTCAGAATTTCACAATAGATTCCTCTTGTTCTCCTGTCCTTGGTTACAATTAAACATTTTACTGTGCCCATCGAAATGGCAAGCCAGTGGCCTCAACAGGCAGCGTTCCTGGCCTCTCTGTCAGTCTGAGTAACCAGTGGTGCAGGTCAGTCTTGCAGGCTTGCTGCAACATCAAGGCAAGAGGCTCAACTGGGTTGGAAAGTCGAATGGCTCTGCTGCAGCACAGCATCTCACTGCCCTTCTGTGGTGCTGCTGAGGAGAAGTTTTGGGAGGGCTGCAACCCCCTGTGTTTCTGTTGCTGGAGTCAGAGACTCCATTCTGCTGCTTTGTGAAGTAATCAAATAATGCTCCAGATTCTGCCTATTAATGGCAGAGAGATTCTAGAAGATACTACTGAAGCCAGATAAATGCAACAAACATGTTTCAAGTAGAGCTGTAGTTAGTTTAGTCAGGATTTTGCCTTCAAGCTTCAGCTGAGGAACAAAGTTAACGCCCTAGACCAGGCCTGTTCAGTTTGAAGGGCAGGAGCATGTTTGGTCAGCTGTGGACAAGTACCTGGCAGTCCAAAGTCAATAGAATGCATGTGTCTGATGACTCTGTCTGGGTTCGGGCTGTAATTGGGGTGATGGTTGAGTATCTCGCAGAGAGCTGCCCTCCAGCAGAGCCCTCCGCAGGGGCTGTGCAGTGTCCCTGCAAGCCACTCATCTTTCAGGCTGGCAGCAGTGCTGGTGCTGAACCTGAGTTCAAGCAATGATGATTTTTCTTTGCCTAACTTTCTCTGTCTCAGTGTTTGGCACTTTGCTATCTTGCTGTCTTAACACCTGAGAACTATGTTTGGACAGCAGCTGTGTTCAAACAGATCAGGCCACCACGTCCACAAAGCAAACAGAAGAAGAGAACCATACGAGATGAACTTCTTGCTTCTGTGTTAAGACCATGAGATGCTTCAAGTTAATATTTCCACTTAAAATTACTGGCTTTAAAGAATGAATCAAAGTATTTGCATGCACCCTTGAAAAAACATGTAGATTAAAGGGTTTGGGGAAAAGATTAAACAGCATACAGAGTGTAATACAAAACTAGACTTGTTCTTAGAATAGCTGAAATACTGTAAAAATGCTGAGGCAACTAAGAAGTTTCTTCAGCTTTTGATATTAAACAGTGCTCCATTAGAGAAAAAACAACCAACTTCCTTTTTTTTGCAGTGACTGTAAAGGCTTTTTCCTACCATCTTCAGATTTATTGTCTGTCTGTTGATTAAATGGGATTAGGGGCTTGCTTTACTGGCATAGTGCTGATGTTAGTAAGTCAGACTCCTGTAAAAGCTGTTTGCAACGCTGCACTCTTCTACAGTGGTAGCTTTGATTCTGCTCTTACATGATATGGATCTTTCTGTTTTTTAAAGGAGGGTGTGTGTGTGTGTGTGTGTGTGTGTGTGTGAAGCACCTGGTTTATAGAAAGAAGCTGTTTTACCATAAGGAAATAGATTTGTCTTCATTATTTATGTCAGCATTTCTCTATAGATAGCCCAGCAAACAATTTTTAATGCAGCTCTGGAGATCTTGTTCCATTCTGTATCCTTGCAAAACGTACAGATCGCTACACCTGCAAGACTTAGGGATAACGTTTGAAAAGCTATGCAGATCTCGTGTTAAACACCTGTGTCACGAAGGGGTCCTGGGTTTATGACTCTTCCTAAGTCACTGGTGAGATTCATAAGTCCCAAGGCAGAGGAAATGCTACTACTAAGTTGAAAAGACTTACAAAGTCTTCAGAAGTGCAGTTGAGTTGAAGTTCTGTTCTGCAGAACTATTTTTGTAACAAAGTACCAGTGAATCATGAGTTTAGTGGGTGCAGGAAACTGCAAATCTTTTGCAGCTCTCTGGTTTTGCCTCAGATGCTCAGCGTGCTGGTGGAACGCAGGTGTTGTGTCCAGGCCTGAGAAAGAGGCTTTTAAATGGTCTGCACCCTTGCTGCCTGATGCCATTGTTGCACTGGAGTTCTGGGTAGCACCCTAAGAACTCACCAGGGGCAAAGGTGAGGGAGGTGAAGATGATGTATTTGGTGGGTGCAGGTTTTCTGCTCTGTACGTAAGTGCAGTGGACTAAAACTGTCAGGTTTTATTCTCAGGTGGTACCTGGGCCCCTTGCACTTGGCAGGTAATCTTGTGAGGCTCCTAAGCGAGATGTGTGTAACCCAACATGCATCTCCTCGGGCCAGTGGCGTATTGAAGAGCTTTGTTGTGTCAGTGTGGCCCAGAGTGCCACCGTGCCTGGCTGCCAGTACTTGCCAGTCTGTTCCCCAGGCTCTGTCAGTAGGGCCTGCATTTAGTACTTGCCGCCTTCTGGTTCAGATCACAGTCGTAACAGCTAACCTTTTATGTGATATGTTGCAGTGCTTGACACAAGACGTTATGTATAGCTGAACCAAATCTTTTGTTTCATGTATTTTGGTTTATCGTTTAGAAGACATGCAATATCTGCCAGATGCTGCTTCCTAACCAGTGCAGTTTTGCATCACACCAGAGAATTCATCAGCATAAATCTCCATACACGTGTCCTGAATGTGGAGCAATCTGCAGATCTGTGCACTTCCAGACTCATGTCACTAAGAACTGCCTGCATTATACCCGAAGAGTTGGTTTTCGGTCAGTATAATGATTACTTTTGTTGTCAATTTATGTATACTTTATGGTTTTAAAAGTAATTTTCCATTTTCATAACATTGTTTGTAGAATACAGCTTCATGGTTTATGGTTGTCACAGCAACAGTGCTGTTAGTACTGCATATTTGGAATTAATGCCACAGTAGGATTCTGCTTTGTTTTAGGAATCTGCTTTCGTATGTTACTAACTCAGAGTATTAACTAATCTCATCCATCATAAATGTCAGAGTCAGGGCTTCACACTTTATATAAGTGCTAGAGAACCTGGGGATATTTTCTTAATTTCAGGGTCTTAAAAAAGCCCTCTTGATTTTTTCAGAACACTCTGGCTCAGATGGTGTCCCTGGCAGAACAGTCCTTGTCAGTATTGACTGCAGAATTTACTGTCAGTGAGCTTACTGCACCTGCCTGGCTGCTCTCTGCTCTGCGGGGAGGCAAGATTCCAAAGCTTTACATCACTTGAAAATGGTCTTGCTCATTCCAACAGGCTGGTCTTTTGGTTCTTCTTTTAATCTGCCTTTTAGGCTTCCTTGCAATGGCAGTTCACTGAGAAAATGAGGATGAGAAACATTTCATGGAAATATTAAACTACTAAATTTTGGAAGCCTTGGGAAATTGTTTTATTTTAGAATTTCACTAGCACTGAATGGCAGGCAGAAGAGCAAGAGATGAGCAGAGCAGCCTGGGCAGCCAACTTTTTCTCAGCATTCCTGAAACGTTTCCTACTTCATCCTGTTGGACTGGAGGAGGCACCTCTTTGCCCCTTCAGGTGCCACCAGTTCATTGACTGGGACAGCTGTGAAGTCTTCTGCTAAGGGAAGAAAGCTTTCTTACGGCATCAGTCCTGCTGCCCTGCCACTCTGTTTCCAGGTTTGACCCCATGGCCTGACAGCCCTCAGCATTTTGCACTCCTTTGGTTCTCTTCCATTCATTTTTCCCAAGCAGTAGTCTGTGCTGTCCTGGATTTCTTACATCTGCCCCCCTTCCCTCTCGTCTGTCTCTTTTGTGTTTGTACACAGAATCATCTTCAGGGACTCCTGGCCTGCCCATTAATGCTAGAAGTCTCTTATAAATCATAGAATTGGAAGGAAACCTGTCTTGCCTTTCCCAAGGAGCTGCGAGGCAGTTTGGTTTCATTTCAGTGTTTTAGGTCCAAATGACATCAGCTGAAAGTGTCAGTCCTAAGGTTAATTGCATCCTTCTGTGGTGAAAACAAGAAAGCTGTTGCAGCAGCCCAAGAAAGGATCAGAACTGGTTTAATATGGAGTGGTGGATGCTGAGGATCTTTTGTGACATTGCATCACTAAAGAATAAAGGGCAGACAGGATGGGATAGGAGGTGAGATATGCAACACAGCTCTCTCAAGGTGACATCTTAGCAGCAGATCTGTTAATGAGAGGAGTGTGCCTTGTGCCGCTTCGAGGAAGCGTTCGTCTCTCTGTAAGCAGAGAGTATCTTAACCACAAGGGGCGTTTACTCTAGAAAATGCATTGGTGAGCAGAGGCTGGAGAGCTATAAGCTTGATTAATAGTATGAAGAATGTAAGTGAAGTTCAGAAAAGAAAGGATGAGTTCCTTAAAAGTCAGAGGTGACGTGTTTCAAAAGGAGAAGGGAATTCTGGGATGCAGTGTATAACTGTATTTCTTGCTGTATGCCTATAGCAGGGCAGTAAAACAGCTTTAGAAAACAAGTTGACATGTGTGGCCACAGCTGTCCTGCTGCGGTACATGCCAGAAGGGTGGAGGCCTTCTATGTTTAAATGGCGCAGTAACAGTCAGTAAGAGAGATTTGTCCTTGGGCAGCTCGTTTGGTAATTCTCATTGCAGTGTGTTCCTGGACTTAGTTGGTAGGCTTTAGTAGGGGTGACATGTGGCACTGCCAGGGACCGTTGTGCGTAGCCTTTCGTGTGTGCTAACAGTGATTCCTCCTTGCAGTCGTTCCATTTTAGAGTAGACGAGGAAAGGTCACATTTGCGGCAGAGCCAAAGTACGTTTCTGAACAATACCGCCAGAATTCCAGTCGGACAGACTGGCCTGACCGTAGCTGCCCTGAGTTTCAATTGCTCAGGCTTTGTTTCTCAATCCAAGTGCTGATTTGATTACTTGTGCAGAAAGCATTGCCAGCATGTCTTCGTTAAATCTCAGCGAGGCAGACGGTGAGCACCATTTCCTCAGCGGTTTCTGGTTTGGTGGCAGTCTCTGAATTGCTGTGGCATACCTTGTGCAATCCACTGCCCTTTGTAAAATCCCTGCACAAATTGGCATTCCTTTCACCATCAGTAGAGTATTCCTCTGTCGCCCCTTCTCTGTTTTGTTCTAATGCCATAAAGATGTGTGCTGACTTTATCCCATAGGTTTTAGAATCAAATTGGGGAAGTTCCTTTTCCTTACTTTCTGAAACGCAAATCTCTGTGGATGCTGATTCTGAACTGGGTTGTTTACACTGACAGCATAATGCAGTTCTGTGCAGCGTGTATGTATTTATCTCTCCCACTTGCTGAAAATCCGTGTTGATTCCGTTGCATTCGGTACTGCTTTGGGCTCGGCTGAACTGACTCTTTTCCACTCTCTTTGCAGCTGCGTGCATTGCAATGTTGTGTACTCTGATGTGGCGGCACTCAAGTCTCACATTCAAGGTTGTCACTGTGAAGTCTTTTACAAGTGTCCTATCTGTCCCATGGCATTTAAATCTGCTCCCAGCACACACTCCCATGCCTACACACAACACCCGGGTATCAAGATAGGCGAACCAAAGTAAGCAAAATTAATCTTCTGTTGCACTTGCCTGCAGTTTAATAACTTGTGAAATTGCATTCTCTCCTCTGCTCATAATGCAAAAAGTCACCTTTCGTACAGCCAGCGTTTGTCATCCTGTCGGTAACGTGTGGAGATCCTGGACTGTTTTCATGAGGTCTTAGCTGGCAGTTTATTTGGCAAAGGTTGCGTTTCCATGAACGTGGCAGTAGCAGCTCTTCAAACACTGCACGCACGAGAGGGCAGCGCGGTAAGGAGAGAAGTCAGGCAGGCAGGTAGGTAGCGTGTTGCTCGCTCCTTTGCTTCCAGTCCGCTCAGCTCACCTGCAGTTTTGACTGTGAACTGAGATCATGTCGTTCCAAAAGAGCTACTGAGACTCATCGGGGCCAGTGCTGTGACTTTGATAACATCTGGTTGAATCTCCAGGGAAAAAAGGGGTTTATTTTTCTCTCTTTGACGCTGACAGAGAGCATTCAGAAAATGGCTTCTTGCAGTGCCGTCAGTTCAGAGGGGTCAGGGTGTGTACTCTGGAGAGGTGATGAAAGGAGTGGCAGTTGTGGACTCTGGGCTGACCCTGGGCATTCCTGGCAGGATGGAGCTGTCTGCAGTACGCTGCTCTTGTGGTCCGGAGCTGCTTGTGTGCTGGTTTTCCTGTGTTCTCCTCCTGTCTGCTGGGTTTTTCCTCATGAAAGTTTGGGAAGTGGTCAGCTAGGTTTTTGCTTCCTTAAAATGATTGTGTCTCAAGGAGAGCAGTTCCAGTGTGTTATTAAGTGATAGGTGCCAGGCTGTAAACCTCTTCTAACTTTGCCTTTCCAGATGAAAAAGTGGCACGCACAGAGCTGTTTGTACTCACTCTTTTCCAGTAGGTAGTCTCTTTCCTCTGGATTAAAGCAGGGATGGCTCTGCTCTGTAGCTAGGAAGTTCTGCATAAGCATGGTAATTGAAGATGGTAGCACAGGGCACAATTTGGAACTCAGCTGCAGGGTCTTTGTTTCAAAGATGTTGAACACCCAAGGCTCCTGCTGAAGCCAGTGGGAGCTGCAGCTGAAAATGAGACTTCACATTTCATCAGTGTTAGCCTGGTGCCTTCTCTGGCAGATTTGCTTCTGTCTTTGTTCTCTCTTGGTACAAGTGAAGTGATGAGTTCAAGCGTTTTAACTCCAGGTTGCTTCTCTGGAGTATGTTGTGACCCCTTGCAGACTCAAGAAAGTAGAAAGCAGATGATAGAAACGGCACCATGTAACCCAATAACCAGATTTCTGAAGAATTTGCTTTGCCAGGGCTTCTAACATCTGAACAGGAGATTTATTCTTTAGGGTGTTTCAACCTGTGGTACAGTGAAACTGCAGCAAACATACTGTGTGATAGCAAACGAAGGCATTTGTACCCAGTGGAAATGGTACCTTCTTTTAATTGGGGGTAGCATCTTCAGCGAGAGGCTTTGAAATGCCGACATTTAATCTAGCACTTGTTTCAGGTTCCCATCATTTTCAGCAGAGAAAACCAAAAGATTCTGATCACTGTTTGTGCAGGATGCTTTGCATACGAAAAGCATGGAAGATTTCTTGGCTTGTGCTTGAATCTGCAGAACTGTTTGTGATCAGCTTCCTAAACCAAGTATTTTGCATTAGTTTTCTTCCCCTGTAGAGGTGCTTGGAATTCTGTTTATTTTGATATAAAAAGACATACTTTCTGTATGAACTTCTGTTGTATTGTAACAAATGATAGAATCTGTAGCTGAGCGCTCCTTTTCAGAAGTGGTGCTCTTGAAGTGTGCCACCTTTAGCCCTTTAAGTACTGAAGTACTGGGGATGAGCTGCCCCTGCACCTCCTTCAGGGAGAAAAAGGCACAGCTCCTTCTGTCTGCTCACAGGGCAGGTCCTCCAACCCCTCTGTCTTCTTTGTGGCCCTCCTTTGGACTCTCTCCAGTCCATGCATGTCTGTCTTGAATTGTGGGTGGCAGAAGTGGAGACAGGTGTCCAGGTGTGGACTGAGCGGTGCTGAGTAGAGCTGACAAGAGCACTTCTCTGTTGGCAGGAGTGGGGCTTGCCGGCTGCATGGCGGTGTGCAGGACTGTGGCTGTGTGCCTTATGGTTACATTACAGATGGTTGGTTCGCAGCAGACACAGCAAACTATTTGGTGCATGAAAAGGGAAGTTTACGTGCAGCGATTCCAAGTGGGATGAAATGAGATTATTTTAACACTGGGGAACAGATGCCTGGCTTGTCTCTCAGCTTGATGAAGCCCTCTCCTGTAGCATACCTAAGCTGCTTCTCCCTAAGGAAACAGACCCTTAGATATGGTTTTCTGCTTTCAGCAAACAGTGTAACATCATAGGCTTGGCACTGAGGCAAAATGCTAGTATCTTTTGGGACATTGGAGAAACTCTCATTTGTCAAGCTGGTTGTGAAAATACACTGTACTGGAGCAAGTCCAGGAAAGGAACACTGAGATGAGTAAGAGACGTCTCTCGTGCGAAGAGAGGCTGAGGGAGCTGGTGCTGTTCAGCCTGGAGAGCAGAAGGCTCAGGAGAACCTGATTGGTGTGTCAGTACTGTATGTGAAGACATGACGAAGAGGCAGCCAGGTTTTTCTCCATGGTGCCCTGAGACAGAACAAGAGGCGGTGGGCACAGACTGACAGGTGGATTTGCACCTGAACACAAGGAGTCACTTTTTTTACTGTCAGGATGGTCAGACATGGGAGCAGACTGCCCAGAGGCTGTGGAGTCTCAGTTTGTGGAGACCTGAGTGGGCATACTTACTCCTGGGCAGCCTGCTCTGGCTGATGCTGCTTGAGCAGGGGTTGGACTAGACAGCCTCCAGAGCTCCCTTCCTACCTCAGTCATTCTGTAGTCCTCTCTTCCCTACTTCACATCGAAAACAATCTGAAGCGTAGTGTACTCGATTTGATCATGTAGCCCTGCAATGATAAATTGATATACTACAGACCTGAGGTCATTCCAGCTGAGGTCAGTGTCTAGTTCCGCCACAGGTGGCAGAGCAGGTTTTCTCATTTCTCCTCTCGAGATCTGCTTCTAATGGAAAAGTGCATCAGGCAATAACCAGGCAGTTTTTTCTGATCCTGATGTTCTTTAATTCCATCTTGCTGACCTGGAATAGTATAACCTTTGCTCTTGTCTCTTTAGCTCCTGGCTGTGGGATTGACTGCTCAGCTGCAGGCACCGGAATGCTGGGATCCTGGATGTTAGCAGTGGTCTGTGAGCAGTGGAGCAGAGAGTGGAAAACACTCTGCCAGGAACAAGGCTGTAATGCAGTCTTGTGCCTCAGCTTGCTTGCCTGTTTAGTAACAAGGCTCCTCACTCCCTGACTTGGGGACAGAGTTGCTGGTGGAGATGTGAAACAAGATGTCTGGGACAGAAGACAAATACTTGGTGCTGCAGGATCAGGGACTGTATGTGGCTATTACCAGCTCCAGCTTGGGTTAAGAGCAGACTCGCTACAGAACTGCAGCAAGCACTTTCCTGAGGAAACTGGGTTTTCTCATGGACTGAAAGGGGCTGTAAAATCACCACTTTACCTCACTGGGACTAGGACCAAGGCAGTGGAGTGTGCTTCTGTGCTCATTAACTCTGTGTTGTGGCCAAGAGAAATGATCCCTTCTATGGGGAACCCTTAAACAGTGCATCCCACGGTGTCTGGAAGAGGCTTCAGCTTCTCTGTGCTCCATTGTGCTGAGCTGCTGGGGCAGAGATCCACTGGCTTTTGTCACAGAAGTTGTCTCTTAGGATCTTGGTTGAAGCTATTAGTGGGGTTGGTGAGTTTATATGGATGTAAGGTGAAACTGTATTGTAGGAACCTGGGATTTATTTCTTACCAGTTACTATCAGGCAGTACAAGAGTATGTAGGCTGTAAGAGGATAAATTTGTCTTAGTTGATGTGAGAAACTGAGACCATTTGATTTACCACAAAACAGTATTTTCACACTTAATATGACCAGGTGTGTTATTTTTCATTGTCTCAACTATTTGGACCTATTGAGTGGCTGGGACACTGAAGTAATGTCCCTGTTCTCATCTCAAAACAGTGCAAAGTGGTGTTTAGAGCCCTTGAGCTATGTGCAGCTGATGGTGACTGCTTAGAGCAAGGTAGAAAGCACTCGGAACGTTGATGAGATACTGAGAAGATTGAGGCTTCTAGCAGGCAGGGGCTGTTGGCTTGGGTTTTTTACTGGGCAGCCATTCTTCAGGGTGGAGGTCACCCTCCAGCCGGTGGGATTTCGCAGCAGGGCGTGCCTGTCACTGCAGTCAGCGCCTGCTGCTGGCTTTCCTTCCTTTTAGTTTGACTTCTGAAGTGCTGCCCTACAGATGGATGGCCGACAGATCGGAGTTCTGCCTGGTCTGTGGCAAGTTTCTCTGTTACTTGTCTTTCAATTCTCAAGTTTAAAGAAGGTGATGTTTCTGAAAGATTGGAGTTTCTTACTGTTTATGGGAGGATGCATTAGGAGGCTGCAGTTTGAATGGCTAATCTTGCTGCTGACCTTCAGTTGCCAGGGAAGTCACTCTTGACGTAGCCCAGCATACAAATAGACAAAACCGACGTGCAAAGTGTAGTTTACTTTGATACTTTGCTTGAAACATTACCGTCCTGCAAAGTTTCAGCTTCAGAGCCTTAACAGAGTCCAGGCTTAGTGTTCAGGAGGTTCAAAAGCGTATACATTGCTGAAAGTAAATTTATCTTGAAGTCAATTGCCAATTACAATGGAATCAACAGCTCCCTTAGAACATACTGTCTTTGCAACCTGAACCAGGTGTTTTATCCTCTAGGTATAAGGGGAGTTCAGAACTGAAGACATTTAACTTCCAGAGGATCTAAGCAGATGTTGGTGTTTTATATATGTAACTGGCATATGTTGTTGTTTTCTGGCTTGTTTACACATTTCAATAATTTTTGCCCTATTTTTTCTGGTTTTTTTTCTACTGCTGCCATAGTTTTAATTGGAGGATGCTTTGAAATAATTTTAACTTGCAAGCAGTGTGAAATGATTGCTTAAACATGTCAGATCTTATCTCTGCTGAGAAAAAAGTTAACATCATGATTCTTGCAAATAGCTCCTCACCATGACTGATGTTGTTTATTGTACTTCTGTTTTTAGAATAATATATAAATGCTCTATGTGTGACACTGTGTTTACTCTACAACCTTTGCTCTATCGCCACTTTGATCAGCACATTGAAAACCAGAAGGTGTCAGTTTTCAAGTGTCCAGACTGTTCTCTTCTATATGCACAGAAACAGCTTATGATGGATCATATCAAGGTGTGTAGGCATCTTCTCTTGTTTCGTTCATAGATACCATGTGTCGTGCAATATATGCTGTGAGAAACACTGTAAAAAGGCAGACAGTAACAAGACTGCTGACAGACGGAGATGTTAATTCCAGGAGCATAATCTGTCAGCAATGTTGTCAAATGCTGAAATGTTACATTTGGTACGGTCCCCAGCTGCCTCTGATGTAACCACTAACTCAGTTTTTCTTTGTGAATGTTGATTTTGGTGTACCAGGAACACCTCAGTGCATTGCACTCAGTAGGTCATTTCCTCAGAAAGATCAGGGGTGCAGTGGAGTCAGTCAGTCCAGTCCTGATAAGTATCGAGCTGTTAGGAGCTGAGGGTGCTGAGCACATTGCACAATCAACCCTTTGGTGCTCAGAATTCACCAGTAGGAACCAGTATGTTCTGAGGATCGTTACTGGTGTGTTTACACGTGCTTTGAAGTGGATTTTCTCATTATCATGCTTACAGCTGCAGAAGACTTACTGTCCCCCTTGCCAAGCGTGTTTTCAAGAGCCTGCAGTTCCCTGGCTAGAATTTGTTAGCTGTGTGGGAAACCAGGCATCTTTCCTCCTGCTAAAGCTGTCTTTTTGCCTTTTGGGCTCAGCTGTGGCACTTGCCACCTCACAAGCCTCTGAAGTTTTGTTGAAAGCAGGATCACAGGTCTTGAAAAAACAGTTGGTCTGATAGCCAGTCTGAGACTTGAGGAGGTAGGGAAGGGCTGGCCCCAGGTGCTCATCAGTACAAGGACTGGGTTTTTCCTTTGTTTCTGAACGGACTCGTATTTGCTGTAAGAATCATCTTATGTTCATGCCCTGTATCTTAAGTGGTCTTCATGCAGCGATGCCAAGTCCTGTTTTCTGTTTCCTTTGATCTGCTTATACTGCTCCTTTTCTTTTTTAACTAAATAGGCAAATTACATGTGTTGCTGTTTATGCCTTACTTGTCTAAGTAGTTTCTCAACTCAGGTATTACTGTAAAAGTAATGTTATATCTGCATTTAACTGCTTCTGAAAACAGCTCTTTGAGGAGCATGATCTGACTGTAACTGGGGCCAGAAGCTCTTTGTACATAAATGAGGGTTGCTCAGAATTGTCATTGTGAAATTAGGCCTAGTTACTCCTGATTTGGGCACAGTGCAATTCTGTTGGCTTTAGTGTTTTGTGTCAGTATTTGTACTTTCAATCAGTGTTATTTTAGCATGACTCACTATAAATGATCTGCATGTGCCTGAGAGTAGAATGAGAGAATTAGAACATACACAGTAGCAGTGTTACTGCTTTTATTCAGAACTGCTGGTGCTGTTACACTTAGGATGTGTCTACAGAAGTAGGGACAGCAGCAGCAGAGTATAAATTGGACTTGAGATAAAGTGAAATGAGAAAAAAAAAAAGCCCCAAAACAATAGCAGAATATAGATAAAACCAGAAAAGGTCCTAGGGAGAGGACATGAGCCAGGCAAGGGCAGGGCTCAGTCTGACTACACAGGAAGCAATTGTTTGGTGTGGGTTAGACATAAACCATCAAGGCAGAGAAAACCTGGGTGAAAATAGAGCAAAAAGGGACAGAAGGAAGCTCTTGAAGAGGTTAAAGCCACAGAAAACAACCTAGAATAATTCCTGCAGGTGTGACTGTTCTTGTTGGCAAAAGGTACATCTCATTTGGTTTCAGTGGCCTAGCTACTGGTGAGAAGTGGTGAAGGGCTGGAGGTGCAACACCCCCAGGTCTACTGGTGAGATGTGCTGTGACCAGTGTCACTCAATGCTGTACTTTAGGTCTTTCTGTTTGTTTTCACACCAGAAATTAGGTTTCAGTATTGTATTTAAAAGACACAAAGCTGAGGGCTAACACTTTATGTGCTGACACATTAAGCTGGGATGGAATCTCCAGGTCGGTCTTCAGTTGCCTCACAGTTAGGAACCTCCTTCCCTCCTTGTCCTGTGCTGCTTTCTTGTCCTGGTGCAACAGCAGCCCCCTCCTTTACTGCGCAGCTTCAGTTTGTTCTTAGAGCCAGTCAGCTGGTCCTGAGCACTTTGCATTTTAGGGGTTTTAATGACTGGCTTTGCTTTTGGAAGTTGTTCGGTAGAAGCATTTGTTCTAAGATCAGTTTGATGTTTGCTACAGAGCCAGCAAGTGATCCCACAGGATCCACAAGAGGATCTGATGCTAGAGTGTTGTCCTGGACTATCAGATTGGTATTCTCCTGTTCTCAGAATCAAGAATGTATTGAATGTTTGTTTGTTTCTGAGATTACCTGTCAGGAAGATAATTAGGTTTGGGATGGCTGTGCACACATGCAGGAGAGCTGTAATAAAGGTCAGTAGATGAGATGGACACTGTCATTGCAAGGGACAGGTCTTCACATGTGAAAGAGACCTTGGCAGTGGATCCACGTTTAACAGTGTGCTCATGTGCACGTAGGAGCCTCGGACACGGAGCTGAAGCCCAGGTCTTCCTCGCTTAGTCAGCACTTTGGAAGGCTCACGTATTGCATCAGTATGTCACTCTGGCTCTGGGAACTGGGGAAGGAGGAGATGGAAGAGTTCTTCTCTTCTTACTGCCAGTTTCCTTAAGGTCTAGAAGTAAGCCAGCAATGAAGGGCCACTACCTAGGAGCTGCAGGGTGCTTGAGAACCACTTGTTAGAGACCTCTGAGCTGTCCTCTGCTCTTGGGGACCCTGTGGGCCCTGCACACTTCTGCAGATAAGAACTGTTAGCAGTGTAACCCTAAGGCAGGGTGCTCATAACATGAGTGTGGAGTAAGGCAGTGCTTACCTGAGCCTCAACATAAAGTACTAAGATATCCCAACAGTATAGTACCCTGATCTTTCCAGAGTTGTCTGTCTTCTCTTATTTACCCACGTGCCAGAATTTGTCAGCACAAAACCCTTCCTTCCTGGAACTCTTTAGTCACATAGTTTGAAATGAGGATGCTCAACTAATACTTTAGGTAAGTAAAGCAAGAAATTAAGCTTAACGTAAAGTACTTCTTGAACCCTTTTTTCCTCTCTGTTAAGCAGCAGTTTAAATGTAACCCACAAAGCCTTTTTTTATTTTCTGGTGAAAAACTGTAGCCACTGAAGAAGACTCCTTCAGCTGCAGATGGTGTCTCTTAGCATTGTGGGCAAGTGTCTCTTTATGCTAGGCATTGCCTTTACTTAATTCTGTTTCTTTAAGTTAAGAATGTGGTCTGCTAATAGTATGGCAAAGAAGTAAATGAAGACTTGTGACTCAGATCTTTTCATTTTGTCAATGCAACTGTCTATGTTAGTTTTGTACATTTTTTTTTCTCTCTCTTTTGTTGTAGTCTATGCATGGAACTTTGAAAAGTGTTGAGGGGCCACCAAACCTGGGGATAAATCTGCCTCTCAGTACTAAACCCACAACTCAGAACTCAGCCAGTCACAACAAGGAGGATGCAAAATCTGCCAATGGAACAGAGAAGCTGGAGAAGAAATCTCCTTCTCCCGTAAAGAAAGCAGAGCCTAAAAAAGTGGCTAATCCTGGCTGGACGTGTTGGGAGTGTGATAGGCTCTTCACTCAGAGAGACGTTTACATCTCTCACATGCGGAAGGAACACGGAAAGGTAAATGAATAATACTCGACTACAAAGAAGTAAATTAAACCTGAAATATGAAGGCACTTTTTTCCAAGTTCACTTGTGGTCTTGAAAATAATGCCTTTGAAGTTCCACCACTGCTCTTCTCTTTCTTAGGTCTCTTTCATGCGTCCTTCTGTGTAGTTCTTGTTGTTGTCTATATAGCTCTACTGAGAAAATCCACACGCTCTTACTTAATTGTAGGCTTCTTCATTCAGTACTAAAATTTCTTCAAGATGGAAAGAGTGAAGGATGTTCCAGTATTTCATCCAAGTCACCTAATCTAATCCAGTTTCTTGTTTCTTCTTTTGTACCCTCTCAGTTCCTTCACTCCCTTGAAAATTCATTAACTGCTAGACTCAGGGAATGGAGTCTGGTTTTGGTGGTCCAAGCAGTGCCAAGCAGCATTTGATGTTACAGGTAGATGCACTCCAAGGATGAGCTATTGCTCTGAACTTGCACTTGCCAGTTCAGCCAACAAGGCAGCAGAGATGAACAAGTGGAATTTGTCATTTAGGATAGTTTACTCCAAGTGGATTGAAAGCGACATATGGGCGTGCTGCAATCCCACGCAATCAGCTGTACAGTACTTGATGTCCCTGTGGCATGCGATACCTGTTCCAGTTAAATGATGATAAAAAGGCTGGTCCTTGTACAGAGCCTTGCTAGCTGCAGTTGGGACGGGTCTTGCAAACTCCAGCCCGATGCTGACATGCAGCAACTCCCCAGTCTTCTCCTTCACTGTGTCCCAGCGAACATGGTCTGGTTCTTTCTGCAGCCAGGAAGCAAGTAGTGGAACTACTGCAGTGTGCTGCACTGCAGGCGGAGAGCAGAGCTGAAGGAATACCAGACTCATCTAAGTGGAGTGAAAATCTCTGCTTCTCGGGATGCTAATGTGCAACAAGAAATGATAGCATGTTTCCAGAGGTTCCTGCGTCACTCCAAATTGCAGTGCTTATTTCTAAAGCCGGTGTGCAAATTATTCTATCCTGTTTATAAACACCCCATGGAAGAGATGAAAATTCCAGACTACAGAGAGTCATCTCTAATTTTCTTGTGACAAATTCAAGCAGCACTGAAAGCTGGCAGGAGCCTATTTCCATGTTTTCTCCCTGCCTTCCGTAGCTCCCATTCCATTCTTTCAGCCTAGAGTCCAGTAGCTATACTACCAGTCTCCCTTGGAAATAAAACAGTGAAACCCAAGGATTATGTTTGACAGAAGTACCTTTTCTCATAGAATCAGCCAGGTTGGAAGAGACCTCCAAGATCATCCAGTCCAACTATCACCCAGCCCTAGCCAGTCAACTATACCATAGCATTCTGTTATCACCTCCTTGTACAGCTTTAGGGCATGAAAAGTAGACAGAAGAGCTGAGATTATGTAGCCTCCATTTGATTTCTCCAGTGGCATCAAAAGATCATTTTTCCATTTCTGTCTGTGGAAGTCACTGAAGAACTGATAATGGCTTCAGTTTAAGCCCAGCAGGTGATTCCTGACACTTCTGTGAGGTAGTGTCTGTGAAGAAACGCCATAAAATGTGTTGCAGTCCCTGCAGCATGCTTACACACCATATCCTCTGGCACTCATAGTAGTTTCACTTTCTGCCAGAATCAGCTCTTCAGCAGCATGTAAAATGTTAGCACACTCTGGCCTGTTTGTCTCAACATGAACTCACCAGTGCTTTTACCAGCAGAGAGATAAATTCAAGAGCAAATACATTTTACATTGACTAGATCCTTAAACCAAGCAAACCTCCCTGTGAAGCTGTCACTTCAGAGTGAAATAGCAAATGCTCCCCAGCCTGACAGAACCTACAGCGGAGTGGCAGGAGGCATGTAAAGGGAGGTTAGTAACACATTGGTAATGCTTTCTGAACACTAGGCTTAAGTAGGTATCTTCCTGTCTCTGGTGTTTAGTAAGAGCGAGCGATGTTACCTCAAGCACAACCCGTACTAAGGAACATTAGGTAGGTGTTGCACTGAAATGAACGGAGCTGCGACTCCAGGTCTGACAGAAATGGGTGATAGAGAGCAGCTGCTGCGCTCCTTCCAGCCCCCCCAGAATTTTGTTAGTTTTCAAAACCTTATGGGTACATTATTGTAGAGAGTCTGGAACGAGCGTAAGGTAACCAAGTATGCAACGTGCGGCTAACAAATAATGGAACTAATGTATAGGCTGTTTTTCTGGAGAGTGAGAAGTGCGAATGAAATGCTCTGAAATGATCAGTGCAGAATGTTAAAAGCTGCAGCTGTGCAGCTCTGGAGGGACCTGCAGAGTCCCTTGTCACGTGCAGCGGCCTGGTGCAGGCACAGCGGCTGCTGTGCTGGAGCTGGCTGCCTGTGCGGTGTGCTCCAGGGTCGTGTCTGGGTAGAAGCTCTTCGTGGAGTGACTTCACTCTTTGAATAACGTTTTCTAAGCCCTTCCCAGAGCACTGCACTCGTAAGCACTCTGTAAAGCCATGCTGCGTGTCAGCAGTGACATCTGTGCTGCAGAGCTGTACTGGCTCTTCCGTAGCTGCCATTAGAGAGAAGATGAACATCAAGTTCATTGCTCAGCGCATTCATAGAAGGTGATGGATCCATAGATGAGTGTTTTTCAGTCCTTTAAGCGTGTCTGTATGGCTAGAGCCCCTTACAAGAGAATGAAGGAAAGCTGCGATTTTGCCACTGGAGCAAGAAACTGCAATCCAAGGAACATGCTTTTCCTTCTGGTTACTTGACCGATGGTGTGGGGCTATCACTTCACCTGTCTAGTAGGCATGAATCCTCTCTCAAACTGGAACACTTGAAACCTGGGCCCACACCATCCAAATTTCCTTTGTTAAGCTCCATTAAAATCCGTTTCTTCTTCAGACCCAGGACACCTCAATTCTGGCAGGAGTCATTATCCTGAATGATAAGTGTGGGATCCTGTCTCTGGCTGGATTGTTGAAAAGTAAACTGAAGTAGTCTGGAAAGGTCTTCAGGTAGATTTGTTTGTTCTCTAGATTAATCCCTAAGATGCTCTTTCAATTTCATTGCTACTGCCATAACACCAAAATCACAAACAATCTGGTTACCCGTGGAAGGAAATGGGAAAGCTGACTGGGAATGTTTCCTGTTTTCCTTACTCCTGTTGACAAGATGTGTCTTCAGCTGAGGTCTAGGGCCGATGGAAAATAAGGGACAGGACTGTGTCACTCATTCCTGTATGGAGTGAAGTCACAGTTTGGGAGCTGTTGTTTCTTCAGATGCTAGAGCTCCTGTGGCCATGTTCAGCTGGAGTGACACTGATGGAGGCCACTCCAGCCTTTCCAGCTTCTTTCCTTTCTCCATCCACTTAACAAGCTACAGTACAAAACCCACATGGGGACCCAAACAGACCACACCTCTTATTTATTCATGGCTTTCCTGAGCCTTGCTGGTGTATCAGTGTCTGTGACGTTTTGCTTTGGCTCTTGGTAAGTGCTCATCACCCACTTTTGTATGTGACTGATGAGCCCTCTCAGCCAGCAGCTGCAGGCGTAGTGTGGTGGTGGGAAGGCAAAGGTCAGTGTGGTGAAAGCAAATCCCTCATCAAACTGTCTTGGCTGGTGTAGAAATAACCCGTTCATCTTCCACTGAAGAAATCTGCCTTCGTCCACTGTCTGTGACACCAGTTTACAGCTGGTGACAGACGTGTGTGTAACTTGTGCTGATCACATCACTTTGAAATAGGTCCAGGTCCTCTGGTTTCTGCAGTGCTGCTGCAGGAGCAGCTGGTAAGCGATGTTTCTTTCCTATGACCAAGAAATTCAGCACGTGCGCTGCTTTTACTGAGCTTTTCTAATCAGTTAATGTGGTTTTCTTCTCTTTTTCTCCAGCAAATGAAGAAACATCCGTGTCGACAGTGCGACAAGTCTTTCAGTTCATCCCACAGTCTGTGTCGTCACAATCGCATCAAGCACAAAGGCATCAGGAAGGTTTATACTTGCTCGTAAGTTCTGCTTTTATTTATTCAAGCAGATTACAGACCATAAAAAAACCTGTTAGATGCACTGCTCTCCTTGATGCTGTGAAAAGCAGCATAATGGTCATTTAGCTCCTCAGACAGGCCAGAGCAGGCTATCCTGCAGGCCTAACCAGAACAGGCTCCATGAGGCTACATCAACTCTGCTATCTCTCAAGGGCTTTGGTGAGCAAATCTGAACCTTTGCTGAGCTTTGCTGAGAGTTCTGCAGTGGTGAACCTGGTTTTCAGCAGTCTCTCAGATACACAGCCTGCTCTTCTGATCTGTAGAAGCCACTGTGCGTAGTGCTTTCTTTAAACACAAACCGGTGTGTCATGTCTGAAAATGCTCAGTGATGTTGCAGTGGCTGGAGAGATGATGCGTGACTTAATAGGAAAAGCCACGTGAAACAGATAAGATCTGTAAACCAAACTTTCCAGTGTGTCTCTTCGTCCCTAGTTTTGTGTGTCCTTGCAGGCTGTTGAGCCCAGTTTGAGCCTGTGGAAAGGAAGCTGCCAGCAGCAGCCAGCCCATGTGGTAAGAGGTGTCACCGGTCCCTTCTCTGCCACAGCATGACTTCTGTTTTGTTATGGAGAGTATGAGGCTCAGCGATGTGGAAGCCTGAGGCTGCCGTGCATTGAACAGTGTTTGAACAAAGTGCTTTAGAGCCTCCTGTCCCACACATCAGCTTGTTTCTGACAGACCCTCAACTTGGGCGTTAGCATATGTGAGCTGGTCAGCTCAGAAGCTGTTGCTCTTGATGTGCGACAGGTAGCAAATGCCTGGGTTTTGTGGCCCCTTTGAGCAGGAAGCTCATTGGGGTTCTATGTTTCTATTCCAGAAGGCCTCCAGTACTGCCATTTTTGGTTTGGTTTTGGGTTTTAATAATGTTAAATGTAAGAGCATGTAAAAAGTTAAAACCTTACGAGAGAAACTGGGAGAAGAGCACTGCAGTTGAACTTCTGCCCCTGCAGTTCTTGTTCGGCTGTCCCTCCTCCAGGCACCTGTATGCTGCGTTACAGCACTGCGGCTCAGGAGAAGCCACAAGATGTTCAGAAGTGGTGCAGCTGGCTCGGCGGGGGAGAGTGAGGCATAGGTTGTGAAAGATAACTTTGTTCTGCTGCTTAGTTTGAGGGGTTGAAAAGGAATTGCTAGTTGCAAGGAGAAACAGTGTTTGGATCTGAATGCAGCGTTAAGTGTCAATTGGAGGAAGCATTCATCCCATGTGGCAGGAAATTGCTTTCCCTGCAGAATTTAAATCAAACAGCACTCTGGGAAGTCTCTAATAGAATGTATGGTTTGGTGGTCTCAGCAGAAATCCAAGAAACAAACTCAGGTGCTCCCAGGTTTTATTTCAAGTCACACTTGGTATAATTTCAGATATTATCTCCAGACAACTTCTCATTTGCTCTGAATAGAAATTCTCAATGATTTCTGGTTTTATTTTGTACTGCTGCTCATTTCTTTACAACAATTACCCATGCAATTGACTAGAAAATCATTGTCCAGTTCTCTGGTCTGGAGTTACTTTCTGGTCCTGTTTAAGTTCTTCAGAATCATGTGACTTTTGTTAAGCCTGGCTTATCACTCTGTGCACCTCTTCTTTGTGCTCACTCGCGCAGGCACTGCCCAGAGTCCAGACGTACCTTTACCAAGCGGCTGATGCTGGAGAAGCACATTCAGCTGATGCATGGCATTAAAGACCCTGATGTGAAAGAGATGGCTGAGTCAGCCAATATGGAAGAAAGGGAAGTCAAAGAAGACACAAAGGTAATCACTTAAAAGATTAATCCAGACACCAAGAGTTGATTTTTTGTGGGCGTACATTCAGGATCTTTAAACACAAAGGTAGCTTGATCTCATAAAAGCCTGAGCCCAGAAGCAGGCTTTAACATTTGGTCAGCCCTGGAGGGGTCAGACAGTTGGATTAGATGAGCGTTGTAGGTCCCTTCCAGCTGAAGTGTTCTTTTCCGGCTTACTGTTGATGATGAGTGTTAGGAGGAAAGTAAAAATAGATGACAACACTGCCCAAAGATGTGTCACATGCAGATGTCAATCGGCACAAACAGAACTGGGTTTTAACATGTACAATTGTCCTCTACATGGCACTTTCAACCCAACACATTATCTCCTTACTTAAGTGTTAAAAATCTAGCAGCTGTGTCCGTTACCTTCATAAACACCGTGGAGCACATCCAAGCTACATAGGATGCAGGAGATTCTTGAGGAGTACTGGTGTTGGAAGAGCATCAAGGAGAATGTAAAAGAAGCATCGGTGTTATTAGTTTAGATAATCGTTATGTGACCATTCAACCTTAGCACAATGTTGGTTTGGTTACTAACAATCTGGGTATAATCTGTCAAATCGAATTTCAGCCATGAAATAATAAGTAAGTAAAGTGGAGGTCCAGAAGGTAGTGCTGAGAAGTTCCTGGGCTGCTGCCCTCTACCCAGCTGAGGTCTGGCTGCTGTGTGTAGCTGGATGCAGTTACGCTGGCAGGTATTTATACAGTGTGTTAGATGCTGTTGCTGTGTCAGAATGGGTGAGGCTGTGCCACTGCTAGTGAGGAAAGCCCCCAGTTTTCCAACTTGTACAACGTACATTTGCTTCAGTTATTTGAAATGCTGTGTCTGTCATAGCAGTTTGGAATCTACCAAGAGAAAGCTTGAGCAGTTTGTGAGGCACAGGTAGTTGCGAAAAGGACCCTGTGGTTATGATCTGCCATTTGTGTCTGTCTTTAGGTTCCTAGTCCAAAGCGCAAGTTGGAAGAGCCTGTGCTGGAGTTCAGGCCTCCACGAGGTGCCATTACTCAGCCACTGAAGAAGCTGAAGATCAATGTTTTTAAAGTGCACAAGTGTGCTGTTTGTGGCTTTACAACAGAAAATCTCCTCCAGTTTCATGAACACATTCCTCAGCATAAATCTGATGGCTCCTCGTACCAGTGCAGGGAATGTGGACTCTGCTACACATCTCATGTGTCCCTCTCCAGACATCTCTTTATTGTACATAAGTTGAAGGAGCCTCAGCCAGTGTCAAAACAAAATGGGTCTGGGGAGGATAATCAGCAAGAAAATAAACCAAATCATGAGGACGAATCATCTGACAATTCAGCATCAGACAGAAGATGTAAAGTTTGTGCAAAGACTTTTGAAACTGAAGCGGCCTTAAACACTCACATGAGAACACATGGCATGGCCTTCATCAAGTCCAAAAGAATGAGCTCAGCTGAGAAGTGATGGGATTGTTTGGAACTCAGAAACCTCTCCACATTGGAATACTAATGACACTTTTGCTACAGAAGTTCAAGGTATACTCTCGTTAACAGTACTGTCCAGGCTGTTGCAATACATTCTGCATAAAAGCGTGCCCTTCGCCTCGTCCTCTATCCCCTCAAACCATCCAAGCAGTATTTGAGTTGAAAAGACTTTGTATATATTTAAACTAATAACTTTTATACTCATTGTTATGTGTTTGTATCTGTATCCAGTGGAGAATTTGGGTTTTTCTGTTTTGTTTCTGCTTTTTTGTAGTCAGTTCCTTTAAAACAGAGTTCTGAATGCCGGGGCAGTTGCTTAGGTTCTCTTAGACTGTTTCTTTCAGAAGTGTTCAATTAAGAAAGTTCAGCTAAGGGAGGTGCATCAGAAAGCAGCACCTGGGAGGGCATTGGAGGGGGAGAAGCAAGCTAAGGGGAGATTTTAAATTCTAAGAACCTGTGCTTCTAAATATCTAAGGAAGTCCTTAACTTTCTCTTAAAAATATATGTATTTACAAAAGAAAAGTCCTACTGCATGTTTCAAATGCAGTGCTGGTTTTAGATGGCACCACTGGAGAGGTGCAGACTCCTAGAGTGATAAAGTACTTCTGAAAAGTATAATTGCACAACTCTCTGTATCATGAAGTGATTTTTGGGGTTGTTTAGGCTGTCAGGTGCTTGCGGTCGAAGCTCCAGTTGTTACAAAGGGCTGGCCTGCTCTGGACTTAGCAGATCCCATGTGATTAGAGAATAGGTTTATGATGATGGTGTTTTTGGTCAGGTAATTTATTAAACACTATATAGAAGTGCATACCCAGCATTATGTATTTTCCTTTCTGGCTGCTGACAGAAGGCAGTTAACCCTTGCTACAGGGGCTGGTGTTTCCCAGCTCTGGATGCTAATGCCAAACGTTCTGGTGCTCAGTGTCACAGGCAGCCACAGCTGTCGAGGGGCTGGCTGCAGCTGTGGCTGTCAGCTTTCGCTCGGGCCGTAGGAAGCTAGCACAGCCCATTCAGACCTGAGCCTGACGCCGCTAGTTAATGCTTTCACCAAGGACACCAAGGCCCCATGCTCTCCCTTCCATCTAGAGGTCTCTGTGAGAGTTGTATTTTTGGTTTGATTTTGCATTTTATACCTTGTATGTATCCCTAAAATACAAATTTTGTACTTTTTTTTAAAACAAAGGGTGTACATATAGATAGGTGCATGATACACAGTAGTAATTGTCTAGTTCCTTACAAGTCTTGCTGCTGTCAGACGTTACTATACACTATGTCCATTACAGCTGTATTAAACACATTTCATATGTAAATAAATGTGGAGCATTTTGCCCCTAAAGATTTGCGAGATTCTGTTATTTATCATTAAATGTTAACAGTTTGAAAATGAAGGTCTTCGAAAAAAGTAGGGATCCTTTCTGGCCACCTCTGTGAAAGTTCTTAGTCGCTCTGGAAATGGTGTTGTCAGAGACATTTGTTCTGCTTTCCCTCTTCATCCTCATTCTTCATTTGGTTCGTTGATAAATGCTTGTTATCCCACAGGCCTACTGAGTGCTTATGAGGTACTTCTCCATCCTGGAACACACAGCTGGCATCACAAGATCCTCCTCTGTAACGTACCCTGGCCATCACTGCCCTTACCATTCAGTGTATACCTCTTGAACACTTGTTTGTTGATGTGCACTGTCAACTGTACAACAAATGAGTTCTCACTATGCAGAATGGTGTTTTGTATAGAGTGAACAGATAATAAAAGTTAAGTTTTCACAGCCATTATTAATACCCTTATTCATTTTCACTTTTCACTGTCTTGCACCTGCAAGGGATGCTGTGAGCTAGTGACTTAGGCCACTGTTGGTAGTAAACCTCATAAAACCTCTCTGGGAGGCAGGAAACTGATCATATAGCCTCTGCTGGTTTACAGTCACTCTTTTGGTTAAACACAGAGATGCCACATTAGAGATGCTAATATTGCACATCACCTGCAGGAAGCAGGTTAGCACAGAAACACGAAGGAAGGCTTCAGGGAGTGTTTGGGCAGGAGAACAGTGTCAGTGTCGGGTCCGAGGTTGATGTGTGGTTGCTTCACTGAGAAACAGCACAGAAATAAGACAGCTTGTACCGTGTGTGGAAATAAACCACAAGCTGCTCAGGAAAGTTCTCAGTGCATCTTCATGGGGACACACACTTAACTTATCAGTGGGAAAGCACCAGAAAATGACAGCACGGGAGTCCACAGTAGCCCAGTGAAACAGCATGGAGCTGGTCCTCCGCTTTGTGCGCAGGGCCATACTGAGACACTTCCAAAACGTTCACTCTGACAGCAACAAAAATGCCCCTGAGAAAGGCTGTGAGACCAGCAGGAAGGAACAATGAACACAGGGAAGCAGGACACCAGGTCAGCCTGAGCTGCTTTGTTCTGTGCTATCAACCCCACAAGAAACCAAACACACTGCTGTGGGAAAAGCAGGCTGCTGCAGTAGGCCATGGGGCTCAGGGGAGGCAAGTGTGGCACACCCCGACTGCCAGGGGCCCTCAGCTGCTAGGCTTTCATATCCCTGAGCTGAGGGGACCTGTATGTGGCCAGCACAGCCAGTTGGCATGGGCCAATTGCCCAGGCTGCACGATAGCTAAGAGCCACTTTGCGGCACTGCTCGCAAGGCTGAAAAGCAAGTTTCCACCTGCATTGAAGTCAGGGGCCCCTGACCTTAGACCAGCTGCATTAGATTGGCTGCCCCCACTGCTGGCAGATTTGGTCTGTCTCCAGAATGAGTGGTTCTGGGTTTCTGAAGATAGCATGGGCTGTACTATACACCTTGCTGCACCTCTGGTGTCTCCTGTGATTCTGTGGACTCAGCCAGAAACATATCTAAGTGAATGGAAGTGTGGTGCTGCCCAGCACATGGCACCACAACTCCCATCTGCTCCCTCTGCTTTGGGGGTTACTGGGCACGGAGCACATATGGTACTGCTACCCCTGCGTGGTGCTCACAGCCCTTGCCTCCATGCGACTCCCCTGGTAGTCATGCAGCTGGCCAGGACTTGCTCAGGGAGGCATTTAGCCCTGTCTTGGCCTTCCAGCAGAGTGACACAGCAGAAGCTGAGTCTGGCTACCACAAGCACTGTACTTCCAGACTTGCCCGAGTCTGCTTCTGGAGAGCATTTACAGACACACAACTCAGCCTGGCAAAGATGCGAATGTTGTCAGTTCTTAAGGTCTGAGTATGGGTGGGGAATTGAGTAGGGCAGGCCTAGTTAGTTTTAAAAGGATTTTTATATAACCCTGACCTTTTCATTCTGTTAATATTACCTTTCTCAGTACACCTAGCACACACACACAGCTGCCAGGCCAGTAATAGGACACAGTTTATTTAAAAACCTTTCTCAAATATTAGGGCAGTTCAGGACTCAGTTCTTTGTATTTGAATTTCAGATTACCACTCAAAGGTTATCTGACGAGGCTCCCAGCAGGACGAAGGGCGGGTAATGGACTGAGAAGAGAAATAAGTGCAGAACACAGCAAACACAGCAGGCGCGAGCCTGCCCGACTCACATCCCCGGGCTTTGGGTACAAACTGGCCTCTCTAACTAGAGCGGGGTGCAGGAGGAGCCGGGAAGAAGGAGCACTTCTCTCCTCCCCCACACTTCTTCCCTTTGAAAAACACTGTGTTTTGAAAAGACCTGGTAAAGCAAGGCACAGGAAATGACCCAGATTAACCTGGAAAATTACCTGGAGGCACGGCTGGGGCACTACAGATTTCTCCTCTGACCTCCAGGCTCCTCCTCTAAAGAGGAAAAAAAAAAGACATTTGGAGCAATAATGTGACTATTAGCAAAATAATCTGAGCATTGCATCCTTCAGAGATATGCTCTGTAATGTGATTTGGCAGAAGCCTTTAGGCAGTTCATTTATTTCATGTCCTCAAATTCTGCTACTCTGTACTCTCCGACGCTAAGACACTGGTGGGAATATGGATGCCCTGCATTATGCCTGGGGCTCACTTGGAGCTGGTCCACCACTTGGCTAGCACTGCCATAGCTCTGCCTGCCGGATTAATATTGAGGGCTAAGCACGCCCATATTTCCTGGTTTAAGTGACTGCTGCTTTCTCAGTTAAAATGCAGAGCGGTCTCTGATGGATACAGTCATGCTCTAATTGGAGGAGCTACTGCCTTCAGATCTCACTTGGTCATTGCATCTACATCCCATTGCTGCTAGCAAAACGAGCAGAGAAACATCTTCATAAGCAGCACCAGCATTACTCCAGACAGTTTACCCCATGGAGGTGCTTTCCACACATGATCAGCTTCATTCAGGTAATAGCAGGCACCTCCCAACACTCAGGGAAGTCAAGGCACGGCCTCAAATAGCGGACTACAGCCAGAGGCCCTAATTCACCTCCACTGAGCCCAGCGCTCAGGGGCTCAAGTGCCAGCAGGTACCTCATTTCTGCTTCGCTCTCCTAGGCAGTGCTGCAGCCTGGGCTCCTCAGTGCAGGCTAAGCAAATGGCAAGTAGTGAACACTGTTACCAGCCAGCTCCCTGGCTGCTGCGGCGTGGCTGATCTCCTCAGGTAACATAGTTACAGGAGAGAGAGGAGATCGAAGGAATCATAAGCAGTTCGAGACACTGAAGCAACAAGAAATTACCATCTCCATGGAGAAACCAAGCAAGCAAACAAGCAAAACCTGGAACCACTTAGATCAAAGCACCTCTGAACTCAGCCAGAAACGCATCTAAGTGAATGGAAGTGTGGCGCTGCCCAGCCCACAGCCCCACAACAACTCCCACAACTCCCATCTACCCCCTCTGCTTTGAGGGTTACTGGGCATGAGGCACGTAGGTACTGCCAACCCTGCATGGTGACCACAGCCCTTGCCTCCATGCTACCTGCCCTGGTGCTCATGGGACTGGCCAGGACTCGCTCAGGGAGGCATTTAGCCCTGTCTTGTCCAACCTACAGAGCTCTGACTGAGGAGCGCAGTTATTGCACTTCCTCTGTGCTTTACTCCGAGTGGCTGTCAGTGGACTTCCAGGGCTTTCCCCATTAACCCGCAGTCTTCAGCTCAGGTCCAAGGTACTTGTTATTTGCCCAGCAGCAATATCTTTAAAAGCAAGGAGCTGCGATTCAAATACTACATATACAGGCAGCACTAATGCCTGGATGTTTGCAGAGCTCTGCCATATCGCCCAGAATGTCAAGAGCTACATTATTCTGTGTACCAAAAAATTAGCATAATTTTCTAGATGCAGAGCTCCAAAAGATCTACTGTACAAATACTGAAGGCAAGCACCTAGAGCACAGGAAGATTTCAAAATACATGTAAGCTACAGGAATCTAAATCATCCAGCTGATAAGCCAGCAGCAGAAGCCATCCTAGCATCTTTGGAAAAGCAAGTTGCTAATATGTTTCCCTTGACTCCCTATGAACTATGAGTGAGTAAAAGAGTTTTTGGAGCTTTGGAACTCTAATCAATAGCAAATTGACAGGCAGTGATATTACAAGAACACTACAGTCACAGAACCAAGGGTGGGTTTGCGCCTCAGACAAAAGAACATCACATCTCTCTGGCCAAAAGCTGATGCAGCTTCAGCCCTACCAGCTCCCAGTGCAAAGCTCTCTTCTTGCTTTTCTAAATTCTCCACACAATGGCTTTGCTTTCTCCCTCCCATTGTTACAAACCTGGATTTTATCACATGAAGTCTTTCATAGAATCATAGAATCAACCAGGTTGGAAGAGACCTCCAAGTAGTCCAACCTAGCACCCAGCCCTATCCAATCAACCAGACCATGGCACTAAATGCCCCATCCAGGCTTGTCTTGGACACCTCCAGGGACAGCGACTCCACCACCTCCCTGGGCAGCCCATTCCAATGCCAATCACTCTCTCTAGCAAGGACTTCCTCCTAACATCCAGCCTAGACCTCCCTCAGCACTGATTGAGGCTGTGTCCTCTTCTGTCCTGGATGCCTGGCAGCAGAGCCCAACCCCACCTGGCTACAGCCTCCCTGCAGGCAGCTGCAGGCAGCAATGAGCTCTGCCCTGAGCCTCCTCTGCTGCAGGCTGCACTCCCGCAGCTCCCTCAGCCTCTCCTCACAGGGCTCTGCTCCAGGCCCCTCCCCAGCCTTGCTGCCCTTCTCTGGGCACCCTCCAGCACCTCAACATCTCTCTTGAATTGAGTGGCCCAGAACTGGACACTTGTGAGTATTTACAGACCATTAGAGAAAGCCAGCAAGACATAACACAAGGTTACAAGAACTGCTGCGCAAAGGAACACTGCTGTCAGCCAGCTGAGGAGATGAAGGGTCTTACCAAGACAATGCCCAGCTAGTGTCCTTGGAGCTCCCTTTCCAGCGCCCATTTGGCATTTCTGTCCATCCATAATAGCCTCACGGGTCCCTCTGTGCTCTGACACCAGTCAGCGATAGTCACTCTCTTCCAGCTGTGTGCTAACAGACAATCTTAAGCAACTTCTGGCAAACACTGGGAACACCTTCCCAGTTCTCCTTCAAATTATTTGTTTCCATTTATCTTGGTAATGGTTCCCTTTGTTCTCTTGTTGCCATTCCCCATCTACAGGACCCAGTCCTGAACTCGTTGAAAACCTCCCTGAAGTGTGGTTTATTTCATTCCCGGGCAGTTACTGGGCCCTGGGCAATGCAACCCTTCCGGCAGCTGCTGATTCACTCAGCCCTTCTGCACGCAAGTCCGCTTCTGACAGATGTTGGTCTGCTTGTGGGGCCATGCAACAAACTGAATTTGGGAGAAAATGCAGACTGCAGATTCACAGAGTCATGGAATCAGCCAGGTTGGAAGAGACCTCCGAGCTCCTCCAGTCCAACCTAGCACCCAGCCCTGTCCAATCAACCAGACCACGGCACTAAGGCTCCCGAATGAACGCTGAGGTGAACAGCGGCTGCTGACATGAGTCGATCCCGCTCCTTCCAGCAGCTAGCGCGGCTGCCCACAGCTGCCACTGCTCTCAGAGGCAGACCCCACGGCAGACACGGGCGCCCACTCGCGCCCCGCTCCCGCCCAGCGCCTCCAGAGCAGCGCCCCCTGCCGCTCCGAGCGCCGCGCTGCTCCCGGCCCGCCCTCGCTTGACCCCGCCAATGAGCTGCGCACACGCAGCGGCGGCCCCGGCATAGCTGCCGTGCAACCGCCTGATCCAAAAGGCAGTGCGCGGGAGGTCCCCGCTCCCCGTCTTGCTTCACGGAAGGGTTTGGCTCGTTCCGCTCAGTCATGGGGTCTCAGCTTCTACCGAGAGCCCTCTGGGACGTCGCTGCCATCTGGCACCTGCGGGGGCAGGCGGCATGGGGCCTCTCTTTCAGGTCCCCTCGTTGCGGTTGCAGGCTGGGAAGTGCAGTCCCGGGGCCCGCGGAGGTGCGCCGAGGGTGAGCGGGGCAGTCGGAAGGAGACTACAACTCCCGGGGAGCAGAGGGGCCGCTTGCGCTGCTGTTCCCGGCGCCGGCGGTCGTTGCGGCTGGTGGGCATCGCCGGGGGCTGGGGTGCGTACGTCGTTCACCGTGCCCCACTCCGAGAAGCCGCCTCGGGGGCGCCGGTAGCGCCCCGCCGCCGGCGGGGTGTGACCCTTCGCGGGGGCCCGCCATGGACCTCTTTGGGGATCTGCGGCGCATGAACAAGCGACAGGTAGTGCCTCGGGGCGAGGGGGCCGAGGTCTGGGGCGGGATGCGGAGGCTGCTCGGAGGGCCCCAGCATTTCTCCTTCCGTATTGTACACCAGTGAGCCCCCCGACAAGTGGAGGTGGGCAGAGTCGGTTTCAACCGAAGCATGTTGCCAGGAGAAGGTAAAAAGAGTGTAAAGAAAGCTTATTCACAGCTGGTGAGTCTGCGGGATTTGGGGGCAGAGAGTAAGAGCGAGCGAGAAAGGTTTTCCGCACAAGATATTTCAGTTGGACAACAGCAGGAGACAGTCTTTTGTTTTCTCTTCTCTGCTCCCGCAGCTCCTCCTTTTGCGCAAAACTGTTCAGAGTACAAAGCTAGCTGCTGCTGAGCTTACAGCATTTCTTAGGTGTGTTTCCAGTAGTGGTGAGCTCGGGCAGGGCTCAGGGACGTGTGGTCACAGTAGATCCGGTCACTGGATGTTCCCTGTGTTTCCGAAGTCGCTGCAGGTGAGTTCTGTGGCACCTGGCACTAAAGAGAGGATGGCATATAGGAACAAGGAGGCACGGCTAGGGTACACGGGGGGCTGAAGCCTCCAGGCTGTACAGTTGGTCGCCCGTGTGTCAGTCTGCACCCTGGGAATCCTGCTGGGATCGGCGCTTGGCGTCAGATCCACCTCTGTGGACTCTCGAGTCAGTGGTGCATAGGGGTTGAAATTCTGTCTTCTGCTTCTGAATACCTCACAGTAACTTCTTAAAGCTGTGTTCTTGTTTCATGCAGCTGTATTACCAGGTCTTGAATTTTGCCATGATTGTGTCTTCTGCCCTTATGATATGGAAAGGGTTGATCGTCATTACTGGCAGTGAAAGCCCTATTGTGGTGGTGCTCAGGTAAATCAACATAAAGGCTTTTTGTTAAAAGCCAAATACTGTTTTGTCCTTTGTCTCTTCCCCTTCCTCCTTGGCCAGATTCTGAGTCTGAAATCCGGCCTGGCTGAAGTGCTGTAACAGTTAGGTTCTTCTGACATATAGCAGAGGCTGCTTTCCCGCAGTCCAGCCTTCAGGGGAGGTTGTAGAAGTAGCAGATATGTGAAACCTTTTTAAATCTGGGTTTGTTCACCTAGACAAACTACTCAAGATTACATATATATATATATATATATATATATATATATATATATATATATATGTATTCTGCTGCTTTGGGGTAGACATTAGGATTCCAGAAAGTTCATTCTGGTTTACAAAAAATACACATAATCCTATGAAGCTTCTTTTGTCTCCTAAAGAAAATAAGTAAATGTGTAGCACTTCCTGAAGCCACCGAGCACTTCCCAGTCTAACTGTTAATTTCCCTTTTTTTTTTTACCATATGTATACTTACTTTTGGATTGTATTACAGCAAAACTCTTAAATTTTACTCGTGTGTTGCCTCTCTCTCAGTGGTAACTCGCTTCTGGTGTAAAAAGAGCCAGTCCTGCGGGCCCCTTAGTGCTCATCAGCCACCTGAGGTTAAACACATGTTCACAGAAGATGTTCAGCCTTACACAAGTGGGGGGGATGTCAGCAAGGAATGTATTCAGTCAGCAGTAGTGTTTGAGCGGGAATTGTCCATGTTGTGAATCTGGATCCTGCCTCAAATGTTGTTCCCAAAAGAGGCTCTGGCTGGCTTTGAAAAAAGGCATGGGTTTTCAGTTCAGTAATAGGAATCACTGCTGTAAGGTTAACTAACTCTTGCTCCTGGCAGTGAAGCTCTATGTAGAGAAGTACTTCCTATCGTACTGGGAAATGTGTTTTGTTCCTTTTGAGTTTCTTTCAGTGAGGCAGTAAGGAAGCCTTCTGTAGGTCGCCTCAGCTTGAGACGGGGATTTGGGTTGTGTCAAATGTCTTTGTGGTAAAGGTGCAGCTTTCAGTTAAACTTGTGAGTTTATTCGTAAGAATGAATTGTTCCTTGTTTTCGTGGTTCTTTCGTTTACCTTAATGCTAATAAACTCCCTCTTTCTGTTTGTAGTGGCAGCATGGAACCTGCTTTTCACAGAGGAGACCTGCTGTTCTTAACAAATTTCCATGATGACCCAATCAGAGCTGGTGAAATAGTCGTTTTTAAAGTTGAAGGCAGAGACATTCCAATAGTTCACAGAGTAATCAAAATCCATGAAAAGTAATGCAGCTTGGCATTTTCCTTCTTTGTATGCATAGTTCCCTTTGCCATGACTTTCAGTTACAGTTTAATTGGATAGTGTATTATGAAAGAGGCAGCCCAGGATATGCTGTAAGATAAAACTCATCTCTAGAGCATCATCCGCTCTTGTCCTCAGCTCTGTCTGTGGCACTCTTCTTGAGCAACTCCTGCCCTTCAGCAGAGTTACTCAGGTTCACATCAGGTATACTGTGGCCAAGGAGGAGTCCAGTAACACAAGCAGCACCTGTAGTGTCTGCCAGCAGTAGCAGTAGGTGTGGGAGCAGATTCTGCTGCTGTACTGAGTGGTGGAACTGGGATTTTGGCTGCTTCTGAAAGCAATTCTCTGAGAACAGGTGAGGATTCAGATCAGAGCTGTAGACAAAGTCTGACAGGGGTGAGACCTTTGCTAGCTGAAGTTTCCCAGAAAAGGTGTTTGACTCAGAATGGCAGAAGAGATCCTCACTCTCTTTGTGTCTGTTAGTTGCACGCCAGCAAAGGTTTGTGCTGCAGAGCAGCATTTCCATGGCATGGGTTGCCCTTCCTTGCATCATCTACCTGCTACGATCAGCAGCTCTTTCCCAAACCAGAGAGGCAGCTCTCTTCCTAATTCTGCGCAGCAAAAAGCTCATCTGGAGGTGGCAACCATCGACACATTTTCTGCTCCACTTTCTTAAGGGAAGATTTCAGGGTCTGCTTCGTCTGAAATGTGTGGTTTAAATTCTGGTAAATTCCTTCTCCAATGTGTGATGCTTTAACAGGCTCTTTATTGCATAACTTTTGGGGGAAAAGGCAGCTGAACAAAACCCCCCAGCCAACCAACCAACAATCCCACCGTGTTATTAGTCAGCATTTCAGAGTTAAATTTCTGCCCTGGTGAAAGTGCAGAAGGCTGGGCAGTATCCCCTTCGTGTCTGTTGTGTCACTGCTGACATGGGATGCCAATCTAGGAGTGCTTTGCAAACATTTCTTGTTAAAACCTGTCAGTGAAGTCTGTCATGAGGGTGATTTAATGACGTTTGGTTGGTAGGCAAGACAGGCAAGCCTGGAAGTGAATGTTATCTAATCACACAACACTTTTCATCTTCATTGTGCTTTGTAGATGTTAACTGAGTTTATTTTAATTAAGTGGTATTTTGTTTTTCCCCACCATGCCTTCTAGGGAAAATGGGAACATCAAATTTCTGACCAAAGGTGATAATAATGAAGTTGATGATAGAGGCTTGTACAAAGAAGGTCAGAACTGGTTAGAGAAGAAAGATGTTGTTGGAAGAGCAAGAGGGTAAGTGAAGCAGAACGGCTGTGTTCTTTGTGATTGAGAGGACATGAATCAGTTCTCTTGGTACAAACTAGATCTGGTGTGGCTTCAGAAAGGTTTCTTAAAATGTTAATTGACAAACTGCTTTACATGGCAGAGTTTTTCTGTAGTCGCCTCACTGACAGGGAGAGTGGAAATTAACTTTTGTTTTAAAGACACACAACAAATAATTCACCAGTAAATGCGAAATTAACCAACTTATCCTTCTCATTGCTAGAAATTACTAGGGAATTGTTTCTACTTTCCATGGGAAATGTATTCAACATTGGAGCTTTTGGCTTTGTCCCCTTCCCCAGCTGAGATAAAGTCTCTTAAGGTTTTTCTTAAATGATTTCAATAATTTTTTTATCTAAGAGGGAAAAAAATCCCATTCAGATATACATTAGTGACAGGTGTAAATGGCTGTTTTGCACTAAAACAAGGCTGAGTCACTCTGAAACATTTCACTGCTATATTTGGGGGTTAATTTTACCTTCATCTTTGTCAATTACAGGTTCTTGCCTTATGTTGGCATGGTAACTATAATAATGAATGACTACCCCAAATTTAAGGTATGTACATAGAGTGGTTGAATTGAAGCTGTAGCAAGTAAAGATCATTAGTCTTGCATGTAAGAGTACATGTTAATGAGCAGGTTTCTGTAGATGGGCACCTAGTGTAAACTAAGCTGTTTTCTTGCCTGATGTAGCCTGTTTGTTGTCCAGCAGGAGTTAGTGCTTGCAATCACTCGAAAACAGGTAACTTAGAGGAATTTCACAAGTCAGGTGTGTGCTGTTGTGGTTCCTATTTATGGTGAAGCTAAATGCATTTAAAATAGTCCTGGAATTCTGCAGGAACACGACTCTTAACTGTACTTGTCTGGAAGCTGTAGTGCGGTGAGGGCACACTTTGAAGAGCAGTTTCACCAGGAGGAGCAGTTACAGTCGCTCTGTGTTCTCTTCCCTTCTGCAGTATGCTCTGCTGGCAGTCATGGGAGCGTACGTACTGCTGAAGCGGGAGTCCTAAAGCCAGCCACTTTGCCAGCAGCAAGGGACACACTTAAAGAAACCTGATACATGTCAGATGTTCTCGTTTCTGAGCACAGCTACAAAATGTGCAAGTTTTCCGCCTGTCTAAATTGTACAAGTACCAAATAAAGCTTTTGGCTGTTGGTTAACCATGTCATGGCATATTTGCGTGAGATGCTGCTTTTAGCTTGCCTTCTGCTTGTTGGGAAGACACTGCCCTGAGTGAAGACAGCTTGTGGTGCCCCTTGATATGCTGTGGTGGATTTTCTTCAGTGGTACTGCATAGAATCATAGAATCAACCAGGTTAGAAGAAACCTCCAAGTTCCTCCATCCCTATCCAGTCATCCAGACCATGGCACTAAGTGCCCCATCCAGTCTTTTCTTGAACACCACCTTCCTGGGCAACCCATTCCAATGCCAGTCACTCTCTCTGGCAAGAACTTCCTCCTGATATCCAGCCTAGACCTCCCCTGGCACAATTTGAGACTGTGTCCCTTATTCTATTGGTGGTTGCCTGAGAGAAGAGAACAACCCCACCTAGCTACAACCTCCCTTCAGGTAGTTGCAGAGAGCAGTGAAGTCTGCCCTGAGCCTCTTCCGCAGGCTACACAGCCCCAGCTTCCTCAGCCTCTCCTCACAGGGCTGTGCTCCAGGCCCCTCCCCAGCCTTACTGCCCTTCTCTGGACATGTTCCAGTATCTCAACATCTCTCTTGAATTGAGGAGCCCAGAACTGGACACAGTACTCAAGGTGTGGCCTGACCAGTGCTGGGTAACCTCCCTTGTCTTAGTGGCCACACTGTTCCTGATCCAGGCCAGGATGCCATTGGCTCTCCTGCTCACCCGGGTACACTGCTGGCTCATGTTCAGCTACTGTCTACCAGCACCCCCAAGTCCCTCTACTGCCTGCTTGCTCCTCAGCCATTCTGTCCCCAGCCTGTAGTGCTGCTTGGGGTTGTTGTAGCCCAAGTGCAGAACCCTTAGCCTTGCATCTGAACCCAGGCTGAATCTTGTGCATGATTAGTTGTAGTGCCTGTTAGCACCCTTTCCATGCATGCCCAGGACTTTAAGGAAGTTGAACATCTTCCTATGAGGAGAGTCTGAGGCAGCTGGAGAGGAGATGACTAAGGGGTGACCTCATTCGTGTTTATAAGTATGTAAGGGATTAGTGCCAGGAGGGTGGAGCTAGCCTCTTCTCAGCGATGCCCAGTGACAGGGCAAGGGGCAATGGGGGGAAGTTGAGGCATAGGAGGTTCCATGTGAACCTCAGGAAGAATTTTTTTTCACTGTGAGGGTGACAGCACTGGAACAGGCTGCTCGGGGAGGTTGTGAAGTCTCCCTCTCTGGAGATATTCGAGAACCATCTGGATGTGTTCCAGTGTGCTCTGCTCTGGCAGGGGGGCTGGACCAGATGATCTTTCAAGGTCCCAGTCTCTGACATTCTATGATCCTAAGGACATGTTTCTGGGTTGGAGCGGATAGTGAGCTGTAGGGGTTCAGACTTGTGCCTCAAGTCAGTTGTCTAGGTGCAGCTGGTGAGAATAGTCAAGGAGGAATCTTTCATTCCGATTAAGAACTGAGAGATGGAAACTTGGAGATTTTTGCTCCTGTGTAGTGTGACAAAAAGGTGATGGCCTGGTTCTGGGAGGCCTGACTTCCCGGGAGTGTGCACGCTCTAGAAGTCAGGCTGTCAGCCGTTCTGTCACGACATGCTTAGCAGTGAGACGAGCCTGACAAAAAGGTTTTTGGGGGCGTTCCTGTCGCTGTAGATCGCTGTATGAAGGCACAGCCCAGTCCCTGGGAAGCATTACCAACTCACAGGCTGGTTTGGAGAATTCCTTGTTCTCTCCTATGGTGTGATACCCAAGTGGTGTTAAAGTTGATCTTTCGTGCTAAAACTTTCCTGATAACTGCCTTATTTGAAATTCTGGATTTTTCTCTTCCTGACTTCTGTTGTCAGTGTTGTACCCTCCACAAAGCAGAACTTGTTTGCCTGCCTTGCTTTGTTTCTGTACTTCGCCAAGGAACAGCATGCTGCTTTTTTTCCCTGTGGAGTTTTGTTACTTCTGTAATCCTTTTCCTCTACAAAACCACACCATTATATGACAATGGCACCTCTTCTAGTCCAACAGCTTAGTGCTGAAAAGCCAACAACGGCTGCATTTCTCCAAGTAATACTACTTTTGTGTCCTACTGAGTAGTTTTCATGACAAACCATATTGTAAAAATGACTTACTTTGTGTCAAATTGTGTAGTAATAAACCAGAGTATAATAAATGGCATGTTAGAATAATTTAGGGATCCTTAACGCAGTCTTCCCTGAAGTGTACCATCACAGTTAGGGAAAACTCATTTTACTTCTGGAGACAGTGCAATGAGATTTTTTTTTTCATCCCAAACGTTGCTGAAATCAGAATTTATTCCCATCTGCCTACACCAGTGCAATCACAATCTGCTCTGAGAGTTTTGGACACAACCTAGGTGACAAATTTGGCACAATATTATGGGATTTTTTTCCTGTGTTGAGCAACTATGGGCTGGTACTTGAAGAAGTCCCTGCTTATCACAAGGGGAGTAGACTATTTGACCTTTAAAGGTCCCTTCAGGCCCAAGTGATTCTGTAAGTCTATGGCTGTATGAAGACAGCCCTGCAGCAGGGCACAGGCTCAGCCTGCAGTTCACATCCCCATCACTCTGCGCCCCAGGACTGGCCTGCAGCAGTGTCACCTCAAGCATTTGATCTTCTCCAGCAGGACTCAGCTGGGAATACCTCTTGTCTGGCCAGCAACACTTCCTGAGAATTCAGAAACAGATGAACTGAACCCCCCTGCCACAGACCCAGCAATGCGATGGCTGCTACAGCACACTGACATAGGTGGAGTGTGCAACAAGCAACCACTCCAGCTTAGCTTCAGCTCTCCAGGCCTAGGACTTCCTAAACTGCAGCACAAACAGTAGCATGTGTCTCAAACTGCGCCTTATTAACCGAGTATTTATTATTTCCTGTTGTCAAGCCTCTGTAAAGTTATGGGGAAATGTCTTCTGTTCTTCAGGGAACTGCTGCTACAGAGTCCATTTCCCAGTTATTTGCAGAGTGCCTGCCCTGACAGCAGCTTTGCAGGGCTGGAGATTAGTGCCTTTAGCATCCCCAACATTTACAAAGTATTCCTCAGTGATCACACCCTGTTATTACATTGCTGATGTGCTTAAACCTTTGTTTGCTCGGTGTCTGTGTCAGAGCTGTCTCCAGTGTCAGGATCAGCACAAAGACAGTGATGAAAGGTACACTGTTTTCCTTTTACCCCTTTTTATTTCCATAAACCCTGCCTTGCTGATAGAACAGTCAGTTGTCTAAGATGTAAAGGAAGCAAATCAAAGAGCATTGTTGTGGTTACAGCATGGAAAACCCATTAGTGTTTTCCTGCCATGGAGCACAGCAGCAGTTTGCTTTGCTGTGGGATATGGGAAAAGCAGAAAGGTATTTTGAAATGGAGAGAGGTGTTTCTTGATGTCATTATTGGATTGCTTCTCTAAGGAAAGAAGGTGGTCTGGTACAAATTAGCAGCTCTGTAAATCAGCATTTTTCACTGTAACTTTAGTCACCTAAAGGGTAAACTAATTTAAACTTCAAGTCTGTAATAGAAGGTATAAGAGTAGAATTGTATAAGAACAATCTCAAAGTGTCTCCAGGCAGCACACAATAAGATTTCATGTGAGGGCAGAGCCTGTGGTGCATGACATGTATGGAGACATGGTCCAGATCCAAAAGGCAAGAAAGGTTTCTTCGTTTTGCATAGTGTTTGTGGTTAAAGAGACTTAGGGCTTCCAGGCAGCAAGGACTAAGAACTCGTGGTTTGGCATTGTGAGCCCAAGCCTATTAACAGCATAGGTGTTGCCTGCAGCTGCTAGGTGAGTTACTGACTAGCAGGTTTCACTGTTGAGTGCATAAAGCAGCAAAAGGAAAACCCCTGGCAACAGCTGAAAAGTAACACAAGTACCATACAAAAAGGAATACTAGGCAAAAAGTTACTCCCTGAGTTAATCCATGCAAATGTGGTGATTCCAGGGACATGACCTGCTGATGGTTTTCCCTTGCCTTAGCTACCCAGTGGAACAAGGTCAGAGGGAACCCATGGAGCAGCCAGGGCTAAAACAAGGGGCAACGGCACCTGTGCTATGTTTGGCACCCCAGTCCCTGAGGCTGGTGCCATAGCCCAGGGCTGAGGACCCAGCACAGAGACAGGTCCAGCACAGCAGCCTGAGAGGAGGATGGTCAAGAGGGCTTCCGGTACAGCCTCTGTAGCTTAGGAAAACCAAACGTTATACTTTGGTTGGTTGTTGGTTGGGGTTTTATTGTTTTGGTTTGGGGTTTTTTTGTTTTGTGGGGATGGGGTCTGTTGTGGGTTTTTTGGGTTTGTGGGTTGGGTTTTTCTCCTGACAATGGACGGTTTCCTGAATTTTCAGTTTCCTGCCTTGAATAGCAGTGAACAATTAGAATTTCCCATGGATGGCAATGTTGTGTTTGATGGGCTGTCGCTCAGCACGGAGCACATGCTGTCTGCGGCTGCACTCAAGGCTGCACAGTGGAACTCCTGAATGAGGCATGAGAATACCACAGCAAATTAAACTAGAATGCATAATTAATAACCACAATAAAAGAATGAATCACATTGATCAGTAAAAGAAGATGCAATAGACTAAGACTAAACAAGGGAACTATTTAGCTCATAGAGTAGCATACACAACTGACTTCCAAAGTGATTGCACTAGTTAGTTTGCTCAGTAATTATGTTAATTCGCATCCATGGTACTTTCCATTGGGTATCATTCAGTTCCAGTGGAGAAGGGCAGGCTGAAGGATCTGGCAAGTTCCTCACAGCTCTGTAACTGCGTGTGGGACTTCCTGACATAGTTCTCTAGACAGCAGAGTTATCACATAAACTGTACCAGTTGCACATGACTTCATCCCTGTCTCTGTTGTCCCACTCTCCTGGGACAAACAGCACATCAGGACTCAAAATCTCTCTGCTACTCATCCACCTTCATTTCAGTGTCACTGCTTACACGTCTGGGGCTAAACATGCGTTTAAGCATTCTGCTTCTTCACAGCCCTTGCAGCTGTACAGTCCCCTTCACCCATCCTTGCCTCTGCACTGCCTCTTCATTGAAGGTGGCCAAAAGTTGGTCAATTCCAGGTGTCTTAGAATGCTGGGAAGTTAACAGTCTCTCTGCAAGGAAAGAACAAAGTCCTGTGAAGCTCTGAGCCACATCGCTGTCACCTGTGACAGCAAACTCAGGTGATAGTGGAAGTTAAAAGAAACTGCACAAGATTTTCTATTTCAATGAGCTTCACCTGATGTCCTTTGTGTTTGGTTGCTTCACAGGCATTGCTCTTACAAAATACCGGAACTTTTGTTGTTGTTTTTCTCCTAAGCACTCGTGCAAGATTTTCAACCTGTTTGGCCATTTTAGTGTACAGCACTTCTGTGAACCTTGCCCTAAAACAGGAGATTCGTTTTAGGAGAAACTGCTTGTAAAGACACGCAGATCCTGCAGCAGAAATGGAGCTGGGGCACCCCGGCGCTCCGGTCCAGCGTCCTGGGGGGCTCAGCCTGGCAGCAGCGCCTATTTCATGGGCTCTGAGGGCCCGGGGCCGGCTCACCCGGGATCGGAACGGGACGATTCACTGATCGCTATTCCCAGGGAAGCCTAATCGAGCCGATGGCGGCCCGGAGCGCCCTCGGGGGCGACTGGGAAATGTCGGGCCCCGGGACCTGCGCCCCCAATCCCGCCCCGCGCCGGGAGCCTGCCGGGGCGGAAAGGCGGGCGGCAGACCGAGGCTGCCGGCAGCGGCCCCGGCCCCCGCCCCCGCCGGAGGCAGGACGGAGGCCTGGGGGGCCAGGGGCGGCCGCAACCTCGGCCCCGTGAGGAGGCGTCAGGCGCGGGCGCTCCACTCGCACCCGGTCCTGGCTCCGTATAAATGGGGGGCGGCAGCAGCGGCGCTTCGTCGAGACGGAGCCGCGGGCAGAGGCAGCCCGCAGCGAAGAGCGGCTCAGCATCGGCCCCGGCAGCGACAGGATGGGCGGAGGCGGCCCACGGCGGTCCGGTGCGCTGCCGCTGCTGGCGCTGGCGCTTTTGGCGGCGCAGGGCAGCGCGGCCCCGCTGCAGCCCGGCAGCTCCCCCGCCATCACCAAGATCTATCCCCGCGGCAGCCACTGGGCTGTGGGTAAGTCCCAGTGTCCCCGCCACTGCCCGGCTACCGGCAGTTCCCTCCGCGCCCCGCCTGGCCGTGTCGCTCTCCGCCCGGCTCGACGGCTCCCCGTGCCTTTGGGGGCAGCGGCACGCAGCCGCAACCTCGGCCGCGGGGACAGGGTTACGACAGATTGACGTTCCACCGGGACTCCCGATGCTGGTTGCTCTGTCCCCGCCGACGAGCTGCTGGCGGCGAGTGCCCCGGTGCCGGGATGGGGCGGAGGACCGTGGCCGCTGCACTGGCGGCAGGCTGCTCAGCATTGCCGCGTCGCGTTGTCCCGGGCAGAGCCCGCAAGGAGCTGCGCTCGCCGCCTCCCGCCTCCCGGTGTCTGACGCGCCTCCGGTCCTTAGGATAAACGTGTGGTAGTCGGGCTCCCCCGCGGAGCCGCCGGGCTTGTACCCCTTATCCCGGGCCGGTCCTGTCCTGCCGGCTCTTTGAGCCCCAGAGCCGACGGCGCGGAGCAGCGCTGACGCGGCAGCAGCCCGCGCCCGGTCCGCCCGCGGTCTCCGAACCCGGCCGTTGTGTTTCTCACCGCTGCCTGCCCCAGGGATGCAGGAGCACGGGCCCGAACCCGGAGCAGCTGGACGGGGCCCACGAGCTCCCACAGAGCCAACACGTCGGGGAGTCCCAGACCTCGCGGGGGCCCTGGCCGCACGGCCGGGAGGAGGTTCCACTGGAGCTGTCGCTCCCTGTCCGCTCTCCTCTACTCCTCTCGGCAGCCTAAAGCCCTCTGTGCCTTCACGGCACTGAATCTGGGTCTGTCGGAGCTGCATCCAGTTCAGCTCCTGCATGGGCGTACCCCAGAGTTCCCACATCCCATGTCAAGACAGAGAATGTCTGAAGCCTACAGCTTCTCTATCTGCTCCTGATTCCAGCAGTTCTTCCCAGATCCCTCTCCCCGGCTCCGGGCAAAATGCGACGTTTCCTCTGGCAATGTAGCATAGGAGATAGAGGAAATTAACTGTGACAAAACATCCAGCCCCAGCTGTGCTTCAACTTTGACATCACCTAACCCCTTCCCTCTATCCTGTCAGTGAGTAACAACTTCCCATGTCTGAACAATCAGTTCTCTGCCTGTTTTCGCTAATTTCATGCCACTGTCGTGCTTGTTACAGGACATTTAATGGGGAAAAAGAGCACGGGAGGTTTTCCTTACGTTTACGAGGAAGACAACAAGCCCCCGCTTTCGGCTTTACCTGAGAATCTCAAGCAGCTGGAAGATTATCTGCAGTGGGAAGAAATCTCAAAATACTTGCTGCGGCTGCTGGAAGGGAATGAAAACAAAAGCACTCACTTTTTAAAAGGGGGGCTTCCCTGGTATGCCAGGAACAGCTGGGAGAGGGATGACACCAGCAGCTGGAAAGATGTAAGTAAGCTAAAAGCTGTAAGAGCACTGCCTATGTTCAGATTTCGTTTGCAGTAATAAATCAGCTTCTGCTAACACGTGGGTTGTTCAGAAAAGCAGCAGAAATGCATCTCGAGCACTAGTCGTGGATGTAAAGGCTCGACTCCTGATCAGAGACTGTCATTCACAGATTGGTCTCTTTAGGTATTAGTTTGCTGCTGGGCATAACCTCAGCTGACACGAAGCAGATTTTAGTGTCTGGATTCCACTCAAGTGGCTTGGTCATTCCATTCCCTTCTTCATGAGTTCTGTGCAGAATTCTTCTGGGTGATGCCAAAACACAACAGCAAGATTAATGTGTTTCCTTAAGGCTGTTATTGGGAAGATTGCTTTTTGTTCTCTAGTATGAAGTAATTAATACTCTTAGGCTAACTGCAGGCTGGTGCAGTGAAGTCAATGAATACTTTGAGTTTGCTTTGAAAATGGCTCAAAGCATATCTATTAAAGTAAGCCACAGCAAAGTCTCTTACACTGCTGATGTGAATACTGCACATAGGTCCCTTTCTGTCTGCAGCCTTGTGAAGGTGATGCTTGTAATGACTGTGATTAGTCCTATCTGAAAAGAAACTCTCTCATCTTCATCTCTGCAATGTACAGCTTTGTAATCAGATCAGGTGAACAAATACCATTACACTATGTAAAAAAGAAAACATTTTGACTTCTAAAAGTATCTGGTAGTAAAACATACTTTAAAAGGCTTGAGAACTGCCTCTGGTAGATTGAATATGTGTGTACTCTTACCTTAAACTAAGACCCACTTGTTTTTATGAGCAGACATTGAATATATACATGGAATAATAAGATTTTTGCCTTAAATATCCAGCTTTCTTCAATGATTAGTAAAAAATCATGACTAAGGCTGATGACAACTTGCAGAAACCCATGCTGCTGCAGAACCTTTGATTTCCAGCATTCTGCAGTTCCTTTGTCTCCTTGCAGAAGTAAAATAGAATCATGAGAACAGGAGGTAGCCTGTACTGGACACAGATACCTGATTGTGTGCAGCCTAGATCAGATGTGTGTTCTTTGCCCTTGGCTTCAAAAGGTAAAAGCTCAGCACCTGAAGGTTAAGCTATATAAATTCTTGAGATCTGCCTTCCAGGTGAAGAAGACCTGAAGGTAAAGGAATGTCCTTTACATTTTTGAGGGCTGTGATAGTTTCCCAAGCATTTAAATAATGGTAATCATTATTTCTTATAAAGGAGGCCTTGTTTATGACAGTGGCACTCTGCTCTAGCTGCAGAGGTCAGACACCGGTGTACCGGCCGATACAAGAGCCTGAATGCCCTTTGGAAGTTGATTCTGTAGATTTTTCTGGATGCGAGGGGTTCCACGTTGCACAAACTTGGTTAGGCAGCACCTTTGTTTGGGTGCTGCTGCACCGCTGTTAGTGAAGGTGTGCACGTGCAGGAAGGATGAACGTCACTACCTGCCTGGGTGGAAGATGGCCAAGTAGAGCCAACTGGCAATGATGGTGCAGTGCCTGTGAGAAGTTTGTGCTTGGCATTAAACACTTCTTCAGTCCCACTGTGTCTGAGTTTGACAGAGGAGCTAGCGGACCCCCACGTTTACAGCGGGTTCTGCTCGCAGGAAAATGGCCTGTCAGACTGAGGTATCACAGTGTGTCCAAACCAAGGACTTTGTTTCAGGGACTCATTCAAATTCATAGAATCATGGAATGGTTTAGGTTGGAGGGGACCTCAAAGCTCATCCAGTTCCACCCCCCCGCCATAGGCAGGGACACCTCCCACTAGAACAGGTCACTCAAGGCCTCATCCAACCTGGCTCTGAACACCTCCAGGAAGGAGCAGCCACAACCTCCCTGGGCAGCCTGTGCCAGTGTCTCACCACCCTCCCTGTAAAGAACCCTTTCCTAACATTAGTTTGAATCTCCTCTCTTCCAGTTTAAACTCGTTACCCCTCGTCTTGTCATTACAAGACCTTGTCAATAGTCCATCCCCAGCCCTCCTGTAAGCCCCCTTCAGATACTGGAAGGCTACTACAAGGTCTCCTCTTCTCCAGGCTGAAGAGCCCAACTCTCTGAGCCTGTCCTCATAGCAGAGCTGCTGCAGCCCTCTGAGTGTCTTGGTGGCCTCCTCTGGTCTGTCTCCAACAGTTCAGTGTCCTTCCCGTGTTGGGCTCCAGAACTGCACACAGTAAATTCTGTTACTTTAGTTCTGAATTTGAGATGAGGAATCCCCAAAGCTAAAGGAGCGCAGAGGTGAACTTCAGGTTGCTCCACTCAGGGTCTTACTCCCCACTTCAACTCACATGGTGCTACTGGACGCTTCTCACCAGTACAAAGACTCTTGCCTAAGACTCACCCGGGGCAGAAGCACTGATGGGCTGTAATGCACCAACAGCCAAAAATGCCAGGGAGATGAGCAGAGCAGTTCTGGGAATTATTCTTAGAGTGAAGGCCCTAAATTACCTACTTCTGTTTTCAGTTAGCATCAGGCAGATAAAGGTGTTGCCTGCTCTTGATTCTGTGAATAAGCCACAGTTAAAGTAGTTAGAGATTAGAAGGGAAATACCTCCTGCTATTTGGGCTGGGAGTAAAAGTAAGTTGGAAAATAAGCTTTGAATTGCTTCTGGGGCTTGTCTTTTTCCCACTAATGAGGCACTGTATAAATGAGATGGCAGTCAGAGCTATTCAGGAGAGCAGTTGGTTATGCCACTAACCAAGACAAATGAGGGCTGTTTTGGAGAGATTATTAGGAATGTGTTCGTTCCCGTGAGGAGTGCACAGAGCTGATATATATTAGGCTTATTAGCTTAGCAGAAGACTTTTTTCAGAACTGGTCCATAAATAACACTTTTCTCCTTTTATTAGATGATGGATTATCTGCTTCAAGTTGTGAATATGAAAGAGAGTGCTCCGAGCTGAAAGAAGGTCTCTAAACCGTGAAGAGATGGAATACTTTCCACAAGAGACTGTGTTTCACAAGCACTCGGTCATATCAGATAATCAACAAGGTCTCTTTCTGTAAACACGATTTCCATGGTGTGAAATACCTAAATACACATACTCTTGTGTGTTTCAGCAACGACTACATGCTACTTCATTTTCAAGGTTGCATTTTCTCACTTGAATGGCTTTGATATTCTTAAGTGTCATGGAAGGGTCTTCCAATTAATTATCTGACTTACCTATCCAATCACTTCATCTCCTAGTCCAAATCTACATGGCATTTCCACAGTCACAATAAACAGTACTGATAAAAAGGCTGAGTTTACACTTTTGTTTCAGTTAATAAAGTGGGAACTGGCCGTGCCACACCTGGTAACGATGAAACAGCAGAGTGACTCATTGTCCACTGAAGCTCTTCTGAACCGCTCCCCCAGTCTGGCGTTTTTTTCTGATCCAGGGAAGATGATCCTGCCTTCCCCAGGTATCACTGGGCCGATTCCAAGCTTGCCTTGGACTTCCACAGGCAGGCAGAAGCAGGTCTCCTGTCAGGGGTTGTGCCTCCTGGTTTGACTCGGAGGAGGTGTGGCAGCTCAGCATGCTCCCTTCACCTATGTTAGCAGGTCCAGTACTGTTGCATGTCCACGTGAGACCAAAGGGAGAACATTGTCTCTCCCAAGAACAAGCTTGTGGGGCTTCAGCACACCGTAGCCAAGCAATGCTTCTGCCTCAGCTGTAATTCTCTGTCCTGAGCAGTCACCGCATCAGAAGTCCAGACAAGGAGATAATGTCCTGCCTTTCCTCAAAGGAGCATGCTCAGTCCAGACTGTAAGGACAACAGGAGGCATCCCTCCATGAATGGCTCAACACAGCACGTCTGGATGAAGAGGTGACACTGCTCAGCACTGGTGACCCCACCAGTACTGTGTCCAGTTCTGAGCATCCTCGTACAAGGGAGACATAGGCAAACCAGAGAGAGTCCAACAAAGGGCCTCAGCAGATGATTAAGGGGCTGGAGCACATTTCCTGGGAGCAAAGCCTGGAGAAAAGCTCTCAGAGGGTCTCTGAGGGAGAAGAGAGGGCCAGGCTCTTTCCAGAGATACTCAAAGACAGGACCAGGAGCAACAGGCACCACTGAACATCAGGAAACATTTTGTCACCGTGAAGATGGCAGCACACCGGCACAGGCTGCCTGTGGGGCTAGGTGATAGATATTCAAAAGCCATCTGGATATGGTCCTGAGCAACCTGTTCTCTGTGACCTGGCCTAAGCAGATAGTAGGACAGGTGACCTCTACAGGTCCATTTCAGCCTCGGGCATGGAAGGGAGAGCGGACGAAGGGATGAGTCAGTCAGACGCACTGCAGGGCACGCCGAGGCGCTGCCGCTCCCAGACAACCTGAAGCTCCGTCCCGGCCTCAGATCCACCGGACTGAGACAGCCCCACTGGGCACAGCCGCTGCCGGGGACGCAGAGCCCCGTCGCCTCCACCAGGCGGCGTCCTCCGTTCACGGACGCACTGGGAGGGGCGGGAGGGGCTGCGGCGGGGCCGGGCGTGGTGCGAGGCGGGGTCGAGCCGCCTCTATAACGTGCCCACAGGGAGGTGCGCGCTGTGGCTGCTCGCCGGGAGCGTTGCTGGTGCAGGGCAGCACCGCCGGCAGCCGCCTGCGCTCCGTGCAGCGGAGCTCACACGCCGTCGCCCGTGTCCTTTTCTTGACAGAACCGGCACCGTGCCTGTGCACTAGCGCCGGGCCGCTCCGGGAGGGACGCGTGGCAGCGGCTCCGTCCCTTCCCTCCCCATCTCTGCCCGGTTCTGCCATTCTGATCCCGTCTCCCGTTTCCTCCGGTGGCAGCTCGGCGCTGACGTGCCCACAGCTGTGGTAACCTGAGGGAGGACCAGCGGACGTCCAAGCAGCTACCCGGCACGCTCTCATTCAGCCCCGCAGGTCTCTGCCAGAGCTGTGGAGAAGGCACCCCAGGGCCAGAGAAGCTTGTGGGACCTGCATGCTTTCTCCTGGGCATTCTGAATTCCAGGGCAACTCATTTAGCTCAGTGGAGATCCCTGCCAATGCCAGCCAAAGGGAATGCCCAGTGTATGTAATTGCTGACCCAGGATTTTTGCAACTTAAAAATGTTTCTTTTTGGTTTTTTGCCTTTCTCTTTCTCCAAAATAAGAGGGGCACCGTAAAAAGGTGAGTCAAAAGCTGGCTTTGGTCTTTGTGTGGCCAGAGTCACTACAGTGGCTGAGCTTGGGTAAGTCATGATTCTGTGTGTCTCAGTTTATCTGCATGTAGAATGGGCCTCCCCTATCCCACAGAAGCATCACCAACTAAACTGGAAGGGATATTTCTTGGTCTGTTAGGGGAAAAGGACGTGGCAGCAACATGCATATGACCAACATCAAACTTTGAAGCCAGGTACAGTTGCAGTTTTGCCTGTCATGATGGCCATCCTGGTTTGGGGTTGTGCATTTGAGCAGGAACAGGATGCCGGTGAGCCAGTTCTCCCGAGGAGTCCTTCGTCTAAAAGCTTTGCTTCAAGCCCAGCATCCCTGTGTTGACATTCTGGATTTGAAGAGTGGCCTCTGGCTCCTTGCACTTCCCTCTTCACTGAGATGGAGTCGAAAGAGGGATATCTGATCTACCTTCACCAGTCAGCAGCTGGAACACCATCTTCTTTGTTTACTCCAACACACCCTTCTGTATCTGTGGCCAGAAATTCAGGTCTTACCTCTTCTGGCCTCCATCCAAATTCCAGCTGCCTCCATTTAGACTCTCTCCCTTATACTTTGCCCAGTTGATTTTGACAGCATTTCTACACAGAAGCAAACATTTCAGAGCTGATTTCACAGTTCTAAGTGGGGTAGATATGTCATATGACAGAGGGGTGACTGCCAAATGTCAGCCAGTTTTCACATCGTACCTTGGCAGAACACAGGTTTGCCCAGGGAAACGAAACACAGTTTTCCTCATAGCAGGAAAACTGGTAATGTTATCAGAGTGACCAGCAGCCTGGTAACCTTGTTCGTTGGTTGGTTTTGCTACCTTTTGTTTAGTTTATTTTATCATTTTCTCCCCTTAGGGGGTTGTAAATGAGTACTCTCTGGTTGCTGAACTGCTGAAGGCAGCTGGTAAAGTTCCAAGGTTTGTAACGCAAGGCATCAGTGACACAGCAAGATGATGAGTGCATAGAAGGAAGAACCAGCCCCAAAGCACTGTAGCTGAAGAGAAACTGCTTGAATTAGGCTTTGCAAAGACAGACAGGGTCCTGGTTCAGCCCCATTCACCCAGTGAAATAGAGCAGGGCAGGGGAAAAGGCTTCTAACACTGGCTGTCTGCCTCAAGGCCCATGGAGATAGGAGAGTCTTGTTTGAATGTTAGCAGACACAACTTGCCTTGACTTCCAGCCACATTTGCCCCTCCTCACTTGTTATTTGCCCTGTGCTGAGATGGGAGGTGCAGTAACCCCAGGAGCAAAGGTCTGTGCCTGTGGAGAGGTAGCAGTTCTCTACAGGAATCTTTTGAGGCAGTCCTTGCCAGCTGCCCCATATTCAGGTACTGAGCAAAGACTAAGTTACTTCCTGGGAAAACTCTAAACTTAAGGTAGGTACATCTTCTTCTGCCAAACCCCACACACTTCTGCCAGTAGCTGGCACCGCTGACAAGCCCTGCCCTTCGAGACCAGCTCTCCTAAAAGGTGTATACCGCAGCTAGCAGAACAACACTCACTGTCTGCAGTTGTTTCCTTCCAAAGAGGTAAATGTCTTAATATGTTAAGTGGCAGTCTTTCATTAGTGTTATTCTTCCTTAGAACTTCAGATGTTGCAAATAAGTCAAATACAGGCACTAAAAATACTCCCTTGCTAATACTGTTTAAACAAAAAGAGGAACAGATCACTCTGAAGAGGACAGGCTAATAGCCTTAGCAAAGTTAGAGTAAAGAAGTGGTTAAGGATCTAGATGATTTAATCCAGTTTTAAGAAAAGGTTTTACAGTGAGCAATTAGATGCTGTTTAAGGAATTAATCACTAATGGGTCATTAACTCTGACTGCTATTGTACAGTTAACAAGCAGAGGCAGGATTATTAGACTCAGCACCCAATTAAGAAGGAGAAGATATTTACAACAAATGAACAAGTGAGCTTTTAAAATGGAACAGGATAATTTGAAACAAGGTGCAGGCACACAGAAGACAAGAAAGAGACAAGTCTCCTTGTTTGAAAAAACATTTACCTGCCTGTGTCCACTTGTGTTTTGCTTGTGAAAATATTTTGGGTTTAGTAATAAACTCATAGCTTCCCTTAAGACAACCACTGCATACAGCTCATCTGTTGCAGGCTTCACATGTACAATGTACAGCAAAAGACCTGCTTAATATGTCAGTGAAAGAACAACTCTCAGAGCTTGATGTAATCTTTCAGCTTTTGCTTGTAGGTGTCGGATCAGGAGCTTAATAAGAGTGAACAGGTGTCTTCAGCTGCTACTTCTGTTGTCCTGCCATTGTGCTTTTATCTGGTGTTAGTCTTCAACTAGCCGAAGTAACCAAGTGCTAGTGCTGGTTATGGCACTGATCAGGAAGGCATGGAGGTCTTTCCAGGATATAGAACTGGAGGCAGATGAAGCTCACCTGTGAAAGGACCACTGGAGTAAGATCTGAAGCAATAGTTTTTGTTCTCCTCTCACCCAAGAAGTTTACTCAGGTGTCCTTACTGCAAGTTAGCAAAATATCTCCCTGGTCCTGATGGCGACAGCTCTTCCCTCCTGACAGCATGGCACTTTCTTTGCCAAGGAGAGCTGTGTACTGGGGAGGCTGGGCACCCCCATGGACACACATACAGCAGCCCTGGCAAGTCCAAAGCCCAGCGGAACAGTAGAGCCCAAGCAGGGCTACATCCTCACAAATCAGTGGGGACCGCTCACCAGCCCTCCCTGTCCCTTTTTGCATCAGCACGGCCCCGGAAAGGGAAGTCTGAGCACGGTGTGTGCTCTGGTCCAGCGGTGGGTAGGAACTGCAGGGAGGCTGTGAAGGAGGAAAAGGTGTTCAGAATAGAGGGACTGCTGTTACGTTCTGTAAAAGAAGCTCTCCAGACAATAGCTGGGGGCTGCTGCAGAGAAGGCTGTGAAGGGATGCTTAGAAACTGCTGAGGTTAAAAGCTCTCTGAAGTGAAGGCGCACAAAGCTGACATGCTTGTTTCTGACAGCACTCTTCAAAGATACGCGCAGATTGTGAAAATATAATTAGACGCCAGCCTTTGTCTGGCCACAACGAGCGGGAAATGGTGAAAGGAGAGGTCTCCCAGTCTGCACTGAATCATCCCCGAGACACAATGAGGGCGCTTGTACATCCTTCTCTCCTCCCTAATGAGAAACGTTAATTGCCACAACCTCCAGAGTGTGTGGAGTGCCCCGTGCCCAGCGGAGGAGAAGGGGTGTTTCATTACAGCTTCTCGGCCCCATTGCAGGCAGTAACGGAGATAATGGAAAATGGAGATGCCACAGGTTTGGTTTCGGCAGCTTGCCGATGGGCACTGGGTGGGTGAGGGAGCAAGCACGGCTCAGCACCATGCCAGGCAGTAGCCAGAGGCCCACTGACAGCTTCGGTCACCAGCCCATCAGCTGCCACCCGTGTCCAGTAGGCAGCTGGGCTGTGGGACTGTGGGGCCCTGCAGCACCTGCCAGTCCCCTTCTCTCAGGCAGCAGCAAGGGCCATCAGACTGACATCAACCCTGGCTCACTGGGGTGGGGGTAGGCAAACCCATTTGAATGTGGGAGCTCTGTGCCTGCCCCACAGGCTGCCAGGCCCCTGGCCCTTCTTGTGGAGCAGGGAGCCCCAAGCCATGAGCACTCACTGTCTGATCAGGCGGCAGGGTCTTGCTGCTGGAAAGCGAGGGAGGAGGGCCCAAAGCCAGGCCTGTCCCACCCCTCTGCCGTTAAAACACACAGCCAAGGGTCCACCTGAGTAGCCCCTTCGGGTACAGAGGGTACAGAAACACAATGCAGAGCCTTCACGCGGTCGTGCCATTTAATGGTGCAAAAGCAGAACCCCCTCCCCAGGTAACACCAGCCTTGGTTCCCAGCCACCTTACACAGCTCTGCGCCCTACTGCAGCTTTTATTGCAACTAAAGTCTCCAGCCAAGGAGGGAGAGCAAAAGAGATCTTTTTTTTTCCTAAGCTATGACCAGGGCCCTAACTCTGCAGGGCGAGTGGAAAAGGGAATTAAAAGGACCACAAAATACAAAGCAAGTCAAGGCATAGGGGACAGGCTGGTGTGAGGGACAGCTGTCTTTTGCCTGGCTGTCCAGGGAAGCCAGGGCAGGGGCATCCCCATGACATTCCAGGACCAGCCTTCCCAGTGAGTTTCTCCCAGGCGCTGAAGAGGGAGTTCAGATTGTCTGCCAGGGTTTGCCAATGGACTGGATGTGCTCCTTGGCCTTCATCCGCAAGGCGGCAATGCTGGTGTTGCGTGGGTCTGCCTCATCCAAGGGGAGCTTGTCCACAAATGTGGCCCCGCACTGGTAAGGTGGCGGCGGCCCCATGGCACCCAGGGGCTGCAAAGCGTGGGTCACTGCTGGAGAGTTCAGGAAGGGTGGTGGTGTGTAACTGCTGGGCAGGCTCTGCGGCGAGGCCACAAAGCCAGGCAGGGTCTGCAGGGCTGTGTTGCTGGGCACAGGTGGGCTGAGCCACGTCTCCAGGGGCAGGTTGCTGCTGAGAGGACCCATGGGTGTTGCCTGCGATGAGCGGTTGAAGGAGAGGATAGGTGAGTCCTGTAGCTTCATGGAGGTCACCTCCAACTTCTCCTGCCGCCTCCACTTGGCCCGTCTGTTCTGAAACCACACCTGCAAGCAGAGTGGCGTTAGCTGGGCTGCAGGGCAACCCCACCATCCCCACTGTGGGCACAAGCTTGCTCCTGGGTGCAGCAGCAGCACACATGAAGCGGAACAGGTGAATTGTGACGGAGCAGCAGGCGGCAGGCCGGTCTGGGCCGGGCTGTGCAAGCGGCAGCAGGAGCAGGTTCCATTGCACTTCCCCGCACTCAGTGCAAGCAGAGCTGGGGAGCAGCGGCACAGGGAGCCCCGCGGCGAAGCCGGCCCGTCCTGCCCACCCGTCACCGTCGCACGGCGGCTTCCGCTGCCCTGGGCTGGGGCATGTTAGTCAAAGGGAGTGGAGCCAGCAACGCGGCCAGGCCGGGCGGAGGTGTTAGCGCCCAACGAAGAACGGCTCCGCGCTCCGCCGTGTCCCGCCGGCCGGGGCCTGCAGCCGCCTCAACGGGGCCATGCCCATCCCATGGGAAGCTCGGCCACGCACCGATCGGGCACAGCCATGTCGGTGCCGGGCGGGGTCCACGAGCCCGTGGGCCGAGGTAGCAGGGCCGTTAGCGCGGTGGAGCGGTGGTGCTCCGGCGACTGGAAACGGGGACTGTGCCGGGCAGGGCCGCAGTGCGCTGTGCCGCGAGGGGTGCCCAGCGGCGGGACGGGTTGGCGTTACCTGCACGCGGACCTCGGGGAGGTTGACCTTCATGGCGAGTTCCTCCCGGCTGTACACGTCGGGGTAATGGGACTTCTCGAAGGCGCGCTCCAGCTCGTGGAGCTGGTACGTGGTGAAGGTCGTGCGGTTCCGGCGGTGCTTCTTCTTGGGCTGCTCCTCGTCCGACGGCTTCCCCTCGCCGCCGCTGCCGGCGGGCAGCTCGGGGCTGGCGCTGCCGGGACAGAACGGCTCTGCGTGGGAAAAGACAAGCGGTCACCGGGAGGGCAATCGCCCCGCGGGGCCCGCCCGAGGGCGCGGAAGAAAACCCCTCGCGTGAGATCTGACGCCTCTCGTCCTCCTCGCTCACCCTGGAAGCGCTCGGCGCGGCTCTGGGGCTCGTCCGGCGGCGGCTCTCCGGGCATCTTGGGCAGGCAGTGCCGTGGTCCCCGCCGGTCCGCCTCTTTGGCGCCACCGGCGCTGCCGTCGGGCGGGAAGGGGTTCAGCAGGCCGTCCTCCTTGGTGAACCCCAGGATGGCCTCGATGCTGTGCAGCCTCGACGGGTTCCCGCCGGGGCTCCGCGCCGCCTGAGCGGACAGTGAGAAGGCGCCCTCGGCCATGGCGAACAGGGCGCCGGGCGGGTGCATGGGGCGGCCGGCCCGGGGTCCCGGCGCTGCGCTGCGGTCCCGCCCGGCCCCAGGGCGGCGCGGGCAGCTCTGGCACGGAGCCGCCGGGCGGGCTGGCCTCCTTGGGGCGGGGGAGGAGTGCCGGGGGGCGGTGGGCCAGAGGGAAGGCGAGGCCCCCGCGCCGCTCCGCCATGGCGGGGGAGGCAGGGCGGGCATCCCCCCAGCCCCACCGGCAGCGTCCGCTGCACACCCACACCTCTCCCCCGCCCACCGGCCGCCCCGCCCCGACCCCAGACGGCGACGGGCAGTGCCATCCGGGGCCCTTGAGGCGGGGCAGGCCGGCCCCCGGGGCTGACTCAAGCCCTGGTCACCGCTGAATCCCGCAACAGGACCCTCGGAGCCGGGGACGTACTGCCCGAGCCGAGCGCCGTCAGAAATCGCCGTGGAACAGGCGGCTGCCGGAGCGCTGGGTGCGAGGAGATCGACCCGGCACCGCAGTGCCCGGGACGGCGGGAGCAGCCGCAGTCTATTCCCGAGAGAACGGCTGATGGGTCCTGGAAAGGGAGCTCGGTGGAGGGGTCGGAGGGGGCGGGAGCCCCGGGGGGCCTGTGCCAGAGGACGGTGGGTGCCCGACTTGGTTCCCTGCGCTGTGCTGCGAGTCTCGGAACCTCTCTAAGTTCTCGCCCTCGACAGCTCCAGCCCGCGCCCGTCACTGGCACTTTGTAAGTGCGTCGGTTACATCGACAGGCTCCGCCGCTGCCGTGCGGGTAGTGTAACGGCGCTGTTCCGTGTCGCAGGGTCAAACCTTCGGGATCAGAAGCTAGTGCTCTGGTGCCCTGCCCGGATAGCTGCCCAGCGCTTTCAGAGCCAGGATCAGGTGAAAGTGCGTGCAGGCTTTTGGGGAGGATGGACGCTGGAAACATTTGAAGGAGGGGGCCCCAGGTTTTCATCCTGTGCAAACCCGGGGGAAGCGCTAGGCACTTTTCCGAGGAAGCTTTCCAAGACCCTGTGAGAAGAGCTGATTCTGTGAGCCCGTGCTCCACAGTGCCAGTGGAGCTGGGAGTCTAGAGGGTAGGGCACGGCTTGACAGAAGATCGACAAAATGCTTTTGGAGGGAGAGAGCCAGATCCCACACCTCGCTTTGTTCTTGGCTTGGTGAAGAACTTGGACTCAGAAAGATACTAAACAGAGAATGGCATCACATCTCCTACCTCCACCGTACTGCTCCCTGCATTAGTATTCTTCCTGATTTTCTCTTTCCATCTCTCTTATCACTTTTTATGCTAGCACTTGCTAGTCCCTCTGAGACAGCGGCTACCTTCTGTCGCAGCTAAAGTGGCAAACACAGTAACATGCAAAGTGCTTTTCAGCCTCCACTTAGCTTTGAAGACGCTTCCTTTTCAAGCCTGAGGAGACTGCACGTGAATGAAAACCACCACTGTCCCTTCATCCCTCAGATGTATTAGCTAGCCTAATAAAACTTGTGTGACCTCTCAACAAACCTTCCGTTTTGCTTCTCCCTTCCCACAACAGGATGCATTTTGTCTAGATTTTTCCACAGAAATGACTTCCAAACGAATCTTGGCAGTGCTTGCCTCTGCCAGTGCCCACACTTTTTTAAGATTTATGGTCTGATGTTCCCAGGTAAATTCTTTCTGGAAATGTGCGGCTTTTCCGTCTAGTTCCAGGTGAGGTTTGCCTTCATTGACCGTGGGGTGGGGATTGGGGCCGAAAGAACTCAGCCATCCGTTGGCAGAGGGAAGAGGCCGACAGAAGAGACAAGAAAAGGTTAGTGTGGCTTTTGTGCACAATATGAAAAGCAAGTCAGTACCATTGTAGGGGCATTGGAGGGTACTCAAAGCAATCAGCCAGGGGCTATTGTGCTCCTTTAATCTACATGTGTATTTCCCAAGAACTCTATTAGTGAAGATGAATGAACTGTGCAATGTCCCTAATTTCTTCTAATTTGGAGCAGGGGATTTATGGCACTCAAAACCAGCACAAAACATGACTGTCCCTCCAGAAGGCCTCGGAAAACCTGGGAATCGTTTGCTTGTTGTAGCAAAGAAAGACAGCAAGGTGAGCTGAAGGAGTAAAACCCTTTTAGCTGGATTCTGGTCTGGCAGCAAGTGCCATAAAGGGCAATGGGTCCTGGCAGAAATGCTGCTTTTAGGGCACCTGTCGAAATTGCCAAACACAGGGACAAGATTTACATTTTTCTTGTTAATTGCAATGCAAATGCACAGGGAAAACATCCTTCTACCCCAAAGGAGGGCACACATCCTACACAGGGCATGAAAAACCTTTCTCCCTAACAGAGAGGGATCAGGATCCCTTTTCCTCAGCAGCAGATTGTTACTTTTGCCTTATGGAACTGCATTTGCAACCTTTGGAATTTCGGAGGGACAGTTAGGATTAAAATAGAGAATATTCATTAGGAGACAAAATAGGTGGAATTTGTTAACAGCCTTTCCAAAAGATAGTTGGTCCCCACTCACCACCTTGTTGCAGTTTTCTGCAATGTATATTACAGTACTGCTGCCATTATGTTTGGGAGCTAACAAGCGTTCTCAGGATGGACAACCTTTAAAGTGCAGCTCTCTGCTAGACCTCCTTCCTGTGCATGCACAGTAAAGACTAAATGAGAATACCTCTGATCCTGTCGGTGCAGTTGAGATACATGTCCGGGATGTGGCTTTACAAAATGAATTCGGCACCATAAAATGCCACAGATTCTTGCTTCCTTTCCTCCTATCTTTTATTCACGTCAGGCTGTAATAATTACTGCAGAAAGTCAGAGCATGTCTGCATTTGCAGCTGAAGTTACTCTGCAGGTGGGACGTCACTCTCCGGAGGAGTGATGTGCAGCAGGGAGCTCCTCCCTGAAAGATAAGCAGGACTTTCAAGGTCAGACAGCAAATCGACAGCCGGGGCAGGGCGGGGCGAGGGGGTGGGGGGCAGTCGGTGAATAAAAGGGCAAAATCTTCACCCAGTGGGAACCTGTGCCCTGCTGCGGTTTGCATACTCTGTATCATCAACGGATGGTTAAAAACTGAAGAAGGAAATGCTTTTTTTTTTTTTTTTCTGCCCAGAAACTCCTAAGTGTGCAGTTTAAGAACCTTCTCAAAAGCACAATGTGTGAGGAAGCTGCCACCTCCTCTTGCCGCTGCATCACACCTCGACGGCCGCCTTCTGCTCTTGCTCTGGTGACGTTTTTTCTTTTTATGCCTGTTGGAGTGTTGGTTGTGTTACCTGCACCACGGTGCTCAGGAATCCTGCAGAAGAGGCTGGGGAGGCCCGGGGCAGTGCAGTTCCTGAACGTCCACGGAGCCTGTCTCTGGGTAGAGAGTTAGCTGCGGCTTCTCTGGGAGCAGGGCAGCCCTTTCCGGGTACCAAGCAGCGTGGGCTTGCTGCAAGGTCTCCAGTGCTGCAGCTCACCATGCTCAGCCATGCCTCTGGAGGGAGGGAGTCGAGGTTCACGCTATAAGGCTATATTAATGCAATCCTTCTTTACTTGTTTTCCAATTAGCCTAATTGAATTCGGATTGCTTAAAAGTGGGCACTAGAGACATTTATCCTGATGGGATGATGGTCTTGAGCTCCAGCGATCCTATTAACTGTAAGAACCCAAATCCCAGGTAGGGTCCGTCCAGCAGTAGCTCCCATGTGACCTAACACTTTAATCTGCTCCTCCTTCTCCACGCAGCACATGCACACATGCAGGGAGAAACAGAGGTGCGCACACAGACATGTATACACATGCACACAGGTGCATGCACTTCTGCACACAAGAATATCCCTCCCCATGGACACAGACCAGTGCATATGCACACGTAGGCAGTCACTGCCTCTTAAGGTCCCAGCAGGCTTAGGAGAAAGGTTTAGAGTGCAAAGTACTGGAGGAAGAGCCTGGGTTTCCTGTCAGAGTTGGAGCAGAGTCAGTGCAATGCCTGCCTGCCCACTCTGCTCTGAGCTTCTCCACCCTCCATCCCCAGGGCTGAGTGGCATGCCTCATCGCTTGTACTCCACCTCCTACCTGCGTGCTTGCCCAGGCCTACAGCTGGTGTCTTGAGGACAGGGACAGTGAGCGCTGCAGGGAAGAGCCATGCAGGTGCTGGCAGGGCCCAGCACAGCCACCTCCAGTGTGGTGGGGATCAGGCTCTCGCTGAGGGCAGGACGGATTTGCAGCTGTCCCTGGGCCATCATGCTGCCCTGCATGGGGGATTCTCAGGGGTATCTGGGGCAACAGTGCTGGCCACCCGTGGGGCTGTGACTTGCTGCACCTCACTACACCTGTGCACAGCCCAATGCCAACCCCAGGGAGGGTGCAAGCCCCAGACCCATCAGCCCTGGGAAACTCCATCTGTGTGCAGGAACTCAAGGCAGAAACCAGCACCTCCCCTCCAGACTGAGAGTTTTTGAGTCTTTGGCGCTCAAGAAATGGTGCCTAAGGCAGTCCACTGCCCTCCCAGCAGCAGGTCAGCATAGCTGTGGCCAGCACCAGGGCTGGTCAGGTCCCACACTGGGGCTTGGAGGGACCCCAGCCCCACTTGCCTCTGCCAACTCTGGCTTTTTTTTCTTTTCTTTTTTTTTTTTTTTTTGAATCTCATTAATCACTTCTTTGGTGATTCTGGCTGCACTTTCCTCTCTGACACTTTAAACTGTGAAAATGCTGATCCTGTATGTGCTGACAAAGTTAATTAGCTCCTTTAAGCCACCAGGTGCTTTCAGGAAGATTCTCAGCATGTCCCAGGCATATTTTAACTCAAAAGTCAAAATCCCTGTGCTTGTTTACGCTCATGGTTTACAGGTTAAACAACTCAGTCTGTAAAGTAACAGAACGCTATGGGGACACCTACCACATTAGTACAGAGACAGAGGGAAACTGATTCGATCCTGTAAAGGGTTAACCCTCCTGGGGAGTGGTCTTGACCTTGACCCCAGGTCCTGACTCCTGCCGGGCGTGGGTCCGACCCTTTCTCCAGATGTGGAGGTTAGCCCACTCCCACTTCCTCTATAGCCCCCATAAAAGCAGAGGAAACGCCTGCTTCGTTCCCTCCGCCCTGCCTCCCTGCCTGACACCACCGCCCTGCTGCTGCTCTGTGTTTCGCCACGCAGCCAGCAGCACACGAGGTGTGGGAAACCCGTTGCATGGATCTGGTGGTATGTGTTTTGTACCTTGATTTCTCTTCCCTAGACCTTCTTTGTAACTCCCCCACCTCGAATAACTTTTATTTATTGTTAACATTTTTCTCTTTTAAGTTGCACATCGAAGTGAGACTATTTATTTTGGTGTGTTATACCTTTTCCTCTCTACATCTAATCCCTTTTCTTTGAAAAAAGGGGGGAAGAGGGAAAGGCATCCTATAAATGATTATTGGCTCTATTAACTGTATTTGAGACTCTGGGAAATTTAAACTAGAACCGAGACAGATCCAAGAGACGGGAAAGGAAAGAGAGAGAAGAAGGAAGAACGAGAGGCAAAAGAGTGAGGGGACAGAAGGATGAGAGAAGGCAGGAGGGAGGTAGGAAGGAAGAGAAAGAAGGAAAGAAAGAAAAGAGACAAACTGTACTTAGTGCATTTATTCATTTAAAATTAGTATTTTTACTTGGTTGGGTGGAAACAGGGAAAGAGACTTATAAGCCTGTAGGAAGGTGCTAGATGTGTTCATGTGCAGATTTTGCTGGCAGGCTAGCTTTTGGAGAACTGACAAAGTCCTTCATTTCATAGAACACGTGATCCCATCGGGAGCAGTGCTGTGAGCACACCCTTGTGTGCACATCCCTGTGAGAGCACCCCTGTGCAAGGGCTGCACAGCTGCTTCCTGGCTTGCCATGCATGACATGACAACCGCTGTGGCCGTCTGAGTGCAGAGACAGGCTTACCCTCGTCTGCCTTGACCACAGGCCCCTGTTGTGGTGGAGATCATCTCTGCCAGCCCCATCACTGCCTGCCCAAGTTGCTGGTGGCCGTGGCAGCACTCCCTCAAGCAAGCAGCCATCCCTCAAACAGCCAGCTGCTCTGTAACAGGCCACTCTCCTCCAAGTGTTAGCCAGCATCACTGCTGCTTGCTGGGGAGTGAGAGGTAATCAGGCCAGTGTCTGCTTAGGGTTTGCCCAGGAAAATAGTGAACAACAGCAAAGAAAATCTAAAACCCATTGCATCTAACACCCTTGAAGGGGGTCCTGCCTGTCCCACAGGCTCAGCCAGACTTAGCACTAGTGGAAGTCATTAATTTTCTCAGGGTTTAGTTGCCCTGCCCTGGCACAATCTCCCAGGTGGGCTAGATTTACGTTCACAGGATTACAGCCTTGTATGGAGATAACTCCTGAAATAAAAGTCTCCTTTTAGCCTACACAAGTGATTTGCTGGTACCGCAGTCTCCAGAATTTGGCACATGTAGCAGTCAAGCAGAGGACTGCTGCTGTCACTTGGCGTTTGAGCTGCATTTGGAGACTGAAATTATAGCAGCCTGGAGAGGTTTCTGCTGCTGTCTGGTATCATAGCTTGCTGATAGCTCCCAAGCCTTGATTTCCTACAAGTCCCCCTTCAGTTCTAAGTAAGAGGACAGTTTTGGCCCAAGCTGTAGAATTATATGGCTTTGCTTTTTGCCTTTTGTATGTTTAGTACAGAGAGGGTCAAAATCTTTTTTGAATATAAAGTTCTTGTAGGAAATATCAATGTCTGAACAGTGAGTTTGGTTCAAAATATTTGAAACAGACATGTGGTTTTAGAAATATATGCATTTATTTCTGAAAGCAGCATGAAGTGAGTGGTTGCCTATATGTTATACATCAGCAGCACAATTTTGCTAAAAAAAACCCCACATTTAATAACATTTAGATCACTTTGAAAAATGGAAAAGGCACATTTTTTCCCCAGCGTTGGCTTTTTTGAAGCCATATTTTTTTCCATGGGGAAAAATGTCATGTTGAAACATGAGGATCAGTTCTAACTTAGCACTAAGCAGTCACAGCACACAAATTGTGACCCCTCCCCAGGGCTCTAAAGTCTCTCTCTCGCTTTTCTCTATTTACAGTTAATGCTATAGAGCTACGTGCATCCCTCTGCCTCCCCTCACTCTGTAGCCACTGCGGGACAAGGCTGATTCCCCAGCCTCTGGGCAGAAGTGTCTCTTCTACATCACAGAACATTTCTGCTCAGCTGCCTGTTTCATTTCGGTGAAGGTAGCTTGTGCCTTTTCTTTGATCGCATCCATGTCCATGTTCTGGATGTTCTGCAGCTGCCCCAGGATAGAGTCCTTGTCCTCTTCCTCCACCTGATCTTCTGCCACCATCTTCTGAAGGTCTTCTGGCAAACCCACATCTTCTCCAGCCATCTGTATTTGATTCTCATCCAACTCACTCTGATACAAAGAGCAGACAATAAAAACAGCCCATGAACAGTATCACAGTATCATCAAGGTTGGAAGAGACCTCACAGATCATCAAGTCCAACCCTTTACCACAGAGCTCAAGGCTAGACCATGGCACCAAGTGCCACGTCCAACCTTGCCTTGAAGTGCCCCAGGGACGGCGACTCCACCACCTCCCCGGGCAGCCCATTCCAGTGTCCAATGACTCTCTCAGTGAAGAACTTTCTCCTCACCTCCAGCCTAAATCTCCCCTGGCACAGCTTGAGGCTGTGTCCTCTTGTGCTGGTGCTGGCCACCTGAGAGAAGAGAGCAACCTCCTCCTGGCCACAACCACCCCTCAGGTAGTTGTAGACAGCAATAAGGTCTCCCCTGAGCCTCCTCTTCTCCAGGCTAAACAGTCCCAGCTCCCTCAGCCTCTCCTCGTAGGGCTGTGCTCAAGGCCTCTCCCCAGCCTCGTCGCCCTTCTCTGGACATGCTCAAGCATCTCAATGTCCCTCCTAAACTGGGGGCCCCAGAACTGAACACAGTACTCAAGGTGTGGTCTAACCAGTGCAGAGTACAGGGGCAGAATGACCTCCCTGCTCCTGCTGACCACATATCCCTGTGAGTCTGGTCTGTTTGTTTGTCTGGGGGAGAACTGAAGCATATGCACAGATGTTTCAGTCAAAGGCTTTAGATGCAGCTTGTGAATTCAGGGGGTTCCATCAGCCCCCACACAAGCGTTGGGATGTTTCAGGCTATGTCAATTACAGGGTTTTGGCAGCATCACAACTGAAGCTCCCCGTGTAACTTGCTGTTTTGGAAATCTGTGCTGCCTTGTGGTAACCTGCTGACCCTGCAGGAAATCTGCCACAAGCTTATTTGTACCCACCAAAGACCTGCTGCAGCACTGCTGCGGCTGTCACCTGCTATGCAATCAAGCTACAGGTTCAGAAGCACTGTGTAGCTGCCTTTCCCTGTTGGTTTGTTGGTGGGTATTTGTAGGGATCAGCACTCAGCTGAAGCCTTCCTGAAGGAAGGCGTGCTACATTTAGGGAAGATTTACTGGGGAAAAGGTCCCTGTCCTCCCCACACTGTCTCTGTAAACTATACCTAGGCTTGGGTTGGCATCTCTGACTTGTGCTGAAATGCAGGGACTGCCTGGCACATAGTCGGAGCCGTGCTGCTAAGTGGGGTAATAGGAGGACTTAGACAACAAAAGAGAGGATGGAGGTTGGATGCGAGTCTGAGAAAGCAAAAGGAGACAGGAGAAGGAACTGGTTAAGCAATTAAAAAGGCTGAGATGCAGTAAGGGCTGTGCAGGCTTCCTGCCTGCCCACTGGAATGCTCTGTCAGTGAGGCTATGTCAATTCTTCAAACAATGGTGATTTTGTTCACATTTTATGGGGGATTTGGATGGATCCAGAGCTCAGAAGAAGAGAGTATTTTGACACAGTTCACACATCAAAGATAAGCATTAATGCCTCATTACATCTCCAAAATGAAGCATGACAGCAGCAAAGGCTTGATATGAATAAGCAGCAATGCTGTCAGCAGGAGGTGTTTTTGAGAGTGAGAGGGGTCCTGGGTTTGCATGAATGAATGAAGGCAAGAATGAATGGAAGGATGTATCTGGGCAATGTCTGTGTCGTTCCAGGCCCTAGCAAGGGTGGGCAGGCTGCAATGCTTGACTGCATAGTTTGCCCAGCTCTGCGTTCTGTACCTCTTACGAGAACACAGAATGAGGTACCCTGATTGTTACTACTTCAGGGTTGAAATGGGTGACTCCTTCAGGTAAAGGTTGCTGCTATCAGATCTGTGGCAGCTAGAAACAATGTAACCAAGTGGCAGGAGTACTCGTTACTGGTGGTGTAGCCGGTAAATGTATGAAGCTTTTAATTGGCAAGTGCTGGCTAGTAGAGGAGTTAACCCTTTGAGATTCTCCTAAGTAGCAGTAGAGGATGATAAAAAAAAATGCTGGGTTCACCACTGAAAAAGTCCCCATCAGACACATTCTTTTCTTGAGAAGCTGTTAGAATTGAGGACGTCATCCCTGCGCACGATGCAAAGAGCCACCTGCACAGCTCACACTTCCCTGATGTCAACAGCTCTTCTGGTGCAGAAAACTCCTGTCCTGCTGGAACCCAAAGTGTGACCAACAGCATGGTTTGGGGCTCCAGAGTGTTCTCTGACCAAAGAAAAACTTCTTCAGATGTAGTCTACAGCAGTACAATCCTGCCCAAGTCACCTGCCTCTACTTGCTTGGCATTTAGCCTGTCCTTGAATAGACCCAGCATGAGCTTCAGCAGGGAAGAGCTCAACAATAAGCCAAGAAGCACAGAAGATCCTGCGTGGCCTCTTCTAAAATTTGATGGATTTGGTTCTGTTACTTCAATTTTAAATGGAAATTCAAGTCAGTTCTGTGACTCTACAATAAAGTTTCTGATTTCACCAGTTGTTGGATTTGTGTTTCTTAAGTCTGGTGGAAATAATTTAAACTTTCTTTTCTCACAAGGGAAGACCAGAAGATTTTCCCACAGGATGTTCTTAAAGCCAGTCTAATGCTGCAAGTACACAGTGAGCCTGGACTCCACCAAGCCCACACTGGACTGGATGATGACTCTCCTGATGACTTGAATCTCCACAGTCTCCAGGTCTCTACTACTGTTCAGCCACCATTTTAGGATTTCTGAGAGCAAGAAGCAACATCTATTCTAGTAAATTAAATATGCCTGGCACTGGTCTCTTGCCCCAAGGCCAGCTGGCCTGGAACAACCCACTGAAATGCTATTGAACTCACTCACCCTACCAAACAGGGTGGTCCCATCTAGCTGCCTATTGGCCATGTCTGTTCTAACTCCCAAACAGCCTCTGGGAACTTCTTGGGAGAGTGCCCAGGCCAAAACTGGGTCAGGCACCATTCTGACAATTCAGCAGTCCCGGTGATGTCCTTTGGCCCTGGTGATGCATCTGATGTAGCCAAACTCAGATCTGTTCTGTCGTAGGTGCAATGTCACGCAGAGCGCTTCACGCGTACGTGGCACCAGGTGCACGCAGCAAAGAGACAGTCTCAGCGTTTGTTTCTGTGGGGTCTGACTGCACACAAAAGGGATCAAAGCTCCCAGCCCTCTCCACGGGCCAGCTGAGCTGTCTCCCTGAAGTGCTCTCCTGACTCCTTGCTCACTGTGCACTGGATTCACCTGGCCTGTGCAGGGAGATCCTTGGGCAAGTAAGTGACTTCAGCACTGATCCTCCAGCTCAGCACCTTTAATACTCCAGTTACATATGGAACCAAGATCCATCCTGCCTTGAGTTGCAAGTGGGTACAGCAGCCCCATACTGATCTATACCATCTCAGGGTGCTGATACTTCACAAGTGTGAGAAGCCACAGGCTGGAACTGCCAACCTGCTTTCCCACAAGCGCTCTCTTATCTCACCCTTTCACAGGGATCACAGTTTGTAGCACAGTGTGGAGGCTGACTGACACTCCATCTCTCAGGGCTATCATTTCATTGCCCAAAACAGCTTAAATGAGAATCCTCTCACCCTTAGGGCCCAGAAATACCATTTCAGCTTATGTCAAGCCCCTAGTCCTGCCCTAAAATAGGTCACAGCTGTGCTGGTGCCAAGGTGGTGCCCTGCCGAGCCTGGCTTGATGACTGGTTTTCCAGGATGCCTTCCCTGACAGTCACCAGGCTGTCGCTGGACCCTGCTGTCAGACCCAGCTCTTTGCTGTGTTCAGTGCCTGTGCCTGTGGGTGAGGACACTGCTTCTGCTGGGCTGTCTCATTGCCCTGGCCTGGACCTTTTCAGGGAGCAATCCTAATCCTGCTGCCTGCTCATATCCACTTTGTCGCTCCATTTTTCCACAGTGGATCCCTAGCTGTTTTACTCTGGCCTATTATGAAAACAGAGCAGCAAAAGAATTCACCAAGCTCATTTTCAGATTTTACTCCAAAGCCTGAGGGCACTGAAGAGCCTCTCCTGATATAAGTTTCTCCTTCTTCCTGGTCAATATGCACAGCAAGAGCTTACGTAGTGGCTGCACACAAGTGAAAAAGTCCCTTAATTCTGGCATGGCAACACTCATTAGACCAAGTGGGAACAATTCTTGCAGCTGAGGAGGGCAGGAGCTGTTTGAGATGCAGTGCCTACGTATGCCTCTCATGGTGAGCTTTTCCTTCAATGCCTTCAGCAGCTCCTGCTACTGCATCTGAGTCTCTTCCTCTCTAAATATCAGTGAATCAAAACCAGCCTGCTGGAGCCGAGAGTCTTGCAGAGCAGTGTCCACAGAAGTGCTTTGACTAGGGGAAGGGATCCACCTCCCTGATGACATAGTTCCCTCCTGAGGCCTTAGGAATTCAACAGAACCCCTGACGCTTGGATGGAGGAGCAGCACAGATGTGGCAGTGCTCTGACAGAGAGTGGTGGCGTCTGAGCTGACCTGGCGGATGCACGTGCAAAGCAGTGATGTGAAGGGGGTGGTGGGGCCCATGGGGAGAGGCTGCCATGCTGCAGAGATCTTTGGACAGGCCTGTGGTCAGATGTTCCTCTCCTGCATCACAAGCACTACCACCTCAAACCTCTGTGTTTAGACCTTGCAGAAGTTAACTGTTTACTGGATCCTGGTTCAGGAAAAGGGCAGTGAGTGAGTGGTGGGTTTAAGTTAAAAGATTTATTTATGCATTTCTATAATCTGTAAATACACTTTTGTATATACAGGTGATGCATTGAATACTCCAGAGATGAAAATGTTGTCCGCAGCTCAAATGTCTCATGCCTAAAAGCATCTTTCTGCTGACAGACCTATGTTGACAGTTCTGTTAATAGGATTAGGTTCATTAAGGGCCTGCTTTCTCTCATAAATCTGGCCCAGATCGCATGGAGCTTTAGATTCTGCACTGAAAAGGGGGCCCTGCTTAGTTCCCAACTCCATGCCATCTTTTACAACGTGTGGTAGGGATTGATACTGGTAATATTCAGGCTTTCTATCCCATACCTGAAATGACTAATTTCATTTTTCAAGCTAATGAACATCTTACCACAGATCTGAGAGCAGTTTGCTGCCATCACGTTGCATCAGAGAGCTGACTTATTTTCAGAGACATGTAGCACACAGAATAATTTCATTTTCTTCCTGGTTAAGATATGTTTGCATGAGGGCTTCAACCAAGAAATGCTATACAAGTGCAGAAAAGCATCTCCTGCCAGGTATAGTTGCAACCACAGAAAAGCAGCAGAGCTGAGCCTGTGCTTAGTATCTTCTGTGCTGGCTTACAGCTCCTATCCTACTTTGGCAGCAAGTCATCTACTGTTATTACTGAAATTGCCCCCTCCCCCCCAAGAGCACTTAGTGTGTGCCAGATTTAAGACTCTGATCACCACTGCACTTTTGGGTGCTACGAGGGGGCAGCACTCTTGGCCAAAGTCATCCAAGGGCCACTGCGGAGCCCTTGAACACCATCTTAGGACTGAAAGAAGCACTATAGATGGCAGACTTTCAAGATCACAAACACCCCGTGCCACAGACTTTTACTTTAGAGCTAGGCACTTAAGTGTTCCTCTTCAGATTGAGAGCTGGGACCTTGCAGAGTGTGGCAAGGCCGTGGGGAAATGCTGTGCAGCAGCTGTCTCAGCATACGCCTCCAAAGGGCGGACAAAGCTTAATGATATTTTACAACTCAGCTGCTAATGAAAATGCTGCTGTTTAGAGACTTAGGCCTACAATCCAATCAACCACTTAAAATCTTATACTTCATTTTTCCCCCCATAATTAATCTTTCTGTAATTAACCTTGCCCTCAGGATACGTTTTCCTCTCTCTTGTCACTGTGCTGAGCACCCAGAGCCCAGGACAAAGAGTGTACTGCAGCTGGAGGATCCTATCCCTACGTATGATACTAGTCGTGCACCAACATACGTCTGTGTCTCTCCAGGCATTTCCCTTTCTCTTCCAGATGCATGTTCTGTCTGGAAGCAATCTGAATACCAAAAAGAGACTGAAATTCAAATGTGTCACTTTGATAACCACCTGTAGAAGTCTCGTTTCATTTAAAGGGGTCATTTGAATGAGAAACTACAGGAGGTGTAGGCTTCGCTTTTAAAGCTGAAAAACTGTGCCTTCAATAAAAGTAATAGGATCACAGAATGCCAGGTCAGAAGCAAGCTCAAGGATGGTTTGGTCCAACCTTTCTAGGCAGTGGTGTAGTTGAAATGACCTGGCCCAGCACCCCATCAAGCTGAGTCTGAAAACTGTCAAATGTAGGTGACTGTACTGCTTCCCTTGGGAGATGAGTGCAAGGTCTGACTGTTCTCATGGGGAAACATTTCCTTCTGGATTCCAACAGGCATCTCCTCAGCAGTAACTTGCCCCCATCAAGCCTTGTCTTTTCCATGGGACTCCTTGTGAAAGCAGGGTCTCCATCCTCCTGATGGCTGCCCTTTATGCACTGGTCCATGGCAATAAGGTCTGCCCTGAGCCATGTCTTCTCAAGGATGCTCAACTCCTGCTCTCTCAGCCTTTCCTCACACGGCAGGGTTTACAGTGCTCGGATCATCCTTGGCGCCCTTCTCGAGACACTTTCCAGCCTGTCCACACTTGTTTGTAGAGCGGGGACCAAGGCTGCAGGCAGCGCCGCAGGTGTGCGCTGGCCGGCGCTGAGCAGAGCGGGACGAGGCCTCCTTTCGCTCAGCTGGCGGTGCCTCGCTCATCAGCCGGGTGCCGATAAGTGCTGCAGCCGCCTGCCGCCCCGGGCTGGGGCTGTCGGGAAGGCGCCGTGCGAACCGGCGGCTCCCGCCGGCCGGGCTGCGGAATTGCTGGGGCGCCGGAGGATGTAAACGTGAAGGCGGTGAGTCTCGTGTCCGTTCGGGGGGGTTGCCGTTCCCATTCGCTTCGAGTTGGCTTGCGGGAGCTTTGCTGGGCGGGGACACGTTGCTCGGGCAAGCAGGAGGAGCTTAACTGAGGTTTCTCCGCAGTTTCCTCCCCTGGCTTCTTTCCCCCAACCCCGCACCTGTCTCCAGCGTTCTGCCACATCTGCCTCTTGCTTGAAAAGGCAGGCTGTAAGGGTTTGGTGGTAAAAGCAGTGCGTTCAAGGCTAGAGAAAACTACGTTTTCCACCGCTGGTTCTGAACCTTTTTACCGAGTCGCCAGGTGCATTCCCTGCCCTTCCGGGCTGTGCCGTGCCGTCGGGGCTCGGGCGAACGCTGTCAGGAGTGGTGCGGTTTGAGGAGCGTGGCACTAGGGGGCCTGTTTCGGCTCGGGCTGAGAGACAGCGCCGGACCGGCACCGTGCTAAAACTACAGAGTTTGCACTTTGTGTTTCCGCTCGAGAATTACTTTCTGAGCCAAGGTGACGTCGTCAGATTTGTGTTTGACCGCTCCATCCTTTCTTTCTGACGCTCGCGATGTTTTGGCGAGAAGTCCTTCTGACATTTCAGCAGCGATGGCTGCAGATGCTTTGGCGTTCGGTTGTGCTTGCCACAGAAAACATCGGCACTGAGTTCTGTTGCTCGTAGGTTCTAAGATAAGTTTTTAAATTTCTCCGTCATATTTCCGTGTCTGAGAATCTGTCTTCTGTGAACCTGGTGATACATCTGAACCCTGAAATGAGCCAGTGCAGGGCTGTGCTCTTACAGTGCTGGTGTCATCACCCCTGCCATTAAGCCACTTGATAGTCTCTTACACAGTCCTGGTCTAAGCTCGCTAGTCCCTTGAATTCCATAACCTGGCATGATTTTGACAAGATCTAAAAGCTTTGACTATTGAAGAAGAATAGCTATAGATCTACTTTTCTACTATTTTTTCCCCTACAGTAGCTATTGGAAATGTTTGTTTCCCAAAAAGAATGCCTGTACAAAGTGGTTGTAGGTGTTTCTTTTGAAAAATACTATGAAACACTTCCCCCAAAAAATGCTAGTGAAAAAGTGGTTCCCCTGAAGCCCTGCAAAACACTGCAAGGAGAGGACATGTTTGCAAAGCCCTTTTCCTTGTCATCAGTTACTCTGGTGGCAGCTTTGGGCCATGGCCTGGCATTTCTAGCATGACATTTCATCCAGCTACACCCAGTATTTAGATGAATGCTGAGCAGGATGGTTATGGTTGGTTGATGGTTAGTGGACCATGTCTGGCCATGCAGTCGTCTGTTTTAATTCCTGGCTCCAGGAGAACATGCTCCTCCTGCAGATGCTAGGAGATGTGATGGAGATTTCAGACAATCCCTTAACAATGCTTATGCTGTTACAGAGCTAAAATCATATGACGTGACAGCTCCTGGGCAGACTTTGCCCTCAGCTCTTCTTTGAGTTGGGTCCTAACAAGCCAAGGTGCCTGCAGGCCTCAGGTTGACTCTTGGTTCCCTGCTGTTTGGTGATCTTCATGACGGTCACCCTGACCCAATTCTGAATGAAGTATCCTGGGGACACAGTCTCAAGTTGTGTCAGGAGAGGTACAGGCTGGATATTAGGAAGAAGTTCATCACAGAGTGATTTGCCATTGGAATGGGCTTCCCAGGGAGGTGGTGGAGTCACCGTCCCTGGAGATGTTCAAGAAAAGACTGGATGAGGCACTTAGTGCCACGATCTAGTTGATTGGATAGGGCTGGGTTGATAGGTTGGACTGGATGAGCCTGGAGGTCTCTTCCAACCTGGCTGATTCTGTGTCATAAATGTGTGGAACTCACTGTTGATCATTTCCTTACTGCTGCCTGATTAGTACAGACTAAAACATGGCATGAGTAGTCCTGGACCTCAGCTAGGGCTGTCATCCCCACATAGAAGGGTCTGGGAAGTGAAGCCATGTAGAATCTAGCAGATTGGAAGAGACCTTGAAGCTCAACCAGTCCAACCTAGCACCCAGCCCTATCCAGTCAACCAGACCATGGCACTAAGTGTCTCAGACTGGCTTTTCTTGAACACCTCCAGGGATGGCAACTCCAGCACCTCCCTGGGCAGCCCATTCCAATGCCAATCACTCTCTCCGTGAACAACTTCCTCCTAACATCCAGTCTATAGCTCCCCCAGCACAACTTGAGACTGTGTCCCCTTGTTCTGTTGCTGGTTGCCTGGTAGAAAGAGACCAAACCTCAAGTGGCTGCAGCCCGTAGTGCTGCTTGAGGTTGTTGTGGCCAAAGTGCAGAACCCTGCACTTGGCCTTGTTTGGTCTCATCCCATTGGCTTCTGCCCACCCATTCAGCCTGTCAAGGTCCTTCTGCAGGTCTCTCCTACCCTCCAACAGATCAACACCTGCTCCTAGCTTGGTGTCATCTGCAAACTTACTGTTAGAGTATTTCAGTTACACCTGATGTAGTAATCAGGCTTCTGTCTACCTGGGCTCACACTCACAGGGTCAAATAGGCTCTTAGCTTTCTTGAAACCCACTGAGGTCCAGCACCTGAGCACCATCTTGCAACAGGAGATAGTCTGCAGAAGATTCAACTTCAAAACTTTTTGTAAATAGGTGAGATCTGTGGATGTTTAGTGCAGGGTTGATGCTAAAGCCTGTACTTTGCTAAGCCTTTGATAAACAAGATTTTTTTGCAGTTAAATCCCTGAAAACATGAAAGATGGTCAGGAAATGAGTGGAGGAGGAAGTCTTGCTGCTACAGCAAACAGAGCAGGGGGCTGTCCTTGTCCGTGTCCATGAGTGTTTGTCAGGCAGGTACCATCAGTGTAAGCACTAGCTGTGCTTTCTGTCACTAGCCACAGGCCATTGCAGCTGCTGTCTGCTTTTAGCACCCCCCTAGCTTTCTCTGTGGCTTGCAGTGTCTGCTGTCTGTGTTTCAGTTTTCCTGGGAATGTTTGACAATGTCAGGAGCACTAGAGAAAACAGAATGGGCAGTTTGCTTGCTTGCTGTAGAAGGCAGCAGTAAAAATGACCCTTCAGGAGCCTGGCATAACACACAACTCGCAGAGGTTCCCGGGGACCTTGCCTGTAGCTGCTTTGCTCCGCTGTTGCGTGCTGCTGCCGAGTGCCACGCGGTCAGGCCAGCTACCAGCCCCTCCTGCCGCCTCTGCCTGGTGTGGCAGCGCACAACGGGACCACGAGACTCTTTCTGCCAGATCCGTCTCCTGAGCAGAGCAAAAAGGGTCTAAGAGAGGCAGTCACTAGGGAAAACCATGGCTTGGGCCTGTCTGTGTCTGCACTGAGCTGTGAGGGAATCCCACAGATGAGGCAAGCTGCCATGTCCAGGATCCTGCACTGGTTGTCCTGCATTTGCCGTAGCCTTGGCTGCGGACCTAGACGAGAGCATGGACTGCAGGCTTACCTTTGGGAGTCTGTACTTCTCTCTCAGGTGAACCCTCAGGCAGGCTCGTTCTGCTTTTTTGTGTGCAAATGCTGCATCTCTTTCCATCCTGGAAATTGGAAAAGAAGGTTTATTGAAGTTGCTGGTGAAATGTGCTCCTCAGGACTGAACCAGCTGCGAAAAGCTACAAGCAGGAGTTACACTGTTGCATAAATTGTCCAAAGGCACGAAAGGAGTCATGCTAGGGGGTCAGGCCTCTGCGCCCCGAGCTTGTTCTCAGAGCGATCTCTTTGCGTCCTGTGAAGAACGACGGAGAAGGCAAACTCCAGTGTCTGGGGCTTGGACCCATCTAGCTGTTCTTGCTGGCTGTAGCAGTGACCAATGCCAGTGAGCAGAACAGAAAAGTTGCACTTATTCCTCTCTTATTCCACTGGGGCACTTACAAAGGGGTGGCTGCCTGCCAGTGCTGCTGTCCTATAAACATGACCTCCTTCTGGCATGAGCACACGCGCAGAGTGCCACCACGGTCTTTCCAGGTCAGACCAATAGCTTACCTATCCTAGGCTCCCATCTCCATCAGTAGATGGAAGATAAGCAGTCCTGGATCAAAGCTGCTCAGCTTGCAAAAATCAGTGTAGAGTACTGGAGCCAGAAGCTGGCCCAACAGCGTCTCCGTTAGTAGCCCTGGATGTCACCTAGGAGCGTTCCTGGTCTTTCCTGCAGCCGTGTACTGCTTCAGAACATCCCAGGGCTCCCCTGTGCGGAAAGCACTTCTTTTATCCGTGACTTTATAAAATGCTTTGAGTAGATTTAGGAACTGTTCAGTGAAAGTTTTTGTTGCATTACTTATGTATTCATTTCCAAAATGCATATCCTCAAAGGTTTTTGGTAACATTTGGTAACCTTCACCTTCTCCCCTCTCTATGTTTTTCCCTAGAAGCATCCTCACAAACATTCTATGGCAAAATAGTTTTTGTCCCAGTATAGCTATTTTGTCACATAAAAGCCACTTGCAAGATGAAAAGTTGTCTTTCCTCTGCTTCCATAAATGAGTTATGGGGTGGTTTTTTTTTCCTCTCTCGTTTGAGGTGGGAGGGAAGTTTCACATTAACTGGAAGCTCTGAAACTTCTTTCAGCCAGTCACTGACAGGAAGCTTAGAGGTTTTTTTTTAAGCCCTTCTGGCATATTCTCCCTCTCTTTCTCAAACTTTCTCTTCTCTTGCCCTTTCCTCCAGAGGAATCATTAGCAGCCACAGCAGGTGTCAGGACATATTCCCACAAGGCATCAATACCTATCCCTTTAGGTGTCCCAAGGGGCTGGGGGTCAGGAATTTCTGCTCGGGTAGATCTGGACTTTTTGTTTGTCCTGGCATCATGAGGATACCTGGCAGAAGACACTTGGCCAATCTCCCACCATTGCCTGGGCCCTAGTGTCTGGCCTGATCTTATGCCTTTTTATTCTGGAGGATGTTCAGAAAAAGCCTGGAGGAGGCACTTAGTGCCATGATCTAGTTGATTGGATAGGGGTGGGTGCTAGGTTGGACAGGATGAGCTTGGAGGTCTCTTCCAACCTGGTTGATTCTATGTGATTATCCACTGGAACACAAAGCTCTGCAGGAATGGGAAAGCTGTGTGTGAAAGCTTCAGCTCTTCCTATGATAGTTTCAAACCATACTTTCAGAAGTACTCCTGCACCAGTTCATCAGTACATGCCATGCTTGAAAACGTGATGGAAACAATTCCTTTTCTGAGCATTTTCCTTATCTCCAGAATCTCCTTTTGCTTCTTGGTCTCAGCGAAGCATCTTGCTGGTGGGTGATTATTTCTCTTCTTTATATCCTTTGGCAAAACGCACAGCAGAGCATTGTGGTTTATCCCAAACCAGATGATGCCCATCCAGCGTTTTGTGATAGAAGTACTTCTGCTAAATGCAGACCTGGATACCTCAAATTCCATCAGTCATTAACCTTTCACCTATAATCATCTTACTTGAAGGATTTACACAGCCATTATGTAATTGACCATTAGAGGAACAGATGCATTTGAGGTTTAAAAGTCAATCGTTTTATTTATAATTATGCATGATTTGAACTCCTACATGTGAAGGCCTTTATTTCATGGATATTCATTTGATATTTAAATATAGCAAAGTGGCAAATACTATAATCACAGGTAAAACAAAATGGAATCAGTTTGAAAGGTCTGCTTTATTAAGTAGGTTTTTGGAAAAAACAACTGAAAATGCAGCTACCAAAAAGAACAATCTTAAAGCCTTTTCCTAGACAATGCCTTTTAATTTTGTGCCTGCCACAGTCAATGTGGACAAAGGGAAAAATTAGGCATTGAATTTGTAGCCCACATGGAGTACTAGGAGAACAAATCACACACGTTTTAGAATGAACTCCTGCACAACAAACAGCTTTATGCTTGTAGAAAATTTGGATAGACCAAGCAAGAGCAGCTAGGAATGAACCCAGCATATCGAAGTGTGGAGACAGCAGGGAAGTGCAGGAGAGAGCTGCAGGATGAGGGGATGGGGGAAGCACAGTACTTGATCGTTTCCAGTTGGTGAACTTTTTGCTTTGGAAAGCCTCTTTAGCGAAGATTCATCTGCTTTAAAAGGGAACGGCAGGGAGTTGCCTATCTGGCTTTTGCTTGGGTCATTTTATCTGCACAAAGGTACCAAGAATCAGCCCCATACTGATAATAAGGGAACAGGTACTCACTTCTCCTCAACCATTTGCTTTTGATATTCCTCATACTCCTCCCTGGTCATTCCTGCAGCTGCTGCTGGATCAGAAGGAGTGCTTTCTTCTTTGCTTTCTTCCCCTCCACCTCCAAGTCCCAAATTCTTTACCTGGTTGCTCAACATACTTTTCATTAGAAAGGCCATCTTCTTTAAAAAAAAAAAAAAAAAAGCTGTAAGCAAACAGCTGCAAGAAAGCCAAAGCAAGCGAAAAACGTTTGCAGTCCCAACAATTGTAGGCGGGAGAGTTTCTACAGCCACATCAGCTCTTCAAGGGCACAATGCTAGTGAAACGTGAATGCCAAAACCAGTTTGTCAGCCATAATCTGGATTAAAGAGTGAACTCCTTAATATCTAGAGGCAGATGGTTCAGATTACTCAAAAAAAATCATTAGATGAAGCTACCTACTTTTTATATTAATACTTTAAGCTAATTGTATAGACACAAAAATCAATTACAGTGTGCAGCAGCATTTTGACTTTCGGTCTTGCATTTCTCACAGAGACAAAAGCATTTCCCAAGACACAACAGATCTGACTTCAAAAGCTGATTCACCAAACAGCCATGGTAAAATACAGGCTACTGTGCAGAAACCCCTCTTGGATTCACTCAATCAAGTGAGATCTGAAAACTGGAATTCTCCATTAAGCAAACATCCCAGTTCTTGTTGTCCATTGGACAGAAAATACATGGGATGGTTTTTCTTCATCCCCTTTTCACAGAGGTGGTTTGTACCACAGATGAATGGGATGTGGCTGCTTACTTTCTTTTCAAGAAAGCTATCATTAAACTCTCAAATTGCATCTTCCTATTTTTCATCCCGTAGGGTTTATTTCAGCTCTTCCCCAGGCTGTTTCTGTCTATGTCGTCACTTTGACAGGTGCTGCAGAGAACATCTGGTGGACTTAATCTTGAATTGGTAAAGGAGAAATGAATCTGACCTGTTCTGCTAGCTGTAATGCAGCCTTAGTATCTTTTTGTTTGTGGAGTGCTTGCGTAGGTCCCCAGCTTTCAGGAACTGATTCACATCAGTAGCCTCAGCAGGTCTATCCAGGTGAAGATATGCAGGATTAGAGGCTATTTTGGGAAAGAAAATAATCTGCTAGGTCTCAAAAGTTCATGACGTTGGGTTTTTGAGCATTTATCCCACTCCAACTGACTGCGCATGCCTTAGTGCAACGTTCTGCAATGTTGATTATCTAAATGGGCCTCCCGGAACTCTCATCATTTCACTGAGAGATGGGAGGATTCCTGTTTGCCTAATGCCTTAATCTGCATTAGAAAGGCTTCTAATTAAAGCAGACCTGTTACTATTAAAAAAAAAGAGGGCAGGACGTTCTGTAATCCTGGATTATTGCTGATTAAGCTTCAAATTTCTTTTTGAAATAGAATATCACTTAGGAGCATGAATTACAGATCACAACGAACTCACTACAGATACCCAGAAAGCATCTTTGTGAAACCTGCCTAGCGATCGCTGCCTGCATTCAGAACTCTCATAAACTGCAAGGGTTTGTGGGAGGAACAAACTTCTTACACCTAGCAGGAGAGTTGACTACCAGCTGGTGCAGACAAAAAAAAAAAGCCCGAAGCAAACACAGCCCTTGCATGGCGAGGGAGGCACACGCGTGCTGACTTGTTTTGGGTACGCAAGTTGTACTCGAGCAGAGCAACCCGGGTGACAGCAATGCCTTTGAAGAACTTCAAAGATACTGGCAGTCCTCAGCTTAGAAAAAGTACTTCATATGCTCGGGGCAGCCACCCAGCAACTCTTTCTGCTTTTGAGAGCCTTATGGCAAACAGCTTCACATTTGCCCTCAGGTGTCTGATGCTCGAGGCAAGCCTGATGCTCTTGCACAAGCTTTTGAGCAAATATCTTTTCTGTTACAGTCCCACTTGCATGAGACTGCAACACCAAGGATATAATCCCTCCCATATGGGATGAGCTGGGGCTGGGTCCTGCACATCTTTGTCACTGATTCCAAGATGTCAGTGAGTGCATATGAGTCTCTTGTTTCTGTTCCTTCATTGGTGGGTTGGATAAATGGAAACAAAAAGGAAAAAGCCAGAAGTAATTGCACATAAAAAGGGAAAGAAGACTCGTTGAGGCATTGCTTTGTACGGCGATTCGTAAGACCTCCCTTCCCACTTCACTGGCAACACCCAGGCCTGTTACCAAAGCACCTTCTGCAGATGACGGAGTTTTCAAGCACTGGCACAGGCTGCATTGATAAATGCACAAATCTGCATTCAGAAGCAGGACTACTGAGCTCTCCTCCGAGGCTCTGTATCTGGGGATAAACTCTGTGTATGTGCTGAGGGGCAGCTTAGTGAGCTGAGACATGCAATGAAGCAAGTGGTGCAGCTCTTGGATTTCTGGGCACAGATGCTAGCAATTCCACTGAGCTGTGGCCAGGTTTCACATAGTGGAAACTGCACTGATACTCTGCTAGTTAGCAGCGTGCAAACAGCCCCCTAAGTAATACCTCCTCAACTTAAAGGTGTAGCTGTGCCCTAGTATTCACCAGGCATTAATACAACAATATTCAGCAGTGTAGAGAGAGTTGACTTAGTTGCCCTCTGCTTTGGAAGGGTTGTAAATGTAGTCTTGCTCTGGCTGCATGCTGCTGCTTTCTTCCCACCCTCCTTTGGTAGCTATATGAAAAGACTAAATGCAGCCCTGAATTTCTGCTGAAATCCTCAAAACCTTGAAAATGCTTTAATTGGTAAAGACCACCAGAGGTTGAATACTGGATCACAGAAGAAACTTCTTAACTGAAAGCATTCTCAACCACTTGAACAGTCTCCCCAGAGCTGAATCACCATCCCTGTTACCCAAAGATGTGGTGCTATGGGACATGGTTTAGCACCAGAGGAGAGTTAGGTAACAGTTGGACTTGATGATCTTAAAGGTCTTTTGCAATCAAAATGATTCTCTAACTCACTCCTCTCTTTGCTACAGGCAACACCTCGGCCTCCTGCTGCTGTTAAGTCTCCAGGATCAGGCAGGACTGAACCCAGACCTCAGTGTTCAAGCTCTGAACAACAAAGGGGTAAGTCATGGTTCCATTTCATAGGCATGTACCAAATTAAAAGAAAAGCTTACTAAAAATATGCATCTTTATTCAAATAAGGTCATCTCTTAACTCCAGGAATCAATTTACATTAGTCAGAAATAAACACAGGAAAATGTCAGCTGCTTGAATTAAAACCCCCCAACAGTAGACAATCTTCACTGTTTCAGTAATTGATGCATCTCTAAGTGTCAGATTTTCTGCAGACAGGAATTTACAAACCATATTGTGAACTTTACTGTTGAAAGAGTTGGGTTGTGACTGTAATAGACCCTGACCAGTACATGATTCTCGTCACTGCCAAATATTTACTACTTATTCACACTTCAAATACTATTATTAGACTTGTTCTTCCCCATATTGTCAAACTCCAAGGCATTGTCTTCTAGTCCTGAAAGCTTCCTTGACAAGTATCAAACACACTATCAGTGTTGAAAGAAACTTCTTGTAGCCAGCCATAACAGGAGGCTACACTGACAAATACTCTTTCAATTCCAAATTTGTTGCTAGTACTTCAGCAACATACAGGACAAAAGTTGAGCTGGGCAATTGGGAGCTTTCCTTTGATCCAGTGAGTGATGAGGCAGTTATGGAAGGTCCAAGGAGAGATGACTGTGAAATGAAGCATGAAGCAAAGTTACCACTTTTTGGATGTTACAGTTTAGACCTTCTGCTCTCTAATACCAAAGTTTCCTGGCTGCACACAGAAGATGTCAGCTCTATTAGCAGCAACAACACATGAGCTGAGGTTCCCAGGAAGATACAATTGTAATCTTCTCCTAAACACTGTCCCTAGCCTTGCCCTTTCTAACAAAAGATGCAAAGGCATGGACTGCTCTGCCTTTAAAACCAAGTGTTGGCTGACTGAATTCACAGCAACAAACCCCACAGGCTTCTAGCTGATTCTATTGAGCTGTTCCTCATTGTGCCAGACAGATGCATTCACTTACCAAAATACGACTGCTAGCCTTGGTTTAGGAAGGGTTTTGCAAAGCCTGCCACGTGACAGTTCTGCTTAGGCGCTGCAGGAAGGCTTGCAGCTGAGAGGAACAACACTGTACATGCTCAGAATGATTTTGGAAAACGGATGAATTTAGAAGTCAGGGTTCTAACAGCTTAGACTCAAGGCACCTGTAAATATTTGCTGGTGTTGAAGGAACTGAACGGATGAACTCCTGTTTTATTCTGGCTTATTTAAATGTTTTTTCATGCGTTGATCACATTTATCCAGCAAGATCAGCTTGAGGCAGCAGCTTCTCCCATTAGTACAGCAAAATCTTCTCAAATTTAGTAATTAATTTATAAATCTATACCACTGACAGTGTATCACATACTGCAGCTCTGTAAATAGGTCTGTAAGTAGTGTTGTTTTATGGGTATAGCACAGATCCACTTTTTGGACCCTACTTTAAGTACTAAAATACATTGCATAGATCTATCATTTCTCCAAACTGACAGGCACAATACTGAAGTGTTCTGCATTACAGCAAATTTGGCAGCACGTGTTACACTCGGAGAGCAGACTGTAGGAATGTAGTAGTGGCAGAGTAGATTCCAGAGTTTCTCTAGATTTGGACAGACTAGTAATCCAAGTGAACTATCCTGATGCATTTGTGCACTGCTGAATATTAAACCATCCCACCCCATTCTAACTCTACACGCAAACAACTCGAGGACAAAGTTACCACAGATATGTAAACAAGGTAAAATTAATTAATTTCACATTCCTAATTTGGGCTATCTGCTTTGCTTTTGTCCTGAAGCAAATGTTCACCTGACAAGCATTATGGAAAAATACCCCTGTTCAGTCTTATGCTTCTGATATTGAAGCGAGACTTGACACACACAGTACTGGTTCTACAGCAGCTGCAGGACTAACAACCGTGTCTGAAGCAACAGCCGGTGAAGAAATGGGTTGACACTCACTCAAAACCTGTAGTTCAGAATACTTGCCATGTCAAGATTGAAATCAAGCCATCTGTATTTGATAACAAGACAGCTTTACAAAAGTGAACACATTCATACACTAACCAAACCCTTAATACAGTGGGGTGTGAAGAGGTGTAAAGCAGTGACACCTTTGCCGACAATGTTCCACAAATCTCCAAACAAAATTACAGACAGTTTTGAAATTACATAAACGACATCAATCCTGCAATATACTTGAAGAAATTAATTCTTTGTGGTTTCCCTCACAGCCTAAAACCAACCCCCAAAATAAGGAGTTAGGGCTTTGCTTGTTCTCTACGGTTTGTCTTGCACATCGGGTATTGCCAGTTAGCCTGTTAAAGGCCTGTCTTCGTGTCCACAGGTGACAGAGTGCTGAAATCCGTATTTCGTGAGAGGTTAGAATTAACTCTTAAGTCTGAAGCTGTTAAATCCAACCAATAGAGAAGAAGAGTTGTCTGGGGTTTGGTGTTCTGATTGGATTCTTTTGTCTGCTTTTTTCAACTTGTATGCCAGGACACTTAGTGGCAAAGCTTTCCACACAAACCATCCACCTGCAGTTCTCGTGAACAAGCACCACACCTGGTGTTTGCATTTCCTCTTCTGAAACCTTAACAAAAGAGGAGGAAAATGGCATTTGCCTTCCAGTATTTGAGAAAGTTGGATGAAAACATAGACCTAGATAGGGTCAGGTCTTCCCCAATGTATCATTTGCTCTGCTGCCACCCAGTTTGTTTTTAACAGTGTAAATGAGAACTCATTTTGTGTAACAAAATTCAACAATTTTCAGTATTGAACTCGATAAACCACTAAAATTTCCCTCGCGTACTGAAATGTATGATTTGCTGTGCATACATACTGCTGTTACGTACACACAAAAGGAATAGGTCATCAAAAGAACTTTTTGGCTGCTGCTTCTTGTTGACTTCTGAAAGAAAAAGCAGAAGAGAGTTCATCAAGTATTTATATAAAACTAGTTAAGTTTAAAATATTCAGAATTTGGGGATTAGGAGATTGCATTCCTTGTCAGCAGAGACTTAGGGAAATGAAATATCTGTGGTATCACAGAAACAGAGTTTGAGCTTTTCTGTTTACAAAGTCACTGGTAACATCACTATAGCTCAAATTTCTACCAGACACAGAAGGAAGCAACATGTTGGACAGGAGCCAGAAACTGAAAGAACATCTGAAGCAAGCTTCTCAGTATCTGATTGGCCTGAGGATCATCACAGAAAATGAAACACATGCAACTAAGCAGTGCAAGAGTTTACATGACATTGATTTCCTTTTCCCTCTGGCACAGAACGTATTTTCTTCATGGATCAACCACATGCAGATGCTACAGTTAAAAAGGCATAAAAAAGAAGTCAGTCCAGCAGAGGACCGCAGGAATGGGAGTCAAGAGCTGCAGCATGAGCTTCAAGAGGAGAGAGGGAGGGAACTTGGTTTGGTCATCCTGGACAAAAGGTGGCTTCAAGTGAAGAGGCAGGAACAGTTTCAATATAGAAAGCACACAACAGTCAAACTGCTACAGGGCAGGTTGCCACTAGATACTGTGGAGCGGAGACAAGAAAAAGACTAAGTCCATTATGACTAAACATTTGCAGTGAGGTCTGCAGCCAGTCAATTCTATATTCTTAGAGATTTTGAAGACCTGACCAGTCTAAACACTAAGGAACCTGGTCTGATTTCAGTGTTGATCCTGCTTTGAGCAGAAGGTCTAACTACAGACCTCCCAAGGTCTCTGAATGATTGCTTGGTTTAAAGAAGATTAACATAATCATACTACTGCAAATGCAGTGTAAAATCATCTGTCTTGCTGCCTTCAAACTAGACCATACTTACCTATACATGATGTAACCAATGAACACCACTGTTTGCACCGCTACAAATATGATGAAGTGTGTGGTAGATAAGCACGATGGGAAGGGCGGCAGGTCTGGGCACTTTGGTTTCTCGTTAGATGGCTGAAAAACCAAGAAAAGCAGTATTTGAGGGGAAAAAGCAAACAAGATCTGCCACCAAATGACTGTTAGGGCAGGAAACGGAACAAGGTCTTTGCAGCCACACAAGTGGAAATGGCACTACTTGAGAAAATCAGAACCTTCCTTTGCTTGTCTTCCCTTACTCACTTTTTTGTTTCTCAGCTAAACTGACTGATGTTAATTTGAGGGAAAAGAAGAAATCTTTGATAAATCCACTCTGAAATAAAGAACCTTTAGTGGGCTCACTAGCTAATTCAGCTTAATTGCTACCTAGGCTAGACTAAGGTGCTCCTGAATGTGAATGCAGTCATCTTTCACACTTAGAGCCCTAAAGCGCAGCCTGCCTGAGCTTCCTCTGATTAAAGCTCTCCTCTTTGTGCAGAAGTAATAGAGAATCTCATCTGTATAGAGCTGTGAAGCAGGGAGGCAAACACAAAAAAGCACCCAGAAACCTAATTGCTTGACCTTCTTTCCACAGGAAATTAGACTAAAAATCACGCTCTTTGTGCAAAACTTCTCATCAAGACACAGATCATGCAGTTAGGTCAAGGCAGTGCAGTTTTAGTGAAGCAGCTTAATGAAGGATTAATTGCTCCATAAATTGCATGCTGGCTCATCCTAGCTTTTCACTAACAGACAAATAAAGAAGTGTTACACTTCCAGCACATAAATTACCATATTTTGTTGTACTAAATGCTCAATGTCCCTTTTTACTACATGAAGGTGTTCTTTGATGTCATTGAAGTGCTGAGTTGTTTCATAGACTCCTGCAGCAGAGCCAGGATGTTGAGCTCCACTGATCAACCTCAGAGTATCAGCCATGGAATTTCTGAAATGAGACAATGACAAAACAGCTTTCAGTGAAGAACAGCAGTTTTGAGTCCAAATTAGTTTGAAATACATAGTTGCCCCCAAAGGCAGAAAAGCCTTTTTCTAGCTTCCAAGAATACCTATTGAGAAATAATTCCTTAATCAAACAATTATATTAAAAAATGCTTGGTTCTGTACTCAGTTTGAATGTGTGCAGTGCACCACCTCCTATGAGCACACTGAAAACAAGATGTGGCTAGACATCTGCTTTGCCTGGCTGATGAAGTCTAAAACAAGAGTTTTATCTGAGGCTCTTGCCAAGGCTTTAGGATAAGCAGAGTTTAATGCAATCTTTGAAGAAAACCAAAAGCTGTTTGAAAAATAGAGAAATAAACCCAGTCATGTAAGAAATAAGAATAAAGAGGCGGCTTTAGGGATAAGAAAAGATTTAGATACATCCTTGTTTCATGATTATCATTTATATGAGAAACTCATTTTCCCCATGTATTGTCATAATACCTGCCAGTGTCTTCCTGTGAATTCTTTCCGCTTTTACAACAAATCAAATTGGAGTCTCAACTTTTTATGGATTTGTAACTAATTTTGTTTGAGGTAAACTAGTCAATGAGAGAAAAACCCTTAATCTCTAATCAATATGTTTATATAATTTCCCCCTACTTTGATGTTTCTTTCCAGTTGCAAAGAGGATTATTCTACAGATAAAATGTTTATCATGTGGATGTTAATCTCTTTGTTATTGACCGAACAAACAATCAGGATCTACATCTTCGGATTTCTTTTTAATTTACTTAAAACTTTACATTCGGTTCAGCTGAGCACTTCAGTGCCTTCAAGTTACCTGTGTACAGTGGTCAGCAATGTATCATAGAATGGTTTGGATTGGAAGGGACCTTTAAAGACCACCTGGCCCGGCCCCTCTGCCACAGGCAGGGACATTGTTCTTTCAGTAGACCAGGCTGCCCAAGTCCCCATTCATCTTGACTCTGGGCACTGTCAGTTTTAACTTTTACACACAGGAACAAACCACAAAATCTGGATTGAATACTATTAATTTAGAAACCTGGCCACAGCATATGATGGTGTTTGTGTGACACAGAATTGCATCACCATTTGAAATGTGAAAGCCCCAAGCAAAGCATTGAAATGTCCACGTTTACAGAGAGTCTTCATGAAGACAAAACTCTGCAATAGCTGCTCTGCATGCCACTAAAACTCAACAACATAAAAGCCCCCAAAGAAGGAGAAAAAACTAGTAGTGCACGTCCTGCTCAAAGGCACAGTGACAAGTCTCTAGAGGCTTAGACAGCAAGCACAGACGTGCTAGTGTCACAGCAGTGTTTGCTGCCTTGTAAGAACCACGCAGCATGTTTAAACTACTTGACCAGCTCCATATGAAGTCAAAGCCATGCACTAAATTTATCTGCACAATGACACTGTGCTGCAGGCACAGCACCTTAAGAGATGCAGTCAGTAATTACAGCCCTTCTTAAATGATAGATCAGTGGCAGGCTTCAAGCTGAAGACTACCAGGTACTCTTGAAAATCCCATTTGGACTGAAATCAGCTCCAAGTATTCTGCATACTTCCCACGTGGGGAAAAGCCCCCCTTTTTCACTTCCAGTAAGGAAAAGATCCATGAAGTCACTTTGTGCTGTCACCTTTGTAAAAGCTCAATCCCACTTCCAGCATGGATTAGAAGATCAATCACCTTCCACAGCAATACCTGTGGTTGCTCTGGATACCACAATGTTCTCTAGGCGAGGTGGAGTTAGCCCTGGACTTCTGCAGAGCCTATTCTTTTCCTGTACTCTGAATCAGTGCTATAACCACCTATGAGAGAAACAAGTTCTGCACTGGAAGATTTTTTTTTTTCTCTTAAATGCAGATCCATGCACCCTATGGCTGCTGCTTGGTACCCGCTGGTAGTAATCCTGCCTGTCCACACGCACCTCCCTGTTTGATCTCGCACGAAAGTGATGCTCGTTTTGTTCCACTCCCTCCCAATATCACCGATCTCTGCGTAGTTGACAGAGGTCTGCACAGGCACCTTCCCCCCAGGCCGATCTGCTGTTGGCTAAAAGCAAAACAACCTCCTTAAGCGGCCGTGGTCTTTCTCAAGTGTAATTTACATTTTCTTTTGCCTGAACAATACCATGCTGATGGTTTCTATTGTATGAACATGCAAGATTCCTCTGTAATCAGATGATTAAGAAATCCACAAATCTTGACGAGAAAATGGCTTTAGACAGTTAAGTCCTTTTCCTCCGGGATGCCCAGAGGGCTGTTCGTGTCTGTCTATAAATAAAGCAGTTCTTTAATCTAAGAAAAATATTAAGATGATGTTATGCAAACCCATACCTAGTAAGCAGTCCCTAGAAGGGCAGACTGCCAGTGATAACAAGAAAATCTAATTTGCTTGCGAGGTATAAAGATTTGGCAAGAATATTAACATAAAAGCTCTCGTGGAAGAACAAGTGCAAAAATGGCAGCGCTCTAATCTTCACTCCACAAAAACCTGACCTACTTAGGTAAATAACCAGAGCTGCCCTCAAGCTAATACTGGGAAACCCCACAACTGCGGGAATCGCTTTTCCTCTTGTTTTAAGTCCAAGGGAAGGAATGTTTTTAAGTACTATAGGTGAAGAGTTAAACCAGCTTAAAGCCATTGCTGCTAAAGACAGAAATTGAAGCGCACCTTGGAAGCGGCATACAAACATCCCTGTCCCTGTCAAAGGCAGGAATTCTCTCTCATCCATTTCAGCAGTATAACACCTTCAAGGTAAGATTTTTACCTAACTCAGTGATGTGGTTGGAAAAGGAAACTGCACTTCTTGCCCCCTTATTTTAAGAATTTCAGGCCAAGGGAGTATTTCCAGACACAGCCCTTGTTTCGAACTGCAGTGCTCTCTTAAGGCCAAGCCCTACTCCTACTGATAAAAAAGATTCACTTACAACAGAAAATACAGGAAAAAAGAAAAATTAAAAAAAAAAACCAAACTAAGGCCTATCCAAAGCCTGGAATTCTGAGAGACTTGACATAATAAAACAGCAAATACTTTTTGTGATGTAAAAAAATACTTAACACTGTGGAGTGATCAATGTATGAGGTTTAGACAATTGCAGCACAGCTAGGGAAAAGCTCCAAAGATAACACGTGCCTCTGAGATGCATCGCCAGCAGATCCAGAGGGGTGATTCTGCAACTTTACTCTGGGGAGACCTGGTGGGGAGCACTGTGCCCAGCTCCCGAGCCCTCAATACAGGCAGGACACAGACCTGATGGAGCAGGTTCAGAGAAGGGCCATGGAAATGATCAGGGGGTTGGAGCAGCTCTACTATGAGGACAAGCTGAGGGAGCTGTACAGTGTTTAGCCTGGAGAAGAGAAGGTTCCAGGGACACCTAATAGCAGCCTGCCAGTACCTGAAGGGGACCACAAGAAAGTTGCAGAGAGACTGTCTGCAAAGGCCTGCAGTGATGGGACAAGGGACACTGGCTTCAAACTAGAGCAGAGCAGATTTAGATTGGATGTGGGGAACAAGTTCTTACTATGAGGATACTGGAACAGGGTGCTCAGGGAGGTGGTTGGACCCCATCCCAAGGTGAGGCTCGACAGCCTGATCTAGTTGAGGATGCCCCTGCTAAATGCAGGGGAGTTGGACTGGATGATCTTTTGAGGTCCCTTCCAGTTTTTACCATTCCATGATTCTACATTGAAGAAACAATCAAACTACTTTTAAAATACCCAGAAAAGAGCAATTAGAAGAATAATCAGTAATTCTCAACAACTTCTCTTACGTGCAGAATCATTTTCATTTCATCACTAAGGAACCAGCACAATAGAAATGTTGAGTTTGTCAGTATTCTCCTACTGAAATAATAAATAGGATTTAAAAGCTGGAAAACAAACAATATGAAATTCAAAACTCAGCCTTAATATTTAGAAAGCATTTACCTTATTTCAGTTACTTGTCTAATGACCTCTTCTTGAGTTTTCACAACTGTCTCAAACTCCTGCTGGGAAACCTGGCAGTGGAGAGTAGGGGTGAGAAAAGGATCAACGTGGTCTTGGAAAAAGCAAATCAAGCTGAGCCATTGAGCGTGACACATTTTTTTCACTTGCCTGTCCTTGTTGGCCTGGAACCCCAGCTCCTCTTTTAGCAATCTCTTCTGTGACTGCAGAGACGTATTTCCGCTGCTCATCCAGAATCATGTCCAGTTGCCTGTTCAGCTGTTTTATTTCCAGGTGGATTCGATTCTGCCCCTCAAAGATTTGCCGCAGTTCGCGATCACTGACGGTTTCAAAAAGCTCATCCGCTGACAGAACAAGAGCACAGGCAGTTTGTAATCATCTGCACTCCTCTGATTTGGAGCTGCACTGCATCCTCCTCCCTGCAGCCTGCAAGGTCCCGCAGGCGTGTACCTTTTCCCGTAATCTGATGTATTCTGTGCTTATGTATCACTGTTGCCATGGAAAAGAATGCCCGAGTGGGATCAGAACAACCAAACAGAGACATTCACACCCTCACGTGGATTCCACATACTCAAACCCAGACTCTGTCTTGGAGTTCCTGTTTCAGTACTTGGGTAATGTGCCACATCAAACGGAAACAGGATGCTGCCATTATTAGGAGGCAGCTACCTTTGCATAAGCTGGCATTGTATCACCAACTTTCAGAAGAGATTTGCAGGCCTTAAGAGCTGCTTTTTAACAGCCTGTAATTGACAAGCGACTGCATGTTCTCAGAGAGTTCCTCCGCGGCTTCAGCAGCATCAGTAATTCCAAAAGACTCTGGCAAAAAGATTATTATTTCTTACCAATGGAAGGCTGGGCAGTATTTAAAAAACACAGATGAAGATAAACTGGTGTAGAACCTTTACAACAGTCAAAACTTATCACTGTGCAGAAAAAGATGGCAACCCGAAATTTCAGGTCTAGGTGCCTGAAGCACCATCTTGCTATGTGTGAGTTCCAATACTGCTAACTCAATCCAGACAGAAGTAAGAAGCAGCCTGACTCCCAGTTTTCAAATAAACAAATTATTTGTTGCCCAGTTCTCAAAAAAGCATGCAGGCACGACAAAAGTGACTTTGTATTTCAGAAAATACAAAGGAGAAACCATAGATTCTTAAATAAAGTAACATTAGTTAGGAGCTTTCTGAGATTAGGCCTTAGTTCTGAATACCCCAGAAAAGCAAAAGTTGTCCTTGACAAGTGAAAAATGGCTGCAATAACTTGCCTGGCTGTCCTTGCACATCAGGATGTTCCTTTTGAAATTCTTCTTTCTTCTTATCCAGTTCTTGTTGAAAGTGCTCAAACTCTTCTTGATACTTCTCTTTATCTTTTTGAGGAATTTCTGCACCTGTTGTTGGCTTGAAAACATTATCAAAGGAGGAGGAGAGGAGAGGAGATATTAGATATTTTTCATGGACTCCACTGCGCCTAAATAACTTATTCTCCAGCAAGACTGCTTGGATTTCAGATTGGAAGACATAACACAACTTGTTGACGATATTACTCTATTAAGTTGAAGAGAGAAATCAGACTTCCTATGGAGACCCCCAGATGTTTCCTGGCAGAGATGTACTTTCTGTGATTAAAAAGCAATCTGAGTCTCACAAGCATAGGTGCTGTTTAGTACAGAACTGTTCTAGAGGTATGGGAAGTTGAAAGCAAGAACAGATCATTTGTCTGCTTTCCCACCACAGTGTACATTTTAGTTTTTCTCTGCATGTTTTGATTTAGTATCAAGATTTTGGGTGATTTAGTGTTGCTTTAAGAATTCTGGTCTTGGAAATGTCAATTAAAATCCATTATAGTATTAGTTTAATTTTTAATTAGTTTAATTGAACAGGTAACAGCACAGCTACGTGCCAAAATCCTGGAACAGAAATGCTAAGCATGACTTATGAGGAAATACCATAACCTTGTGCTACATACAAAGCATACACCATAATGTAGTTTACAAATGATGCACAAAGATGCTTACTGCTTCCTTCCCGGGCTCAGTCAGCTGGAAGGTCAGGAAAGACAGGACATCATGATCGTCTGTATTCAACAAACCAAAAAAACAGTCAGCTGCAACTGCTGAATGCTACAGGGCCTCCTACTTCCCAAGTCAACCCTACACTTGCAAAGGCTCTTCAGGTAGCAGTATCCTCCCAAGAGTTCCTGCGGCAGGGAAGGAGACTGCACATCTTGATTGGGACAAACTGAAAGTCCCTCTGCTCTGGCCAGGAAAAGGCCTAAGCATATAATAGAATCACAGAGTTGTCAGGGCTGGAAAGGCTCCAAGGATCACCTAGCTCCAGCCCCCCCTGCCATGGGCAGGGACACTCGCACTACATCAGGCTGCTCAGAGCCACACCCATCCTGGCCTTAAAGACCTCCAGGGATGAGGCTTCCACCACCTCCCTGGGCAACCTGTGCCAGAGTCTTGCCACCCTCATGCTGAAGAACTTCTTCCTAACATCCAGTCTGAAACTACCCACTTCTAGTTTTTCTCCATGCCCCCCCAGTCCTGTCACCACCTGACACTCTAAAATGACCCTCCCCAGCATTTTTGTAGGCCCTTTTCTGATACTCGAAGGCCACAATAAGGTCTCCTTGGAGCCCTCTCTTCTCCAGACTCAACAACCCCAACTCTATTAGTCTGTTTCAATAGGAGAGGTGCTCCAGCCCTCTGATCGTCCTCGTGGCCCTTGTCTGGACATGTTCCAGTGTCAGCAGTTTGGAAATGGAAGTAGATCAACCACATCATCATGGTCAAAAATTGGCGTAATGGCCAACATCAGCAGTAAACCCCCGTCACTTGTGAGCCCTGCAAGTCCCCACACTGTTTGCCTCAGTTTTGAACATGTGCTACCTGCAAGGCCCCCTGTTGCTGCAGATATTCCAAAGTATCCCTGTGATGGCAACGACATATCTTCCACTTTGGCACAAAACTCATAGTCTTCTTTATCCGGAGTAAAGCCATTGTTAATTAATACCTGAAGGATAAACACAATTTTTACCACATCAATCTCTTTGTGTTAATTGCTTTGTCAGTTTATAGTCACGGTCAAAAAGACAGCAGCTCTGGGCCTGACATGCACTTTTCACTCCACAGTAAGAGAGAGCTTTTACCATTACAACACAGTGCAAGGTTCACCCTCTTTTAGGTGCACACATGTTTACTTTTAGACAAACTTTTACTACAAAAGCTATTACTGCGGTTAATAGCTATGAACAGCCTTTTTCCAGAAGAAATCAGAAGCCAATTCACAGTCACCCGAATAGTGTTTAAGTCTTGAAGACTTCCTTATGCCAGTGGTTTTCTGTTTTCTCCAGTCTTCCAAGCTCTACTCTTTCTTGGAGCAGGGGTGCGTCAAGTAGTGAATTTCTATCCACTGTCAAAGAGTGGCTTTTTTTAGTCACCTTTCAAGAACCTCATCGGTTAACGAGCCCTGTACAGCTCTCAGATCAGCTTGAGAAATACTGCTCAAATAGGAGCTACTCAACCACTTGGAAGCTGAGGAGAAGCTGAGGCTTTGGAGATGCTTCTGCAGGCAAGTCAGAAGGCTCTGAGCACATGCGAGTGCACGAGCACAACTGACTTCCAAGTAACAAGAGGAGAAAGCAGCAGCACCTGCCAAGTCAGGTTACAAAACCACAGACGCACTCATGTGGCTAAAAGAACTTGTCCAGCTTTCAACATACTGCACCTCCTTCCAACTTCTCAACTAAGCTCAGCATTTTCAAGACGATGGTGTGAAGCACACGGAGTCCCTGGGTTCACAAATCGTGTACCTAGTGTCACGCTTAGAGAGCTGAAGAACGTCAGTAACAACGCGCTCCTGGAGTACTCACGGTCAGTGTTTTCTGGTAGTAGGTGATCTTCACTCTGACAGGATAGGGCTTGTTGCGGAAGTCCCTCTGACAGGATGCCAGTGCTTGTGTGGAGCCATCACTGTGCAGGAAGACAACTTGAATGAAACTGGATCTTACAATTTATCAGCTAAGGCAAAGATGTTTTTACGCAACAGACACGACAGACAGAGTGCAGTAAATGGGGAGATCTGTTTGCTTCTAAGATACATTCCTGCACCTATGAACTGAGATGGAAACAACCTACAGTCTGGACTGTGCCAGCTAAGCCAGACACCTCTCTTTTCAGAGACTCCAAAAAGATGTGAATTGTGCTACTGACAACAATCAGAAATGAAATTTAAATCAATTAATTTAGTAACAGGCAATTAGCTTTCAGTTAGTCACTTCTGTTAGCTGCATGTGAGACCCTGGTAAGTGATGAAGAGGTAAGAAGTCTGTACCTCCACTCTAGTTCGCACACCCCAAGGGACACATGCCACGTAAATATTCAGCTTCTGTGCTGTTACTGCCAAAACAGTGTTCTGACATACAGAAAAGCTCAAATGTAAAGGCAACAACAAAGTTTCACATGAAATAAACATTTCTAATGCTGTTCAGAGTTTCATGCAATAAATCCTCGTTCAAAAGCCAATATTCCTCACTGGCTCTGAAAATACACTTACTTCTGATGGTCATACAGAAGTTTTCCATTGTTGCCTACAACAATCACTCCAGGATTGTTTTTCTAGAAGAAGAAAGAGCAAACAAAGGGAATAAAGTGAAACACAAGTAACATCATTGATAGCCTTTCTGCAACAAAGTACCTGAAGTCATTACATTACAGACAGACATGTTTTCTTCTATCTGTACCTCAGGATTACATACATGACCTTGTACAGTGACTACAAAAACCTCAGGAGCTATCTGTCAGAGGCTAAACAAAGGCCACTGAATACATCTCTAGTTATTTACATTGCTAGAGGATAAGAGCAAGCTAAAATGCTAATGCCAGAATAGGTGTGCAGGACTACTCCAGTTGCCTTCACATTTTATGAAGTGAACTCCAGTTTTCACAGCAGCACTGGATTTGGGAGTTCATCTCCCTTCCACCTTCAGCATTTTCAGACATCTTGTCCCAGATTATACTGGCATTGGCTGCAATAAATTTGTTCCTAACAGATTGTGGGGCTGTTTCCTCATCCCAATAAGGTATCATCCAGAAAGAGTTCATCTGGTACTGCCAACTAAACACCCTGCTGGTGATGCCGATGTTAAAGCTGATTCTCTACTTCTTTCAAGTGGTTACATGTGCTTGCATCCAGACATGACCCCCAGCAGAAAATGGACTGCCCATCAACTCCAAGTATTGGATGCTTTTGTTTGCTGTGCTCTGAGGTAATTAGACTTGGAGGCTGCTTTGGAATAGCAACTGCCACCTCCATCTGCTCCAGAATTTTTGCTGCTGAACTACTCAAGGCAGATTTGTTCCAATAAAAAAAGCATCTCTGAACACACAGAAAATTGTGTTTCCAGAGTATGATGCTTTTCATACAGTGTTGTCCTGGGTTTGCTGGACACAATCACAGGCCAGCCATGGACTGTGGGCTGTTAGCAGCTGAGGCAGCCAGGACAGCTGACTGGAGTTGGCTACAGATGCAGCTCGTTCCATGAGCATCATACTCTGTATAAAAGAGGGAGTTTGCAGAGAGGGCAGGTTCCTGCTAGAGCTCCTCCTCGCTCCTCTCCTGTGGGCTGCTGTCCTGAATATTGTGACTGCTGCACTTTTTCTGGGGTGAGTATAATTATATGTATCTTGTGCTGACATTGATATTAATTTGGCTATTTCATTCAAGCTGGTTTTTACTTCAGCCTGTGGGTCTTTTCTCCTTTTCCTCATCCTCCTTCTCTGCTGGGGAGGGGTCACTGGGTGATAGCAGAACTGCTGTAGTTCAGCTCAGATATGAGCTAAACATAGATGAATGTACTTCTCCCAAAACACCCATCTTTAGCTCTATCAACACTTCAAACTGTACAAGAACGTTCCAAGTTTCAGCTTGTACACATATGCATGATATTTTCCCTCCAAACTTAATGCATGAATCAATGTTCAGGGACACTCATGATTTGCTATGCTTCATCTCTTAAGCTTGAAAAGTGTGAAAGCCTCCAGTAAAAATCCTGTAAGGGATCCTTGGTCATTTTAACTTATTCCTTTAGGGTGAAAGGGAGGAAGAGTAGGAGAATTTTACAGTATGAAATGCTATTTTTTTTCCACAAAGGTATGTGTGTGAAAACAGGCAGGAAATCACTTTAGACTCTTCGCTAGAAGAGTTTGCCTCTGACTAACCTTTCCATCATTGTCAAAGGAATCAAAGAAAATTCCAACACCATTCCATTTATCAGCTGCCCCAAAGACAGGACCTTCTAAGCCTTGCTCTTCTGTAAACCATATTGCCTGTTACAGAAAATAAGAACTGTGAGTCAGGAGCCACTTTTTTACAGCATATCTATTTTCCAGTTAAATCAGAGTCTGGATACCAATCCATCAGCTCCAATGCGGCCTCTTCCGGTAACTCGAAACGTCACTTCCACCTCCCAGTACTCAAATATCGACTTGTTTTTTGTCCACACTGACCCTCTTTGGCTTTTCAGAGATGTCGTTATACGGATCTGGTCTGCGCTGGGTATGGCGTCTAGAGAGGGAAGGAACCGACAGGGAATGTGTGAAAGCTCTGGGAGTGCTGAAGCGCTCAATTAACAAGTACTCTCTGCTCTCCTCAGATAGAGAGGAGCTTTCAAAATACATTAGGGGGGCATTCAAGCACTTGGGTGGAGGGGTGGGGAATGTGTGGAACCCAGCTGTCTCTGACCCCCTCCAGTCTTTACTTTCAAGAACCTCACTACTGCTTTATGGAAAGATTTAATTGCCTTCCATTTGTGACTGCAGTGTACAGCTTAGCAGAACGCTGGCCTTGCTGTTAAGGTAAGCATTAAATCAGTGTTTAAAAAGCCCCAACACAGAAACAAAGTTAAGCTTTCTGCTGTATCCTATGACTTCTCATGAACAGATTTCTGTTCTGCATTTTAAAAGGACACTCTAATTTTCTGCTTAATAGTTTAAAATAGTCTTGCATTTAGAGAGAGACGAATTCACTTGTATTAAATAGTATTTGTGATTATCTGCTTTAAAAAGCTCATCTAAAGACAGCCTCCTTTGTGCCACCTGTAGCATAATGTCAAATAAGAGGGAAAAGTTAGCACTTGTGAATTAACATGAACTGGAGACGGTCACAAAGTCAACCTACAGTAGTAGCTACTGCAGAGAGGCTCACAGTAAGGCAAGACCTAATGCGCAGTAAACCCAGTAGGGAAGATGAGGTGCCTAAGCACCATCAACCCTCAACCCGTGATGCAGAGGACACAGTTGCAGAAACTTGCACTAAGGTTCTATGTGCCAAGACAGACTTCGTCCCGAGCTCTCAGCGTATGGATGCCTAGGAACATAAGTGTCCGCCGCTTGTCTGGGGTCCAGCACTCCGACTTTCATTTTGACCGGCAGTGACACATCATCACTTCACCAGGTCTCGTCAGCCTTAGCAACGGAGCTACCGCAGGCAAGTAACTTCCAACCTGATGCCAAGGAAAGTGGAGGAGGATTTGCTGGCGTTTTTACCGCTATCACGGTGTCTGCTCTGTCCCTTTAGGGCAACAAGGAATTCCTCGGGAGGGGAGCGGTAGCGCAGGGGGGTACCCACGGCGCTGACTGCAGGGTCGGTCTGCCTCTGCCCGCGGCTAAACTCTGCCGAGGGAGGCTTGAAGGCTCGGGAGACGATGGAGAGAGGCGGGGGCTCAAGTTCCCCGATGCCTTGATAGCCCCCCGGAACCCAACCGAGGCTGACAGGTCCTGCCGCCCCCTGTCCTTATGGCCTCAAGCTGAGCCAAGAGAGGTTCAGATTTGATCTTGGGCAAAAATTCTTTACTGAAGGAGCGCTCGGGCATGGCAACAGGCAGCCCAGGGAGGTGGAGTCGCCGTCCCTGGAGGTGTTCAAAAAACGCGTAGACATGGCACTTGGGGACACGGTTTAGTGGCGGTGGTGGTGCTAGTCGATGGTTGGACTCCGTGGTCTATGTCAGAATCACAGTAACGATTCAATGATTCTGTCTCCACCGTGCACTCAGTCCCGGCGACAGCCTGTGGCGGCTCCTCCTCGCACCACCTCCTAAAATAGCGAGAACTTGCCCGCTGCGGAGCCCCTCGCAGCTGCCTGCACGGCCCCGCTCGCACTCCGCCGACCCCGCCGCCCGGCACTTACTGCCCGTATGAACCCAGAACGGCACCGTCCCGTCCGCTTGCACCAGGTGCGGCCCCTTGAAGCTGTATTTGTACTCAAAGCGACGGTGCGGCGCAGCTGGTGCCGCCGCGTCTTCCGCCGCCTGCCCGAGGGCGTTCGGCAGGCGGGCGAAGGTGAGCAGGGTACCGGCGAGGAGGGCCCCGGCCAGGCCGCCCCGCTGCGCGCACGCCGCCATCTTGCCCCGTGCTGCGGACGCCGGGTACCGCCAACAGGGCGCCGCGCGATTGGCGGGCGCGGGGCCGGGCGAGGCGGCGGCACCAGCCCGGGGGCGGCGCAGGCCGAGGCGCCGCCGAGGGCCGGGGGAGGGCGGGCGTCGCTTCTGGGTGGAGCCTTCGGAGCCGGGCTGGGGTTTCGCGTGCTGCTGCTGAGGCTCTCGGACGCGGCCTACTCGCTTTGGCCGTGTGCGGCGCATGGCTCGTCTCGGGAGTGGTCCCGGAGAGCCCGGGAGTCGGCGCCCGGAAGGGTTGTGAGCAGCCCCGGGGGGCCGCGAGTCGCCTTTCCCTGAGGGGTCAGGCTCCGCAGGCCGCGGCGGTGCGAGCGGCTGCAGGAATGGCCTGCGAGCCGGCGTCCTGCTCCTCTGCGGGCAGCTGGGCCTCGGCGGACCTCCGGCGCTCCCTCGTGTACTGCGGCTTGTGGCCGGGCTGCGTGCCGTTAACAGTCTGCGGGGTGAATGATCAGATCTTCTTCCTCCGCGTTGCTTTCTTAGCAAAGCTCCGCTCGCACAGGCTCTGGCCATTTTTAGGATAGTCGGAAATCTTGACAAACAGTGCTGCTTCTCAGCACAGGAGATCAACATTCTTCCGTGGAAGTGAGCAAAGCAAACCCTTGATGGTACTCACAGCCTCGGCTATGTGAGCTGACAGTGGTGACGGCTGGTTAGTGTTCCGGACACTACTTCAGAGAGGGTCAGATTTATAAAGGTGAGAAAAACGGGTGTATGTCTGTCAGTGTGCAGCATCACAGAGCAGGGGCAGCTGTTAGCTTTGTTTCGGTGGAGAGGCAGTCTAGCCTGACCAGAGGATACCCCTGTGAAACTGATGACTGAACCAACAGTTGGGACTTCCTTTTTCATTCTCAAATACCATCTGTTGCCCTTATGGCCTCATTACAGACAGAAATAAGGAACGGGTTTTTAAAGGTTTTCTCCACCCTTGTGTTTTGTCCTACTCTTCTCACATCAGTTCGTTGGTGATATCCTTTCTTTTGCTCTTAACTAATCTGTGAGTAGAAGGAATTTAAGAGGCAGTAAGTAGGTCCAGAAACTGCTGAAGAGGGAGAGGATCCTGGACCCATTCAGGAGATATGAAGTTCTTTTTTTTAAAACCCACACATCTGCTTCAGCCCAGTGAAAGTGAAATCTTGCGTGTTCACTGGGAAAGACACATTGGCTTTCGCACACAAAGCAAATACATTGATCAGATCAGACTTACCTGAGGTACATTTTAGAAGTTTCTCGAGTATTCTTGATAAGTTAGCACTTGTTAGTAGAAAAGTACTCAATGTTTTGTGTAGTGTCTTCCATCCAACTGTGTTCTCAAATACTCAGGAACAAACGTTGGTTTTCTAGAGCACATCTATGGGAGATGCTAAGGGAGCCTCTCCTTGACAGCTAACTAGACTCACAAAACTGCTGCTTTTCTGTTCTTTAGAAGTCTGGAAGTAGTTTTTCAGATAAAATTTCTTTATGAGGATAAAATGGTGTGCATGTGTGTCAAAAGGTACCAAGGGAACAGCACAGATCTGTCCCCTGTATACAAACTTGAACGTAGGAGATTGCACCTCAGCATGAGGAGAAACTTCTTTGCAGTGAGGGTGACAGAGCACTGGAGCAAGCTGCCCAGGGGTGTTGTGAAGTCTCTGGAGGCTTTCAAAACCTGCCTGGATGCATTCCTGTGCAGACTACCCTGGGTGATCCTGCCGTTGGTAAGGGAGTTGGAGTGCGTGATCTCGCAAGGTCCCTTCCAACCTCTAGCGTTCCGTGATCCTGTCTGCTTGTTTGACTACGTGAGGTCACTATAGGAGACCCTGAAAGGGGGACTGCAGAATATGTTTCCTATTTGTAAGAACTTTCTTGAATTCTAGCATGAAAAGTACTTTTATTTAAAATACAGTTAAGAGGGAAACGATGGTCCAGCAAAGAGAGCAGGAAAGGCTTACTGGCCTGAAATCTGCTTGGATTAGCAGGGACCAACAGCTTTCTCTCTTAAAGAGAATACTGGCCTGGCTCAGTCCAGTTAATAGTGGATACATGCTCACTCAGAAAAGCATAATTGTATCTGCTTTGCAGAAACACACAAGAACTTGTAAACTTGCTGCTACTTAAGCCTTATTTAATCACACATCTAGAATGCCTCTTCATAAGATACTTCTTGGGTGGAAACATGTTGACAGGATGATAAATGCTCTATAATCTGTAAACCTTAACTGTCTTGGGTCCTGCCAAGCTATTGTTTTGCTCTTGTTGTTTTTAGGAAAACTCCACCATATTTCCCAGAGGCCTTGTCAGGGAAATCAAAGACTCAAAGGATATACAGTACCTGTGAACCAGTACTTCAGCCTCCAGTCTTGAGAACATTTGGACAGACTAATGAGACCACATTGGAAATGGGCAAAGGAAATAAAAGGAGGGAAACAAATGAAGCCCCAGCGAGGCCATTCTAAAGGTGTTGGGTGAGCCATTGTTTATCACAATGATAAGCTTCTCAGGTACCTTGGCTGAATTTAGCAACTCTGAGCAGACATGCAGGTGACTACATCCGTAACTAATGTGTAAAATACATACCTGTCTTATACCAAGAGAAATCTGCAGTATGCTGGTAGACTGTCCAGTCTCTTCCCATCTTAATGATTAATCCAAGTTTTGTCTATGTCCATGAAAGCAAGCATTTGTACACAGACCCAAGTTACTTCTTGTTTCACGGAAGGGGGTATGACATGCTGAAACCACCTGTGGTTTTTGCATTGGTTGTGCTTAAGTTTGTGTAGTGAATGGTTGAAAAACAGCTGTGACCAGTTAGGGCAAACAAATCATTACTAAGACAGGTATTAGACTTCCAGTCAAAATGTTACATCAGTAGTGATAGAGATGTTGTCTCCAAAATGCAGAACCTAGGTGTCCTTACCACTAACGGTAGTGGTCCAGGACTGCTGTTTTTACTAACCCTAAGCTTCCTTTCTCCTTTTCTGTGACCTCTGTATGGGGAGAACGGATATGCAAGGCCCCAGGCATGCTACTGCTATGCGGAGGGGAAGTATGTATGTCTGGTGGAAGAGAGCCACTCAGTTGAATTGTTCCAGTGAGCATTCCACCAACTTACTGCCACAGAGCGCCGTTCCTCTGCACAAGAAGGGATGCTTCTGTTATTCAAGTGTGGTAAACGGTTGACCTGACACATTTACCCAAACACACCGTGAAGAGGAACCACAACGATAGGCACAGACAGAGCACAGGCTACATTTGTGCCACGGGCATGTTTCCGTTGTTATCACATGATACTTAAGGGTCCTTCTCTGGTGGGTTCTTACCTGCAGGTCTGATGAGATTCCCTAGAGAGGCTGAAGGTTAACACGGGCTACCTTGAAAGATGCAAACAGTAATGTGTCTTCAGAGCAGGCAGCTCCAGAGCAAGTTGAGAGGTAAAAGGCAAAGTACTTCTGTACATCTGTAGGGTGTTTGTATCTAGAGAAAGATTGGTGTCCTATGTGTGAGGCAATAAAGAGCCATTAGGGACTGGGCTAATGGTATAAAACCAGTGTGGGGTTTACCTTGTGCTGTGCCAACAGAGAGTTGAGCACATGTAAGCAGCTCTTGAGTGCTGCCTTTGAACGACTCAGCGTTGATCTGTCAGGATAGGTGTGTGTCCTGCCAACTGTGTGCATAACACCAGAGTGCCTTCCTGGAAGAGTTGCCCTCTGAGCTTGAGTTTCGACTGAGGCAGGGTCATTAAGGGCTGGGCCAGCAGTAGACACTGAGCAAAGGTAAATTGTGTTCATCCCGTTCTGGGCTCTCAGAGAGAAGATTCAGCCTGGTCTGTGTTCTCCAGCTGGAGCACAAGGCCCTTTGGTTTTCTCTTTTCCTGAGGCTGTGAAACAGCACTGTAGCCTTGGCATGGCTCTCTAGGGCCACGTGCACGAGTGAAAAACTTGCTCTCCCGGGCTAAAGTGCCGCTGGAAATGTGGGAGAGGAAAACTACTGGGCATCCTAGAGAGCTTTCTTTGCATGATTTGTCAAATTGGCGAAAGAAAGGTCTGTTTTCTGAAATCGTAAGCTATATCTTGACAAGTCATCCCCATTTCATCTCTACTCCAAGTCATTTGAAAGTAAAGTCATTTTTGACTGAAAATGCACCACGATTTTAAAGATACAATTAATATTTTGACCCCAGTTACTGTTTGCTTTATTTCTTTGGTGCAGCTTTGAGAATTCTCTCATGTTCCTTCTCCTGGTCCTGAAATCTGTGTATGAAGAGTATTACTTCAATTAGAATGTTAATCACAGAAGACAAGTGGTTACTGAATCTTGCACTATAATTAATCAACCTGATATTTACTTACTGTGTTGTTTATACTGGATTAAGCTGTAGCTGGACAAGCAGGGCAAGGAAAGTGAGTGACAGGAGCATTATTATGGCACACTGCCTCCCATTGGGAAAGTTCATCTTCCTTCTGAAAGAGACGCCTTCAGGGATCATGTAATTTGAATTCCCTGTGAATTTAGTGTCATCTTAGCTTGACCAGCTCTGGAAGAACATATTAACCTCCTCTTGTGATTTTCAGAAAACCGTTCTAATTTAGCAAGTAATTAAGGGTCACATGTAGGATAAAGAGCTAGATAAGCTTGGATTACGCACAGGAAGCTTTGTTTCCAAGGCAACCCCAGCAGAGGGGGTGTTAATGCTGAGGTCAGTCAGTTAATGAACTGGGAATGGTTGCAGGCTGCAAAATGTATTAAAGCTGGGGAAATGAAACTTAACAATTGCATTACCATTTAATGATTCGGTGACAGAAAACAAACGCCTATGAAGCTAGCTATCACGGAAATACTGGAAACAAAGCTTAGAAGGAGTGGGACAGTTCTGCTAAGTGAGGTCACAAGAAGTCCAAAACAATGATGCTTGGCAAAGCTCTTTTTTTTTTTTCCCAATTACTTGGGTCTTCGTTTGTGGATTTTGCAGAATGACGCTGTCAGTGTTTGCGTAAGCTGCTGCTGCCAAGGCGTGCGCTCTGTGCTGGGTGCTCATTTCTTGCTGAGGTTAGTCCTGGTCGCTACCTGTATAACTGTCAGAATGCAGCCTGATAGATTTAGTGCCCTGGAAAACAAGGCTCTAGGCTTCCAAGAGCTCTTAGGGCTGTAGGCTCTGGGAACTAATCTCATGGAAAGTTTGACAGGACAAGCACAGAAACATCGTAGATGTTGCTGAGGTGTCCACGTGGCTGCTTTATGTTTTTATGGTGCTTTACGCTCTTTGAGCATTGTAGGCTCAATCTCTCTCCACTCTTCCTGATAATAGCAGGCTTTGACAAGTAAAAATTTGTGTTCCCGTAATTCCATGATGGAATGCTACTGGCACGAGAAAGAACTTTACATTTCTTCCTTCTGTTTTTAAAAACTCCCAGATGCATGCCTGCAAGCTGGGGCTGTGCAGTAAGTTTGAGAGCTCATGGTGACTTTTCCAGAATTCATCTCGGATTTTTCAGGGTCTGAATATCTGGCTGCCTGCAGCTCTCTTTGCAGCTCACAGAGCTGGATGTAAATTTTTCATTTCCCTTCAGTACTTTTGCCTAATATTTCTCTGAAGAGAGCTAAGCCAAAGGAGCAGTGATCCTCTGTACAAACATGCCACTACACTTAGAGAAAGAAAATATTTTCAGATGGAGTTAATCAAAGCATTTCAAGACATAATTTCTGTGGGAAAAAAAATCATGTTGTCAAAATGTATACCTGGGCTTGTTTGGTTTGGTTTGGTTGTTTGTTTAGGGTTGGGTTTTGGTTTTTGGGTTTGTTTTTTGTTTGGGTTTTTTTGGGTGGTTATTATTGGGCTTTTTAAAGTAATTTAATTCGGCTATAGTTTGCATGATGGGAAGCATGTTCTTAGCTCACTAGATGGCAAATCATCTTTTATCTTCACACTGTAACATTTTGAAATAGTTTTTTGTTTTTCTTTTCTGCGTTTAGTGTTGGTATAGCATTGTCTAGATGTGTAGGATTTTAGTGTAATTTGTTAGCTAGTGGAACATTCAGCATTTTTGACCTTACAAAACCAAAGCAATTTTTTCATTTCCAGAGAAACTTTCAGGTTTCTGTCTCATTTAAAATTAATCCCTCTAATTTCAAATGTTCCTGTTGTCAACATTTTTTAATTCCTATACAAATATATAAGATTTGCAACGGGAAGAGCTTTTTAACAAGCAACCAAGGTAATGTTTTCTGTTAATGAGCAGGCATTACATAATGTAGGAGACATTAGAGGATCAGATTATTGTGCTATAAATGTGGCATAACAGAGCACAAAAGGTGGAATGAGCCACTGGATAGCAAACACTTTTCTTTCTCGCTTCACTTGACCACAGCTATCCCTTGTGATCTCTGAGGAATTGTGCAGGTGTTTTTCAAATCGTTCTCTAAAACAAACAAGCATTTTCTGCTGTTTGCTACAGTCAGGTGACATGAGTGTAATGCAGTCTGCTGTAGCAGTTAGGTCAGTCTCAGGTCTGGGATACAGGTACCTCACACTTTGTGCCATTCTTTTTGGAACTGTGTATCTATTGTGGAGGTATAACTTGGGACAATTTTTGATGCCACCTTATCCCTGGTTGGGGTTTTTTTTTCTCTTTGTCTGCAGCCTTAGCATAAAAGCAGGCCACTTTTCGTTAGACCACCTCCTTTTGCACTGGGGGGATGCGAACACTCCCGTCTCAAGCACATGCTGTAAAACTCTCAGTTACAGCCTGTAACAACAGCCTCTTGGGACAGTTTGAGCCAGCCACTGGCCCAGATGAGTCTGCAGTGACTATTCTGTATGCTGTCGTGGACAAAGGAGGGCATGGGAAAGAGGGGAGGTGTGAAATATGCATCCTGTCGGGAATATTCAAAACCCGCCTGGACGTGTTCCTGTGTGATCTGGCATAGGTGATCCTGCTCTGGCAGAGGGGTTGGACTGGATGAGATTTTGAGGTCCCTTCCAGCCCCTAACATTCTGTGATTCTGTGAAAGGCAGACTTCTCATTTTGGCAGAGATAGATGAAGGAAGGCACAGCACAGCCATTCAATCTTTTGATTGTTAATCCCACAAAAAAGCCAAGTCAGAATTTTCCTTCTGCATCCGCAGATAGCTAGAAAAAAACCCAAAGGCCTTAAATAAGCAGCGAGTTTAACCAGTGGTGAGAAGTCTTGCCTTTTTTCCAAGTGCTGAGTACCTGGGGGGAGAGAGGCAACGAGGCATCTGCAAAAGGTTTTCGAGGAGCAGCTTCTGTGCTGCCATATCTGCCTGGTGCTGGGCAGGACAGATCACATCTCAGAGTTTGTTCTTTGCTTCCTGGGATAGCTGTTGCTATGCATTATTCTTCCTATTTCACGCTTCCAGGCTGATGTTACCATGGTCTTTAATGCAGCTAAAGGACTCAAGCAGTCTTGGGAGTGGTAATGTAGCTGCACCTGAAAATACTGTACAGATAAGGAAAAATAATGTAATTTTTCTAGTTACTTTGATTGCAGAGAATCCAAAGTCATTGCAATGTCCCTTCAGATAGTTGTAGACAGCAATGAGGTCACCCCTGAGCCTCCGCTTCTCCAGGCTAAACAACCCCAGCTCCCTCAGCCTCTTCTCATAGGGTTTGTGTTCCAGGCCCCTCACCGGTTTTGTCGCCCTTCTCTGGACACGCTCCAGCACCTCAACGTCTCTCTTGAATTGAGGGGCAGCAGGCAGCAGTGAGAAATGCAGAGATCCCTGTGGGCACAGGCATACCTGCCTTGGAAAACAGGAGGATTTCCAAGTGCGTGGATCCTGAAAGGGTGAAAAAAAAAGTTGCTCCATTAGCTTTAAGAGATCCAAGCTTGCTTTCATCTCTGGATCCTCAGGGACTTCTTAAAGCAAGGAGCTCTCATTTGTCGCCATTTTTATGGCTGGCTGGCTCTAGGAACACGTTTAGAGGAATTAATTGTAACTTTCTTCACTAGGAAGTTTTTTCTAGCAGCCAGCGAGAAATCCCTTGTTTTCCTGACAGGCGAAAGAAAAGCAAGTGACCATGCATTAGAGTGAAAAGAATCCGGTTTAGAATGTGAACAGGGGTACAGATTACCCAGCGTAAACACAGACCGAAGCAGCAGGGCTGTTTGCAAACTAATTGGTTTTTCTCGGTGCGCTGTGCACAGGCAAAAAAAAGAAAAAGAAGGGGCGGGCCTTACTACTTCTCTTCAGCACCACCAGACCCTCCGAGGTGCCTTAATGAAAGGTGCATTGTCTTCTGGAGCCGATTGCGGATCTTACAGTTGCAACTCCACTTTCATCTTTTTGTCTAATATGAAACCACTCAGCAGAGGACTTTTGAAGGGCTTGGACAGCTGCTTGGTGGTACTGAGGCCGTGACAGAGGAGAAACTTGTCAGGGCCTCTCCCCTAAGCCCCAGGGGTATTGCTGGTAAAAAATGCAGCCTTGCAGCTACTGAAAAAGCGTGCTGTGCTCTCACAGCTGCGCAGGCTATCCGTAAACAAATGCAGCAGTGGCAGTACGGCTATGTGCAGTGTCGTTTTCCTGAAGTGTACAGAATTGTTTGTGTGTATTGCCAGGCAACGTGGGCAATAGACCAGGTGCTTTTTGAGCTCTCCTTTAGGACTTGTATTAGGATCACAGAATGGTCTGGACTTTAAGGGACCTCTAGAGGACATCCAGTCCAACCCCTTCTGCAGTCAGCAGAGGCATCCTTAACTGGATCAGGTTGCTCAGAGCCCTGTGGAGCCTCACCTTGCATATCTCCAGGGATGGAGCCCAACCACCTCCCTGGGCAACCTGTTCCAGTGTTCCACTACCTTCTTAGTAAAGAGCTTGTTCCTAACATCCAGTCTAAATCAGCTCTGCTCTAGGTTGAAGCCATTGCCCTCATCCTGTCCCTGCAGACCTTTGCAAACAATCTCTCTGCAGCTTTCTTGTAGCCCACTTCAGGTACTGGCAAGCTGCTTTTAGACCTCCCTAAAGCCTCCTCTTTTACAGGCTGAACACCCCCTGCACCCTCAGCCTGTCCTCGTGGCAGAGCTGCTCCAATCCCCTAAGTATTCCCATGGCCTCTGGACCTGCAGCAGCAGAGCTGGGCACAGTACTCCCCACCAGGTCTCTCCAGAGCAGAGGAAAGTGACAGAATCACCCCTCTGCATCTGCTGGCAATGCATCTTTTGATGCAGCCTAGGATGTGATGATACAGTAGAGGGGAGATTCAGACCTGGATTTAGCAATGCAGGAGGCAGTATCAGTCCACCTACGTGGAGATGCTGAGCACCTCATGTCACTCAAAACCTCTTAGGAAATGCATGCCGATGTGACAAAGCTGAGAACACTGGATCCGGTGGTAGTGGTGACAGGTTTAACACTCTGTAGTCTAATCACCCTACTTTGCATAAATTTAATGGGGAAAAAAAGGTAAAACCAGGCAAAGCATTAAAAAAAAGTTTCTATTCTTCATGGGACTCAAATTATTCAGAATATTTCCGTAGCCAAGTTGTTATTGAAAATATTGTCAAAGTTACTAAATTACATACCCAAATTAACTATATTAAGAGCATTTTCAAAGCACAGACCCACCAAAAAGTCTAAACATGTAAACATTTGCAGAGGTAATGCTTTACAGATTTATTTTTTAATACAAGCCCATTTGTTGAAATAGGTCATTTGAAAGTGTCCCCCTATACCTGCCACTGCTTTGACGTTATGGTGAGGAAAGTAACAGGAATTCAGTGACAAAAGACCTCATTACTGCGTTCAGTGCTAATTGCAGACAGTGTAGAGGGATCAGTGAAGCTCTGCACCACCCTCTCCTGCTGGACTGCAGTGCTGTGGGATGCAGTGCATCCAGCAATTCCTGTCAGAGCCAGGTAGGCTGCTCCAGCCATGTGTGGATTTATAGTGTGCAGTCTGCAGGGGCAGAGCTAGCAAGCAAGCATGCGTGTCCTCTGTCCTGTGCCATGTCCACCACAGCATGTCAGGGCTGCCCACCTGTGGTATCTGCCCTTGGTGATGCCCAGCTGTCACATGCAGAGAACAGAGAACACTCACATTTCCCTGGGCTGCAGAGGGGGCAAAGTGGAGTGAAACGAATTTGACCTGCTGGCCTGCCTTCCTGAGGCAGATGGTAACCTCACCTTGGCAACTTCTGCAGAGGGGCTGGTCTGGATGAGCTTTTGAGGGTCACTTCCAGCTCCTAACCTTCACAGAACCACAGAATTAACCAGGTTGGAAAAGACCTTGGAGATTGAGTCTCACCTGTCACCTAATACCTTGTAATTAACTAAGCCATGGCACTAAATGCCTCATCCTTTTAAACATCTCCAGGGAAGGTGACTATACCACCTTCCAAGGCAGCCCATTCCAATGCCAGTCACTCTTTCCCTGTAGAACTTCTTCCTAAAGTCCTGAACCTGCCCTGGTGCAGCTTGAGGCTGTGTCATCTTGTTCCGTCCCTGGGTACCTGGCAGAAGAGACCAACCATACTTGACTACAACCTCCCTTCAGGTAGTTGTAGACAGCAATGAGATCTGCCCCAGGCTGCACACCTCTCCTCACAGGGCTGTGGTCCGTCACCAGCCTTGGTACCCTTCTCTGGACACCTTCCAGCACCTCAGCATCTTTCTTAAATTGAGGGGCTCAGAACTGGCCACAGGTCTCAAGGTATGGTCTACCTAATGCTGAGTGCAGGGGCAGAAGGATTGCCTTGGTCAGGCTGACCACCCTGTTCCTGATCCAGGCCAGGATGGCATTGGCCTTTTCGGCCACCTGGGCACACTGCTGGCTCCTCTTCAGCTGCCAACCAGCACCTCGAGGTCCCTCTCTTTTGGCTGCTCTCAGCCACTCTGGCCCCAGTCTGTAGCACTGCATGGGGTTGTTGTGGCCAAAGTGCAAAGCCTGGTACTTGGCCTTGTTGAAACTCCTGGCACTGGACTGTGCCCGTCTGTGAAGCTTGTCCAGGTCCCCCTGCAGAGCCCTTCTGCCCTGTAACAGACCCACACTTGCTCCCAACTTGGTGTCATCTGCAAACTCACTGATGCTGGTCTCAATTCTCTCCTCCGGATCATCAGTACAGATAGTAAACAGGCCTGTGCCCAGCACTGATCCCTGGGCACACCACTAGTGGCCGCCTGTGATTCTGTGTGTGGAAGCAGACCTGCCAGATGCGGTGGGCTCCGGCACACCTCTGCGGCGTTCCAGGGGTGCCAGTCACAGCAGCGGGCATGTGTTTCTCGCTGGTGTTGCCCCTTTGCTCGCAGGACTCGGGTCCTCCCGGCGCTGTTTGCCCGCAGGCGGTGTGCCCCTGGCGGTCCCGCTGACACCGCCGTGACGCTAGCACAGGCATGTGCTGGGGGGGTTGGCTGGTTTTTTGCTAAGCCCTCATTAACTCCACTCACGCTGTCTTACTCTGTTTGCCTGTCCTTAAGTAGTGCTTTTTCTGAAAAAGCAACCAATTAGCACCTCATCAGTTCCAATTAGAGGAGACAAAAGCAGTGTAAAGATAACTCAATGAGAGGGGGTGGCACAACATCGTGTAATCACTTAAGACAGCGGTGAGCATTCACTGCGCTGGCTCTGCCGGGCCTATTCACTTTTTCCCCCCTTTTCTCTGGATGCATTTAAGGCTTTTTTTTTTTTTTTTTCTGGGAAGCTGGGCCTCCCAGGAGTCTCAGAGTCTCTCATTCAGGGCTACCTGTTTACAGCTCACCGAACAGAAGGACCTAAACAATCCTATATTGTACGCCTAGTGCTTCCTTAAACTTAGGCTTCCACAATGGCATGTTTTCAGAAGCTGGCCAGAGTAAGTTAAAGGCTGGCTTTATACTCATTAAGTGTTCTGCTTGTACTGTCTTCCAATTACATGGCAGGGCAACAATGTATTTTTTTTTCAATGGAGTTCTTTGGAGCAGTTAATTTGGTGCCTGTACTAAATGCCCCAAAACATTAATTAGTGTGGAAGGAACCCTAATTTCCTCAGCGGCTTTCCTCTCCATTTACTTCCCTTGTTTTCACATAGGCTTGGATGAGCCTCTATAATGAAATTACCTCATTAATGCCTTTATTCTTGCAGAGTAACTCATTCAAGATCTACCATTTAGTTTTAATTTAATGTTGTCAAAAGCAAAAGGTGCATTCATGTCTTTGATTAGTGCATTTTTTTCTCTCTAAAGAGTGGACAGATTTAAATTATTAAGATGGCAACTAGTGAGTTATAATTGGATACAAGCAGCACTTCAGTGAATATTAAATGCTTTCAAAGCCTGGCCTATGTGGTCTGCTGACTATTAACTGTGTCCAGTGAGTTATTCTGTGGGTTTTGAATTAACAGCACCTTAGCTAGTGTGAGGTAAATTAAGTTTAATTTTGTTTATAAAAAACGGTGCAGTTGCATTTATCAACATGACATTTAGTTGTAGCAGAGTTCAGTTTTCCCCATTATCCTGTACTGACCTCATCATTTAGTTAGTACTGCTAACAGTGGGCCTCATCCTGTGCTTCAGAGTCCTATGAACCTAGCTGGAGACTTGCCTATTTCACAAGAGCTGCTGAGTTCTGAATATTGCCACGTCTGGCCTGGCTGAGGATTCGTGTGCTTGCAGAGCAGCACAAAATAGGCCTGCTGTTAATGGTGAATGCACAAACTGTTCTTTGATACCAGCAACTGGGCAGGCAGGTTGTAACATCCCATCCTTGATCCTTAATTCTCTCTTCTTCTTCTCCCCGTTTACAGCTGGTATCATAAAATATCTGAGGAGCATCAGGGGAACATGTATGTTGGAAGGCTTCGGCAAGTTCCAGTCTGCTTGGTGTGTGCATGTTGTAGGTTAATTGTGTAGCTGCAGTGCTACCAGAGGTCCCACTCTTGTACGTGGCGGGGACACCTCTGGGGGGCCTGTAGTGTAACCCTCACCTCCAGGCAGGCACAGTCACATCAGTTTGCTCACAGCTTCATCTAGTTGTGCAGGGCCTTCAAGTGCTCAGTATCTCAAGGATGAGAGATCCTCTAGTATCAGAGATGGAGGATAGCCATCCCACACAACCTCTCTGGGCCTCAGTTCCAGTGTCTACCCACCTCTGTAGTGATGTTTTCTGTAAGGACATGATAATACTTTCAATGCAAGCGTTAAAGGTGATGAGTTGATGCTGGTGATGTTTTGTGCATGTGGTAAAGTATAACTTTATTATAGCATGCTCACTATATTAATTAAAATCTGACATATTTATAGCATATTGCTAATGTTCCCCAGCATGTGCTATTGATGTGTGGTGCACCAAATTCCCACAAATTGCTGCTCAGCTGGGGCCAGAACTATGCCAGCACCTGTGCTAGCAGCTATGGTTTTCAGTGACTGGGGTTCAAGAGATGAGCTTGCTTTTCCTGGCTTCGGCTTGTTTTGCAGTGAGGACGTACTGTGAAGTCCTCCTCTGTTCTAGGTCAGCTTGCAAAGAGCTAGCTTAGGTCCAGTCATTATCTAGATCCCAAGTGTTTCTTTGTGCCACACGAAGGCCCCCGGGCAGGGCATATTCTCGGTGTGGTGTAATGCTGTCAAACCCGGGCTGCTCCTAGTGTCTGGCAGCATTCTCCCCTAGGTCCCTGCTAGCCTGGTGACTGAAGCACACGCCCCAGGAGAGAGGTAACCAGTGCAATTCTCTCCTCCTCTCAAGAAAGCATGCACATTTCAAGTCATTGCTCCGTGTCTTTCCAGGAGAAAGAGGAAGAAATGACTGTCGCTTCTTCCCCCCTGAAACGTGGCAGAGAGAGAGTCAGAGCAAATGAGAATGGCTGGCAGCAAGAATTACAGTCAAAGAAACCTGAGGGCAAACTGAAGGGACAGTCCAGACACACTTTCAATCCTCAGAGAGTGTGGAATAAAAAGAAAGAACAAAATCGGTGTATATGGGTCAGAGAGAAAGTGAGTAACGAGGGGAAGGTGTACATACGGTAAAAGGCCAGCAAAGCCCTCGGGCATTGGGCTGGGCACTGTGGGGCTCGGGAAAAGCTTGCGCTGCTCAAAGGAGATGAAAACATCTCAGTGTCAGCAGGGTTCTGTCCTTGGTGGCCTACAGCCCACACAGGCATCATGGCACAGTCCTGCTGTGTTTAGTGGCAGTGGCACACTCCTTGACAGCTGCCATTTGCTTCCACTTTTGTGGCATTAGGCTGATGGTGGGGCGAGGAGTTAGGTTAAAAATGACGCCTGACACTTTCCTCTTTGTTAACAGGTTCATTCTAAGTTCCTTGGTGGATTTCGCTGCACTGTTGCCCCACCCATCTTTTGGCACTGCTGGGCAGGAGGAAGCAGAAAGAACAGCTGTGAAGTTTGAGACAGGCTGAATGTGCCATAGCCAGTGATGAAAACGACGAGTTGGAGACTGTTTAAAGATAGAATCACACCTGAGGGGCACTTCTTTGCTGTCCGTTTGTCAAGAAGGATTCCTAGAATGGGCAGCCTGGTGCAAACCAGAAAATGAAGTAGCCGCGGAGTTCAGATCTCTCCTATTGCAGTCAGTGTGGTGAAGGATCACAGCCTGTACAGTGGAGACGGTGGTACGAGAGTGCCCCCTTCTGTGTAGTGACACTTTGAGACTTGAAGAAGTCTGCGCAGAAGAAAGGCTTCACAGCATCCAGAGCTGCACTTACAGTGGGAAAAGTGTCATGGAAAAGGGGAGGCTGCAGGAGCCAGGAGTGTGAATCAAAGCGCGGACACTGGAAGAACAGCACAAGGAGAATCGAGAGATGCTTGCAACCTCAGGACAAAAAGTTGAGCAGGTAGACTCTCTTTCTGCCGTTACTTTGGTGTCGTGGAGGGGGATTCCCAGTACCTATGCCTATTTGGCGGAGGGGAGAAATTCATTAATGTGAGAGGATATTTATAAACATTTATTTATTAAACTCCAATATTTTCAACTCTCACCACCCCCAACCACTGAACTTTAATATTAAATTGTTCTTTACACGATTATGAAGACATTATGGGAATATATATCTACAGAAACTTATTAATAACCAGCAAACATTCAAACTATTAACAGAGAGAGAATTTTCCCTGTGGCTTAATGCTGCCTGGGGTCTTACACCATTTGCCCAGCAAAGCTGAGCTGAAAGCTGCTCTCTGCTTTGTGGCAGAGGTAATAGAAATTGCAGAGGCATCTACTCATAATTCTTATCAATCACCCTCCGGGACTGCGTCAGCCTGTGCCTAGTTTCCAATTCTTCAGGGTCTCTGCCTGTGGACTTTGAGGCGAGAATCCTCCGGTGTCAGGGGAAATGGCAGTCTTTGGCCTTACTGCTGCTGGATCCTGCTGGCTGCTCTCTCCAAGGGTACGCAGGCAGGATCTCCAGGTGCAGAGGCAGGATTCCGTGCAGTCTGAGCACGGGTCCAACGCTTGCTCCTCAGGCCAATCGAATGCAGACACGTGGGTCTGCTCCCGGCAACCCACGGCAATGCACACACCAGGCAATCATACAAAGGCAGGCATAAAGCTGCAAGGAAGTGCGCAGGCAGGCAGGCAAGCAAGCACGTGGTGGAGCCGCAAGTAATGTGGGGAAGGCTGCACGTGAGCCTGTGCACCCCTATTTATTAAATGTGGGCTGAGAGTTAGCGGTCTCACTGGCCACTCGAATGACCAATCAGGTTGGCAGTCAGCCAAACCTTACCATACTAGGTAAAACCCGCAGGCCTGGATTCCAAATATGGCAATCACGTGGGCCCAGCACCAGGCAGGCATGAGCTGGGCGTGTGGGGACTTACACAATCAGGTATCCTGGGCAACTGACATTATGGCCCCGGTCTGTTGTGCCCCTTTGTGCTCGTTTACCCCTGGTGCAGTCAGAGAGACATGTCCAGGTAGAGCAGGCATAAATAAGCCTACTTTCGGGCCTACAGACCCTCCACAACATCTGGCCAGGAAAAAAAAAAATCAAAGCCTAACATCAGCAGGCTCTAGGGTACTGGGATAGCAGGCATGGCAAAGAATCTGAGAAGAGATAACAGATGTCTGTCACATAGCGTAAGAACACAGGAAATAAGCCCCAGGTCTGATGAAGCCAGACACTGTGTCCGATGGGACAGCTGGCAGTTTTGTCTGTGGGAGCACACAGGCCTAACTGCTCTGCACAGCCTGGTCCTCTCTCTTCCCCATCCTCTAGAGTAAAGCATCAGGGGTGGGAGAGGGCTGGCTGTTCCCTGTAGGAAGGGAGCAAGGGGGTGTGGAGACGCTGCAGTGTAGGGCAGTGGTGATCCTAACACAGAGATACCTCATCATGGAGGTGAGTACTGTGAGTTAAACACAGCACCAAATTTTTCTGCAGTCCCCACAGAAAAGGCAGAGTTACTAAATACTTTTCTTTGTCTTTACTGCTGGAGACTCTCCTCAGGAGCCCCAGACCTCTTAAGGTCCCAGAGAAAGACATGACCAAGGAGGATTTTTCATTGGTTGAGGAGGACTGGGCTAGGGAACAGTTAAGAAATCTGCACATCCATAAATCACAGTATTATCAGGGTTGGAAGAGACCTCACAGATCATCGAGTCCAACTCTTTACCACAGAGCTCAAGGCCAGACCATGGCACCAAGTGCCATGTCCAATCCTGCCTTGAACAGCCCCAGGGACAGCGACTCCACCACCTCCCCGGGCAGCCCATTCCAGTGTCCAATGACTCTCTCAGTGAAGAACTTTCTCCTCACCTCCAGCCTAAATCTCCCCTGGCGCAGCCTGAGGCTGTGTCCTCTTGTTCTGGCCCTGGCCACCTGAGAGAAGAGAGCAACCTCCTCCTGGCCACAACCTCCTCCTGGCCACAACCTCCCCTCAGGTAGTTGTAGACAGCAATAAGGTCACCCCTGAGCCTCCTCTTCTCCAGGCTAAACAGTCCCAGCTCCCTCAGCCTCTCCTCGTAGGGCTTGTGCTTGAGGTCTCTCACCAGCCTCGTCACCCTTCTCTGGACACGCTCAAGCATCTCAATGTCCCTCCTAAACTGGGGGCCCCAGAACTGAACGCAGTACTCGAGGTGTGGTCTAACCAGTGCAGAGTACAGGGGCAGAATGACCTCCCTGCTCCTGCTGGCCACACCATTCCTGATGCAGGCCAGGATGCCATTGGCTCTCTTGGCCACCTGGGCACACTGCTGGCTCATGTTCAGGCGGGTATCAATCAGCACCCCCAGATCCCTCTCAGGGTTCCTGCAGACAGAAGACTTGGGGGATTAAAAGGTGAAGCTACCTCAAGCTCTGCCTCTGGCTCTCTTAGACATGGCTGCACAAAGCTGCTCTTTCCAAGGCTTGCAGAAATATGTTTTGGCAAAAATGCCCCAGGTTATTTGAGCAGAAGGCAATCAAGTACAAGGTGCTTTCTGAGCATGCTGGCGCCTGCAGCAGAGCCCATCCCACTCCTGTCACCCCTTAGGCCCAGCAGCCCACTGACGAGGCACAGCAGCATCCATGCCAGGTAGGTGCCCAGGCGTCAGGGCTGAGAGATAATTCAAAGGCAAAATGAACAGGCAGAATAAGATACAGGGATGGGCTCTGTCAGAGTATTTTTCTCTCTGCAGTGTTTCCCAGCTAAGGCATACAGTGTTTGCTTGCCAGGGGCAGCTGGTTCTTGACCTGTGGGTTGATGGTTTTCCACCAGGGGAAGGCTTTCTAAAAGGGCCTTAGGGAGCAGCCTTCTATTTCTCTAGTGCTACAGGTGGAGCCTCCATGCTTGATGGACTCCAAGTCACTTGTGACTGCATCTCAGAGAGACTAGCATGGGGTCCCATGCTGTGTGGCTCTCCCATTGCCCTAGATTTGGAAAACACAGCCATTCATGCAGTGGGAGAACACACAGAAGGTGGGCATTGATGCCTTGCCTGCTTCATCCCTCTCAGCACCATTGTAGCTTGCAAGGAGACAGTTTAACACCCGTGCTAATAAGCACAAGCAATTGCCTGCCTTTCCCATTTTCCTCTTTCTAAAGGGAAGATGAATTCAGATGTGGGTGGCATGAATGAACAAGTGTGCATGCTCTCGGAAAGCATCACCATTCAGCATCCTAGGCCAGCAGCAACTTCTTGGAGTCCTGCCCTTCAGAGAGCCAGAGGAAACATTACCCTCTTCAGCCCCTGAGCTATCACCCAGTTTGCCGTGATGAAGGCTGGACTGCTGGAGAAGCCCCACTGAAGCCCAAGTGATGGGAATTCATTGCTGGGAGGTGAGCAATGTTTTCCTCCTGTAAGCATGGAGGAAAACAAAACTCATCCAGGGTCCTCTGCGAAGCCATTTCCAGGCAGCTTTATGTGAATAAAGGAGACTAGATATAACAGTTAAATCCAGAAATAATGCTGTGAAAAGCTGTGTAGCAACAAGAGCCTTGGTTAAAATATAAAGCATCAGTCATAGCCTTGTTTTTCTCTTTAAAATGATACATTTCACTAAAAGAGAAGTTTTCATCCCTTGCAAGATAAGTTCTCATTTCCTTTTCATTTCCTTAATTGTAACATGTGAGTGTGCTGGCTAAACACATACGGGAACATCTGTAAGCAGTTACATGTGTGAATAAAAACTGCTTTTGGTTTAACGACGAGTCATGTATGGATAAATGAGAGAAACAAAGACCAGTATCTTGCTGAGAGTGACCATTAGTCTCCTCTAATTAGGATTTTTCCCCATGGGCTTGTCTGTGTAGCCAGCAAAGTGCACAGACTCTCCACAGGGGTCATAGCCATTCTGAGAAATCCTGTGGGCTGCTTTTGCATCAGCCTTTCCTATGTAAGGCTGGGTTGAGCTTGCTCTGGCATGAATGTCTTGTACTTCCTATGACAGATTTATTTTCATGGTTTTATAATGTAGTTACAAAAATTGACTTGAGGCCATGTTTGGCAAACAAGATCTCATCTTGGCAATGATCGTGTTTTAACCAGATTTCACTGGGCATCACCAGGGATCCTCTTGGGGTATAGTAGCCAGGAAAAGTACATGGTCCAAACTGGCTGCAGTGCTGGAGCAGGACTGCTTTGGCTTTAAAGAAGGAAGCAGCAGCTAAGAAATGGGTAAAAGCCATGGAAAACATGTTAAGGCACCTTCCCTGGGCTTGCCATAGCTGAGGTGCAGATGGCTCCTACCAAGGATGCTCTTGGTAATATCCTTGGCCATAGGACTGAGGAGAGCAGCAGCAGCAAGGAGCCAGGACCATGGCAAAAGTAAAGCCATCTGTGTGTGAATGCCTACCAGAACCCAGCAGCAAGAGGGCACTAGGCTGCCACATACTCTACACATCACCTGGAAAAAAAACAGGGTGAAAGCCTATGCAGCTGTCCTCTGCCTTGTTCTTACCTTTGTCACTTCAAGAGCTTCCAGGAAAGCCTGTGAGATTTTCTCTGAGGCACCAGACAGCGCTTCTGTTGAGGCTCTTTGCAGGAGGACATTGCTGTTGTACCCTTGTGCCCACCCTTGGCACCGTGAGAGTGTGCTGCTTTGCTGCCAGTACTTCGGGAATAGCATTGGAGAGCATGAGCATGCACCTCATGGGGCATCACAAAGAGGAGACTTTCTTTCCACAGCGATCCCAGAGGTGTGTTCTGTGTTTAACAGATCTCTGGCTGTGTGCAGCCCTTCAGATGGCAGAAATTAGGGTTGAGGGAAGGGAGAGGTCGGATTAACTCCAGCCACCTGAACACCTGCGCATGTATGCATGCATGCACCCACCTCTTCACCCACCCATGCCTGTGTATGTATGCACCCCTCCTCTCCACGCACACATACACTTGCACATACATCTCCCATGCACGTATGTACACACAGGTGTGTGCATCCCCTCCATGCACACAGACATCCCACGTGGGCACAATACAGCCTGTTCTTAATGTACTTCCCCGAGTTGGTTAAGGGTTAGGGTTACTGGATAGGGTTAGGGGTTAGAAGTTAGGAGGATAGTGTTAGGGTTAGAGGTCAGGGTTAGGGGTTAGGTCTGGGGTTAGAGTTTAGGGTTAGTGTTCATTTGCCTCTCCCTATGCATCTGTCATCTGTATATCTATCTGGGTATCTCACTTTTATGTATGATTCACAGATTCATAGAACACCAGGTTGGAAAGGACCTCAAGGATCACCTAGTTCAACCCTTCAGGGTAAGAATGTAGTTTAAATGGACAATCTATCCATCATCTATGCCTCTCAAGGTTTTATCTATTCTCCAGAGACCTCTTGACCACTTCAGATGCCCCAAAAACTGTTTACAGGCCTCCAAAGCCCCTTTAGAGGCTCCTCACACCCCTTAGCAGCAGGTGGCAGCAGGCAGTAGTACCTTGCCATGTCCACAAAGCAGCTGCAGTATGCATGCGAGCCTACAGCACTGGGGTGTTGAGTCCCCAGCATCTGTCGTGTCTGTCAATGATGCACCTATCCACTGGCCTCTCTGTTGGTATCCATCATCCTCGTATCTGTCATCTGTGTATCCATCACCTACGTATCTGTCAATCTATCCTTATATCCCCTCCCACTTCTCTTTCTCTCCAACCCTCCCATTTCCACTGTCCCAGCCCATACCTCTTGACTTATAACTTTGCTTTTCTGATATCAATCAACATCTGAACAAGGTTGTGTCCAGTCTAGAAGAGCTCATACTCCTGTGGTCAATATGTGAAACCATGACTTGGCCTCATCTCTTCCACTGAAGCTCAGGAATGTCCTGAGGCATGGAGACTGGTTGGGACACAGCGTTTGAGTACTGTTAAACCAGGGCTGATGTTCTTGAGGAGAGGCACAGGCGTCTGTCTGCATAGACTTTGTACGGCATGAGTAGATCAGCTCAGGAAGGCTCTTGTTTTGGGGAAGCCCTGAGAAGAAGCGCTGGAGAGAGGCTCTGGGGAGCAAATTCCCTTTGTTTTTGGGTAGCAGGAATCAGCATTATGAATGCTAAGCTTCTCTGAAGCAGGGATTCGTGGAATACCTGAATCCAAAGGAGGAAGGCAAAGAGAATGGCTTGGTGGAACTAACAGTCCAAAAGCCTGACAGTGTTTCTAGATAGCACTAATCCATTTTGAAGATAAACAGCTAAAATCATTAGTTGAAGCCTTCTCCCGTGGATTTGCAGCATGTACCAGTGGGATTCATTTCTAAGGACAAAAAGTGTCTTAGGCTGAGGGATCAGTGCAAACATTTACTTTGTGTCCAAAATAATCAGTGTAAGAGCTGTGGGCTGCTGGTAACCAAATGCCTCACCTAGGATGCTACTTAAATGACACAAAACACTTCTGTAAAACACCACCTCAGTGTCAGAAGATGCTCAGTTTCACCAGGTGTTAGTGAACAGAGACTAAAAGCCTGCTGAGATGTCTTTCAAAAGCACCTCTGGATACCAAAGGCAGGAAGCTCCATGAAGGACATTTTGGAGCACGTATAGCTGGTAACAGAAAATCTGGTGCTTGCCTCTGAAGCTCTTCTCCAAGGATGGTTCCATGGAACCATGCCTACCATGGCACTGACAAGCAGCATGTGCAGCTGGCATGCACTCTCTGTGTTCTTCTCCTTTTGCAAGACCTGTTGGCCCCATTTTGTGCAAGGAATTAGAGTGAGAGTCTTGCCCTGATGCAGTTTCCTCTGCAGACCTGGTGCCATGAGTTGAGGCTGCTAGAAGATTAAAAACTTGTCCTGCTGATCCAAGAACTGTTCCATGGACACTTCAGATATTGCTACAGGAGCCATAACTGTAGCGTGTGATGGATGCCTCAGGATGAGCATCACTGCTGAGGAGTCCAAACAAAACAGGTTGTGAGAAACATGCCACCAACCTTTGTCATGTACCCCACTGTGGGACAGCCACCAGCCTTCAGCACCGGGACTGGGGTAGATGCAGCTGTTTGGGGGGGGGGGGGGGGGGGAACACCCTCCTTTATTTCTCTAGCAGAGCTCCCCTTTTTGGGGAGGGGCAATGTGTATATTTATAACTATTAAAACAGTGAGATGCTGACTAGGTAGTTTCCCTTATTTTGTCTCTTTTTTTGGGAGGGTGGTGAATAAAAAAGTAGGGTTTTTTTTCGGCTGGAGTGGTGATGTTGCATGGTGCAGAGGGATGATGCAACAGAGGATCAGGTGAGTGAGGGGTGGGGCCATGCCCTCCCCCCCCAAAAAGGTGCTTGCTGCCCTGAGTGCTGAAAATTCTTGGAGGGGATCACAAAATATTTTAAAATGTAAGCATAGGCATGAGGCAATCCAGTAGAGAAAAATCTCTCGGTTTTTTTTAGATACTGAACAGTTGTATTAGTTTGTAGATAAAAAAGATTTCTAAATGAGCCCCCTCTATGATATAAAGCCTTCTAGAATATAAAAACAAATCCTAAGTAGAATCACATAGGAGTTTCAAATATAAATATAACTTGTGCATATACAAATGAAAAGTAGTAGATTTTCCTTTGTGCTTGTGTCGTTTTTTCCCTTTAGTTTAAACAGAAAAAATTATGAGCAGAGCCTTGCTGAGTCTCACCGCGCACGGGGGGTGCTCAGTGCTGCCACCGGGTGTCTAACTGTCGGCACTGCAGTAACGCAGCGGCCTGAGCCGCCCTGTCAGTGCTCAGTGCTGCCACCATCTGTTTCGCTGTTGGTACTGCAGCTTTGCAGCGCTTCTAAATGAGGTGAATACTTGAAATGCCATACATTTTTTAGGGGACAGAGGGGGAAAGCCATTAAAAAAATATTTAAACATGTATATTTAAACGTATATTCATTCCCAGTTAAGAAAGGATTTAAAAATAATGGCCCAATATCTACTATATCATAAAAAGGATTCAAGATGGACATGCGCAATGTGGAAACATGCAGGAGAGCGCCTCCTAACGACACGCCGCATGCGCGGCGCAGCGGCAGGTTGTTATTGTCTATGCGCATGCGTTTTATCGCAGCCAGTTGCTGTGGAGGCGCATGCGCCACAGCGATGGGCAAGCCTATGGACTTGGCACATGCGCTAAAAATGCACGGTGTTCCACTAAGCATGTGCCAGGGAGCTCAGCCGAGCTCGACTCCACCACTGTGCTGGGCAGCCTGTTCCAGGGCCTAACGACTCTTTTGGGGAAGAGACTGTTCCTCCTGTCCAACCTAAACCTTCCCTGGTGCAACCTGAGGTAATTTCCTCTCATGCTGTCATTTGTTAGTTGGGAGAAGGGATCAACCCTAGCCTGGCTCCAACCTTCTTCTAGGGAGCAGTGAGGTCTCCCCTCAGGCTCCTTTTCTGCAGGCTGAAACCCCCCAGTGCCTTCAGCTGCTCCTCACAGGCCCATTTCTGGAGAGCCTGGAGCAGCTTGGTTGTCCTTCCCTTGGTGTCAGGACACGACTCCTTAACAGGAAGCTGGCCCTGTGTGCCTTGTTGAAAGAAGGGATTGCATGAATGTCCTGGAGCTGGCCCTCCCCAGAGCTCCCAGTAAAGGCCAGGGTTGCTCATGTCTTGAGGACACACAGCTGCAGTGGTGTCTGCTGTCAGCTCGTGGGGGAGGTACCTGTGGCTGCCTGTCCGAGAGTGCCTGGCCTCTTAGTGGAGCTGTTGGGCAGCAGTAACCTTTGTCTCTCTTTTCTTGCAGTGCCCCCAGAAAGGACTTGGAGTGGCAGAGGTTCCGAGAGCTGGAAGCATCCCATGGTTTAATGCATGAGAGCAAGAGGCAGCAGAGAGTCGTGGCTGCCAGTGATAAGTGCAGGGCCTGCAGGGCGATGTCAGGGTAGTAAATGTTGGGGGGGATGCGAGAGGGTGGGAGCTGCAGCCCTGTGCGGCAGCTCTGATAGAAGAGAAAAGCAGCAGGGGCTCAGCCGTGTGCCAAAGGTGAAAAGTTAGGCAGAAGGATGTCCCTGGCTTGGGTGGAGAAGAAGGAGCAGAGCCTGTCAGCTGTCCTTGTCTCTGTCTTTGCTTGCCTGATGCCATAGGGGGGGTGTGGGCTGTGATGATGCAGCAGAGTGAGGGGTGGGGGCAGCCTCCCTTGCAAGGGTGCTTGCAGCCCTGCACGTTTGAAGGGCCTGAGAATTCTTGGAGAGGATTAAAACACACTGCAGACTGCGTTAGTGGGAGGTGCTCCGGGAGCTCTGTTTGTCCTCTAGCTCCTGCAGAACGGCCTTAATTCTGGTGTCAGCAGCTCCCCCTGTGTCTCCTCTGCTGTCTGTAAATCCCTCCAGAGTAGATCAAGGAAGTGCTGAGTAGCCCCAGCTGGAGTTGAGAGCTGTCCCTATAAAGTGAGTGTGTAGGAGTGGCAGAGCGTGGGCTGTGCCTTGCGTGCGGTGTGCTGTTGGCAAAGGCAATAGGCAGAGCGGCGCTGGGCTGAAGGCGCTGCCCCCGGCCGGGCGCAGAGGCGCTCTCGGTTGTGTGTGCTGCCCCCCTGTGTTTGCTCGTGGGTACTGCAGTTGTGTAGCAGCTGCGGTGTGGCGCCGGTGCTCAGTGCTGCCACCGTGTGTTTGCTTGTCCACTCTGCATTTCCTCAGCCGCGGCGGTCCCCCGTTTTCCTGCCTCGTCTCTAAAGGCCGTGCACGATTGAAGTGGCTGAAAGCTGAGGGGAGGGGAAGGTGAGGGGTGGGAGGGAGAGATGAAAACTTGTTTGGATTCGTAAGTATTCGCGGGAGGAGTTAAAGCGGCAGGCACCGGGAGCGGGGCGGTGCTGGGGGAGCGGGGCGGAGCATCGCGGGCGGAGCCGCAGGGAGCGGCAGTGGCGCTGAGCAGGCTGCAGCGGAATGGCGGCGAGCACAGAGCGGCAGGCAGGCAGGCGGGCAGGGCGTTTCGGGCCAGAGGGAAGCCTCCCGCGTTCCCCGGCAGAGCTGCGTTCTTTGTCTCTCGCAGCAGAGGAGTTTGGGCAGGTGAGTTGCTCGGCAGCGGCGCCGCATCTGAGACGCGTTTTAGCGCAGCTGCCGTAAGTAGCCTTTGCGGCGCTGTCTGCACGTGTCCCTGTGCCAGCTGTGCTGGGCTCTCTGGGGCTGCTGTGGCAGGGAGGTTGCGCTGGTAGCTTTGCACAGGTCCCTTCCAAGCGCTACCCTCCTGGGCTCTGTGATCACACTTAGAGCAGGTTGCGTGCTCGGCTTCCCGTAGTCATTACAGCTCCTTTTTCCTTTTTTTTTTCTCCTCTTTTCCCTTTTCCCCTCTTCGTTTCTCTTTTTGTTCCCTTCTTTTTCCTTTTTTTATCTTTTTTTCCCTTTTTTTTCCTCCCTTTTTCCTTTTTTCTTTTTTTTTTTTTTTTCCATTTTCTCCTTTTTAAAATTTTTTTCTCCTTTTTTCCCCTTTTCTCTTTTTTCTTTTTTTTCTCCTTTCCCCCCTTTCTTTCCTCCTTTCTTTCCTTCTCTCTCTTTCCTTTTTTTCATTTTCTCTTTTTTATCTTTTTTCTTTTTTTTCATTTTCTCTTTTCTCTCATTTTTTCCTCCATTTTCCCCTTCTTTTCCTCTTCTTTTTCCTTTTCTTGTCTCCTTTTTTCCTTCCCCCCCTTTTTTTTTCCCTTTTCGCCCTTTTTTCCTCTTTCCTCCCTTTCTTCCCCCTCATTTCCCTCATTTTTCCCTTTCCCTCCTGGTTTTTTCCCTTTCTGCCCTCCTTTTTCCCCTTCCCTCCTCCTTTTTCCATCTTTTTCCTGAGGAGTGTTTAACCTTCTCCCAAGAGTCTGCCTTGGAGCAAAGATTTTCAGCTGCGTTTGATAGGAGTTCTGCAGCCTTTCTTCAGCAGACCCTAGTGGCCTGACTCGGAGAAATAGAATCCTAGAATGGTTTGGCTTGGAAGGAAACTTAGAGATCATCTTGTTGCAACCCCCGGCCATGGGCAGGGACACCTCTCAGTAGATGAGGCTGCTGAAGGTCCCATCCCAGCTGCCTTTGAACACTGCTAAGCTTGGAGCCTCCTTAGGCAGCCTTTTCCAGTGTCTCACCGCCACAGCTGCTTGCTAGCAGCAAGTAAAGTTGGAGTGAATGACTTCTTTAGAAAGGGAATCTTTCCCACCCTAGATGACCAAGAAGTGGTTCATTCTCTTTCTCTTGGTCCCCTTCAGGTGCTTGGAGAGTACAAGCCCTCAGCGGTGTGCGGTGATGGTGCTGTGCAGGCCAAGGCAGGCTTTGAGCAGGCTGTCCGCAGGAAGCAGCTCTGCGGTGCCGGCAGACGCTGGAGCGGCAGCTGGCAGCCCAGCACAGGTAACTGTGAGAAGCATCCGAGTGCTGCTTGCACTCTGCCTTTTGTTGTCTCTTGCAGCACTTGACCTTTCCAAAAGAGCAGCTGTGTTCAGCTGGATGGATGGATTTGCCTGCACTCAAGCTGTTTGCAGCCAGGAGCCCGTGCTGCAAACGTGCAGCTGCTGCTTCCAAAGCCACTCCATGTAAATCTGTGCTGCTGTTGGGTTCTGCAGCTCTCTCCAGCAAGCATGAAATGAGCTGAAGGAGCAGCAGGAGCAGCATGGCCATTCCCCAGGCAGCAGGAGGGTTCAGCCCAGCACCAGCTCATGCGGGAGGAGCAGATGCTGAGGAACATCCCCCACGAGACGCAGGTGGCAGAAGAGGCTGGGTCAGGTAAAGCTTTGTGTGGAGTTTGTGCTCCTTCTGGCAGTCAGTTGCACCTATTCAGATGAGTAGAAGTATGGAGTGGTTGCTGTTGGAGAAGAGCTTCCAAATCATCCAGGGCAGCCCTTAAGGCAGCACTGCCAGGTCACCCCTAAAGCATGTCCCTGAGCAGCACAGCTGTAGGACTTTTCGCTCCCCCCACGGATGGGGACTCCAGCACTGTGCTGGGCAGCCTGTTGCAGGGCCGAAGACCTCTTCTGGGGAGGAGACTGTTCCTCCTGTCCAGCCTAACCCTTCCCTGGTGCAACCTGAGGTCCTTTCCTCTCATGCTGTCATTTGTTAGCTGGGAGAAGGGATCCAGCCCAGCCTGGCTCCAGCCTCCAGAGAGAGGGCGTCCAGGAGCTCCCTGGGCAAGCTGTGCCAGTGTCTCCCCAGCCTCTCTCTAAAGAAACTCTTCCCAGTGTCCGTTCTGAGTCTCTCCTTTTCCAGAGTCAGTCCCTTCCTTTCTGACTTCCTTACCAGAGAAAGGCTACTTTTTTTTCCCGTGGTGTGAGCAGGAATCCATGGAAGGTCTGGAGTGGGCTGCAGGGTTGTGTAGAGGTGCAGAGGAGGCTGTGGGTGTGTGTAGAGGTCTCAGGGGTGTGAAGAGTTTGCAGGGGTCTGTAAGGGTCTGCAGACCCCTTTGAAAGATCTGAAGTTGTCTGTAGATGTCTCTAGGGTGCTGCAGGGGTCTGCAGGCACCTCTTAAATGTCTGGGGGGGTCTGCAGCTGTCTATAGAGGTCTCTAGAGCTTTGTAGAGGAATGTGGGTGCCTGCAGCTGTCTCTAGGGGTGTGTGGAGGTCTGCAGGCACCTTTCAAATGTCTGGAGGGGTCTGCAGAGCTCTGTCAGGGTCTGTAGATTTTGGCAGGGTTCTGTAGGAGTCTCTGGGCAGCTTTTAAAGGTGTGGAGGGGTCTGCAGGTGCCTGTTGAGCTTTGTCCGTGTCTGTGGTGGTGTGTAGGTGAGTGTGGGTGTCTGCAGAGGTGTGAAGGGGTCTGTAGCTATTTGTCAGGGTCTGAGAGAGTCTGCAGAGGTCTGTAGAGTTGAGTAGGTGTTTGGAGGTTTCTGTGTGGGTCTGTAGGTGCCTGCAGGCATCAGTGAAGGCTCTGGAGGGGTCTGTAGATGTGTGCAGGGGTCTGTTAAATATCTGGAGGGGTCTGGATGGGTGTGGGGAGCTCTGTAGGGGTCTGTATGTGTTTGCAGGCACCTGCAGGGGTCCGTAGATGCCTGTAGGGATTTGCAGGGCTCTGTTAGTTCTCTGTAGAGGTCTGCCTGGGTCTGGAGGTGCCTTTTAATGGATCTGTGGAGGTCTGGAGAGCTCTGCAGTGGGCTGCAGTGGTCTGTTAAAGGTGTGGAGGGGTCTGTAGGTGTCTGCATTCAGTGAAGGAGTTCTTTGGCTCCAGGACACTTTTGTCCAGTGTCTCTAAAGTGTGACTGTCCCAAATGAGATAGAGGTGCACTGGCAGCGTGTTTGCAGATGGCCCCAAGCTGAGTGGTGCTGGAGAGCAAGCAGAGGGGCAGGATGGCATCCAGGAAACACCTGGGCAGGCAGGGGAGCTGGGCCCAGGCGAAGCTTGTGAGGTTCCAGGAGAGCAAGGGCAGGGTGCTGCGTGTGGGCGGGAGGAAGCCTGCCTGTGCCTGCGGGCTGGGGGCGGAGGCGATAAAGAGCAGCCCTGGGGGTGCTGGGGAGAAGCTGAGTGCGAGCACATGGTGTGAGCTTGCAGGCCAGGAGGAGCCTGTCGGTGTCTGCAGGGGTGTGCAAGCAGCTGTAGGAGTCTGCCCAGGTCTGTAGGTGTCTGCAGGGGTCTTCTAAAAGGCCTGGAGGCTTTTCTGAGTGTGCAGAGGTGTGCGGGGGTCTGGAGGCATCTGTAGGTACCCTTAGGGGCCTGGAGGGCTCTCTGGGTGTCTGTGGAGGTGGTTAGGGGTCGGTAGAGGGGTGTGTGGTGCTG